>NC_089852.1:16257706-16591706 GCF_036373705.1 Amia ocellicauda
AAATAAAACATGAATTACTGCTTTCCATGCCCTCAGTGAGTGTTTAATGAGGATCATAAAAATGAGGCATTTCAAAATGTGGACAGAATAACCCTTGTATAGCCAGTCATTCTGAAAATCTTCCAGCATTAGGTCACATTAAGCAATGAGTCATGAAATGTTCATCAAAATCAATGCACCACATGAATGGCAAGTGTGTTGGATTTAGTATGTTTGTGTATATAAATTGATTGAGGACATCTAGATATCCTTTAAGTTTTAAATTCTTGACAATGCTACATTTCCCTTATTGCTTATTTTAACAGTACAGTTATTAGTATGCTACTTTGTCCACAGTGGGGGTGGATGAGAGGGAGAAGATGTAATCGGTTGTTTTTTTGAATGACATATACAAAGGCAGGAAGACTTACATGGTGATTATCTGGATCAGGAGAACAATACTTCAAATGATACACAATGCAAGGTCAAGTTTCAGAAATGGTTTTTATTCTGCACAAATTTTCCTGCCGTTGTTCGCCTTCCTTCATGTGTGGTTGGGTTGTGATAAAAACTCATGAAAGCGATGAGATCTCTAACTGCAGGTCACCCTTTAGGATTTGGGGGTAGGATTAGTCATTTCTCAACAAACAAGACATCTGCTAAGAGAAACGCAGTAAACCAGAAGAGACGCAATTATAATCACAAACTGGTGATGTATCTTTGGGCTGACATTTACTGTTCATTTCCATAAGAAAAGGAGGAATCATGCTTGCATTAAGAGCAACATTATTTTGAAAGGGATTAATCAGGAGGAAAGGACGCAGTGTTTTTAAAAACAACACACTTTTTGTATTGCTATTGCAGCTTAAACTACCCTTCTTCCGGACTGTACCTCGACTACCTAATTAACAATCAATCCAGTTTACAATTGATGGGCAGATTTTCTAACAATGTGTTTTAGTTTGGATTATATAACTCTCAAACTTGCTGCAGTTCTCATTATACAGTAATTTCTACAACTTATTCTAATAAAGATAATTTACTTGTTACATTTCCTTCAGTTTGGTTTCAGATCTTTCAAATGTGCCTCCTTTATGACATTTATTTTATTGCTGCAAAAATATATTTTAACAATGAATGATAGGCAGCACTGTGGAGTAGTGGTTAGGGCTCTCGACTCATGACTGGATGGTTGTGGGTTAAAATACTGTTGTGCTGTTGTACCCCTGAGCAAGGTACTTCACTTAGATTGCTCCAGTTAAATGCCCAGCTGTATAAATGGGTACAAATGTAAGTTGCCCTGGATAAGAGTATCAGCTAAATGACAAAAATAATAAAATCTAAACAGAGCAGATTTTCTTTGTGCTGATGCATGTAATTTGAGCACTCTTCAGATACAGTCTACTAAGTGTTGCCAAATATGTGCCCATGTAGGCTTAGACAGGGGTTTCTGAACTGCCTAGATTTTGTCTATAGGAAGCCTTTCAAGGATCTTTTAACAGATGTCTTTCCTAACCAAAAACAAAAGGATAGAGCTCAAGTTCTCAGAGGTGAACTTTGACAGTATTGGGAAGTGATCCATGCACCTCCCATATAGCAATTTCTAATTTTATGGCCCATAAAGGTCATATGAATTCTATGCAGAAGTGGTCGACTAGATTGGAGATTGGCTGAATCATTATTTCTGTTGGAACGGGAGCTGTCATTGAGGTAAAGGCCAACTTCAATTAATCTATAATTGACGCAATCATTTTCTTGATGTGCAAAGTGGGCCTAAACAGGAGGGCTAACTGGTGCAATGTGTGTGTGGGGGTTTACTAAATCAGTTTGCATTATGAATAGAAAGGAAATTAATATTAGGTAGTTGTCATGTTTTAAATTATCTTTTTGCAGCACAACCCGATATGCAGCCCAGATTCTGCGGTCCCTGTGATTATGATGGTCTTGAGCAGCTGCTGTTTTCACTAATGGGAATGGTCGTTTTCTGGTCCCTGCCAGCTCATGATGTCATGATAGGCTCTTTGTTCCACACAACCGTGGTGCCATCCTGTCTCCTCCGTGAAATCTTCAAAGCGATTGAGCTAATCTCTACAAACTCTGCCAACTTGAAAAGCTTTAATTCTACCTTTGTCATGTTTCATCAGTTTTCATGACATACCTGTGGTAAATATACATTCCAGGGAATTGCCCCTTTGGGTTGGGTTTTTGTTTGAGGATGAGAAGGTCCTACACAACAGGACCCAATGTGTGGAATTAAAGAACTGGAGCTGAGAAATTGTTGTATTATGTAAGCAGACACTGTGACACTAAGAAGGAGATTGTGGGTGTATGAAGTTCATAATGTGAGATGCCAAAATACCTGTGTTACCTGCTGGATTCATTTATGAAATCTGGGAAACCAGCCCTTGTCTGTTGTGATGGAGGATGGAGCAGATGAATTGTGTGTTCCCTGTTTCTGTCCAGATAACTTTGTGAGGTATAAAAACAATGGATTGATTGGCGCTGTTGAAATGATTTCCATATTTTTACTGGACTCCCATGTTCATCCTTGGCTGCCTGTAGTAATTTAGTCAGTATGATGCACAGGCTGCAAAAAGAGATAAAAACAACAATTTTGAAATCCACAGGTATCCGTTCCTCAGAACACTAACCAGGTCAGATAATCCTGTAGGCATATATTAGATAAAGTATCCTGCAGCTGTGCTTACTGACCCATGTAATGTTAACATGTTCCTGCTCTGTAAGAAACAATCACATTTAGCCTTGTAGCTGTCGGATTTCCACATTAAAACCACCTCACAACTCACCTTCCTTCTTGTCTTTTTTCTTTTTATGGGGTTTTTCATCTCTGTGTTACTTATCCCCATGTTGTGTTCTTCTTAACCTTACACCAACAATAGTTTTTCAACAGAAGCTTGGATTCAAATAATGTCAGGTATGTCAGGTGAAGATTTACCTTGTAAGCAAAATAATGATAATAACCCAATCATAAAAGTAATGCATTCTTGTCATGTTGAAAGTATAGGCTGTTTGTCTGTTCCCATTCTGTCAACTCTTTTCAGACACATGCTTATAATGACTAGTATAACACCCTTATATTTTTTGGGAAAAGCAACGTCTTGGGAAGTTTGTGGACTTTTGATTTTGAGCGGCATGCTGTTTTATAATGTTGGTCCCCACTTCAGTAAGTAGACTCATTATATTGTAGGAATGGCAAATTTGCAGAGTTAGGGAAGGTACGCAGGTGGGAGGACATTTCTTTCATACTTGCAGAGATTGGTATTATTCCAAAAATTATCTGTAAAAACAATGGATGATAAAGAAGATTTGTAGTCTCTGAAAAAGTTGTAATTTCTTCTCTGGCTGGTGCAATATGTGTCTTTTATTGGACACCATAGAACTTTCTACACTATGTATTGTGACACAGCATGGGTTGTAGTGGGAGAGGGATGATACGGAACCCCTCCTGGATCTGCCTGGCCGTAGCAAGCCCTGGTTCAGCTACACTTTCTCATACACTTGTCAGCTTGGGCCGGAGATGCACACCTGCGGTCGATGACAGAGGACACTCTTTAAAAGGACCATGCCCCAGCTAGGAGCCTCGAATGGCTGAGGTGAAAAACTACTGAGTGCTACTATCAAGGTATTCATATATCTGCAAATGTTATCGATGAGTCAATGAGATAAAATAGTTACCACCTTCAATTATTTTAAAATTGTGAACGCATGTTAAATTATTCATGTCACAAGGAGGTGTCGTAGCTGTGATTAGAAGATCCGGAGCACAGACAGTGAGCTCCAGCACAAATTTAGCACTGCTTACATCATAAGACTGTGCCTGAGTATTTTGATATGTGAAACCAAGTAGTGGCTATGGATCCACGGACCGTGTGAGCTGGCACCCAGACCCGGGCTGGGCTTTCTTTTAGCTTTTATAATCCTTTTAAAGACTCTGATTTGGTTTGTGGTCCAACTGCTGATAACCTGACTGAGTGAAAGGTGAAAAGGATAACATAACCTCCCTAAGTTGATCAATGCCACCCAATCTCAGAAGAGTCTCCACTGCATGACTGGGCAGACAGATGAAGGGTCAGTATGGGTTTGTACCATGCTGTCTATGCACACTTCCTTTGCTAATGCTTTGAGGAGTTAAGTGTGGAAAGGCCACTACAGCTGTCACTTGGTCAGAGGTCAGCCATGTTTACAAGTGTCTATGTACAGCTATGTGAACAACAAACCAAACCATGGTATTGTTTCCTAAAAAGGTCTGTGAGAATTTATTTATGTCTTCCAAATGTCTGTAAGAATCCAAAATAGTTATTTAAAGCATGATGGGTAAGGTAGGACGTATGTGCTTTTATTACAAGGATTGTATTCACTTTCGCTAAACTTTGTCTCTCCATAGAAAATAGATATCAACAGCACAGCTTGTGAGTTGCTTTGTTTTCACAAGGCACAGGTGCTCTGTGTTCTTACCTCATGGAATAAGGAGTCATCCTCCTAATTAAAACTGAAGGCACTTTTTACACCTGTACATCGAGCACACCATTTTGTACTAACGCCCCATTTTGAGCTTTCTCCATGCCAGCCATTCTCTCACCTTCCCTAAGAAACAAGGCTTCTCACCTGTGTGTAATAATCATGGTTGAAACCCCCTACATGCGCTGGCACACTCATTGCCTCTCTCCTCTCGCAGCCTGTTTCTTTGTTTGAGTGTGATGAGATGATGAAGGGTAACTGTTTAATGAATAATGCCCTGATACATCAAAGAGCGCTGGCAAGATGTGGGAATTGGAGGGGGTGGGGGGGTGACAGCGGAACATGTTAGCCCATTAATCAACCGTCTTCGAGATGTGCCGAGGGCTCCCCATACATATCTCAGTCTGTGATTTCATTTTATTATAGCTTCTTATTTTCTCTCTCTCTCTCTCTCTCTCTCTCTCTCTCTCTCTCTCTTGTCTAGCAAGTTAGTCAGAATTCTGGATCAAAGATGTACGCAGCAAAGAAAAACTTACTCATAAATCATTAATGGCTGAAAAGGGATACTTTTTCCCATTTGTTTTAATTATTACATATTTTTTGTGTCATTCCTTATATCATTTACTCCTCGAAACATAATTATCTCCTAACATAACTTCATACAAAGTTTCAAAGGTGTAGCTTTGAATCTGAAGTGATTTGAAGTCTGCTAAATGTGGAAGAAATTGATTATAATAGTAAGAGAGAGCAACCTATTTTATTCCTTAATATGCTACAGCAACACACATAAACACTTTTCTTAAACTGAGACAAAGTGATTTAGAAGTAGATAGCCTGAATGAAACCCAAACTTTGACCCACTTGCCCATTGCCAATCCCAAAACCAGAGCTTGATTAGAAAGCATAAGAGTCCTGCTGCCAGCACAAAGCTTTTATTCAGCAGCCTGGTTGGAAGTGTGGGTTTGAGTTTTGGTTCAGTCAGTTCAGTTTCTAATTTGGTGCTGCTTTTCCAATTTCTCCATCTACTTCCATTTCTGCCCATGATTTGCAGCAAACATTTTTTATAGCTTGATTTAGTAATATATTGTATAATGCAAGATCTGTATCTTTTTTCTTATTTTAAGTCTATACCACTCTAATTAACCTAGTTCTGGTAGCTAATCCTCTAAGGTTTTACCCAATCAGCCAACTACTGTTCTATGTTATTTTTTTTTCCTTCAGTTAATTAGTGTTGGTCTCAAGTATCCCACTCTTTTCTAAAGTCAATTGGGTATTCAGAGCAGAAATGCCCAAAGGACCCTCACCACAGTGTCCAACACTGGATCACTCTAATTAGAGTTAAGATCAATATAACAAGCATGCATTTAATTGAGCTCATATGGGTATGCGTGTCTTTTTGTTGCACCTATTCAATAAACCTCGGATGCTTTGAAAATATAGTCACAGACAAAAGTATTGACAAAAGTATTATTTGGACCAAGGTTATTTATGTGGAGATGCAGACATATGTATTGACATGAACTGTTTGGACTCAGTTCATTCACCTGGAGTCTTCACTACTAGTCCTTGTTCAATAAATACAGAATAGACAATATATGTTGAGAATAATGAATTAGTGAAAAACTTTGCTTCATTGTTGAAGAGGCCCCATGCTCTTGGTATCAGCTGTGTAAATCTGAAATTGACTAATGAAAGTGTCACCAGTATAGACATTCACACTTTGTGACAGTATCGTGTTTTGGACTATGATCTACTCTTGATTAAATTCTGCATGCTGTTCTCAGTATGGCTCCAGCCCGCAACAGAGCCAGTTTTCGAGGTTGCTGCTAAATCAGGAGTAAATGCTCACCTGATCAAGAAAAGAACAGGAAAAAAAATTAAGGAATACAAAATTCAAGAATATAAATGATATACTTTGTATATTATATACTTTATATATTACTTTGTATTCTATTTTGTATTATATATAAAAATAATGTTCAACATTACTCATCATTTTTAAAACCTTGTTCTGATATTCAGGCCTAAAGCCTTGAGGAGCATCTGTTACTGCAGTTTATTGTTTACTGCTGATTAAAATCTATTTTTCTCTCAATAAGAAGCCTTTAAAATCAGTTACTGCCTTTGTGCATCCTTGGAAGAGCTCCACAACATCCCTTGCAAAAATAACAGGAATTCTTTGGAACATGGTTTAAGAATAGAAGAGTTTCATGTGGTATTGTGTTGCTCAGCAGCTGTGCATTGCTGTGCTGTGCTGTGACTTACTCTGAATTTCCAGCATGTCAGATGTTAACTAGCTGGTATTAGGAATAAATATCAGTAGTGAGATTGGCCTTGTGTTTTTGCCGAGGGTAAAATAACATATTATGGCAAATCTCAAAATATAATGTTTATGTTCCTTTGTCATCAACAACAAAAATCAGGAGCTTGACTTTATAACTCTCCTCTTTTATATAAGATGTATATTTTGGCAAGACAAAACTATTTGCATGTTTAATTGCATCTGTTCTGAAGCTTCTGAAAATGCACTGCATGTGAAAAACGTTTGACTGGCAATGTAAGCTACAGTAAAAGACATGCACCGTATTTTAATTCAAGAAGTTCACCTTTCAGAGTCTTAATAGAAATTTCACCTTAAATAAGTAACCCCAATGAAACCAGAGAGCTAAAACTAACAGGATCATTAGAGGCAAGCAGGATTATGGTGTTTTGTAAGGAAAGCAAGACTACTTTGAACATTTTAAAGAGGGATTAAATTGATGCTCCAGCTTTCAAGTTAAGAAATGTTTATGAGTGAAATGCCTGTAGCGACTTTTCACAATTATATAATTGCCACTGGGACATAAACACTGTTTAATAACATTTTCTTGTACCAAATGCAAAACCTCACTGGAGGCCACTGCTCAGACCTTGGCTTTGTGGAAAACGCAGCAGATCTGATTGTGATCAAAGGGAAAGTTGTCAGGCTTTTATTTCAACAAGCAGATCTGTGAAGTAAATTGAAAACTTTATTTGTTCCCAAGCTTTGCATTTCCAAACACAATGAATTCATGATCTCATAAGGAAGAATATTTCAAGATCTCCATTTACATATTTTCATCACTGCTGCTTGATAAACATTGCCAATCTAGGCCTGCAATTCTGTATAGGAATTAAAGATATTAAGATAGCAGTCTTTGTATTTTTTGCTCCCCTGATTTCTTATCCAGGGTTCCATGGCAAATACTGTGTGTAAGAGAAATGTCCTGGGACTTCATTCATTTTTTCATGGACATTGGTATCTTTAATCAGTATTCAGGTGCATAGAGTGCTATGATTGCAAATAGCACTGCACATTATTCTTGCTGGTTTAACTTGCTTTAGGAAGTGAGTTTTCAATACAGTTCTCATTCTCTGTCTTGACTTGATGTAGCACCAATCACAGAAATGTCCAGTGCAGGGCCGGCCGGAATAGGCAAATGCTAGGAGCGCCGACCACCCATAGTGGCGTCCACAGGGCCGGCCCTCCCATTAGGCAAGATTAGGCAGCAACAATTGGCTGCCTTCCTCCAGTGTGACAATTGGCTGCTGTCCTCTGACGTCCCTGACAAACACCATCAGCACACCTCCCCCCACCAACCCACGGGTAGTGTGAAAGAAACACCATCAGCCAATGCCCAACCCTCCCCCAGCGTGAACTAGCACCGTCAGCACCCGTTGGGATTTTTTTGTCTTGGCTAGGGCGGCAGAACATCCAGGGCCTGGTCCAGTGGTTTGTATTACAGAGATATAAGTGTATGTGACATATAAAAGTCATTTGTAGCTAATGCTCTCCCTGGAACCAAAAAACATCAAAAACTGCAACAGCTGGGAACTGACACAAGAAATAAATATGGCAGGCTGTGCCTCTGTGACTCCGGAAGAAACCATCCTAAAAGACCTCTGTGTGCCTTGTGCCTGCAGTGAAATTTCAGTTTGGGACTTCTCTAGATTGTGACTGCATGACTATGGACTGAAGAAAGCCTCTGAAGTATATCACTGGAAAGCAGTGTTCAGATGTTTAGCAGTTAGCCTTCCAATTGCAAGCTTCCCCATCTGAGCAGAGATCATAAAAGAACAATACTGTCTCGGGGGGGGGTCCGTAATTATCTTTCTTGATGTGGAGCTACCATTGCTTCAGGGGGTGGAGGTTTTGTAACTTGGAAAAAGTTACATCTGCGATTGTACAGACACAGCCATTCATATGGTTAGCACTGATTATTATTATTATTATTATTTGTTCTGTACTAATTTTACTTAGAACATGAGCATAGTGTCCAGTTTCCATGAGCCACCTTGAGAAGAGAAATGTATTCTTCTGTCAGATGATCTGCTTTAAAGGTGTTCACTACCGGTCAAAAGTTCTAGAACACCCCCATTTTTCCAATTTTTATTTAAATTTAAGCACAGTTTTTAAGTACAGTTTCCTACACCATCAAAAGGCACTTGGAAACTGGAGAAATTCTGACAGGAAGAGGTCTGGCAGACCCAAACCACAACAGAATCAGAAGACAAGTTTCTGAGAGTCAACAGCTTGCATGAGAGGCGGCTCACAGGACAACAGCTTCAAGCACAGCTTAACACAGGTTAAAATAAGCAAGTTTCAACTGTGAAGAGAAGACTTCGAGCTGCAGGTTTGACAGGTCGAGTGGCAGTAAGAAAGCCATTGCTAAGATGGCAAAATACGATCCAGAGTCGGCGACACTTTTGGGATCTCTTGGGATCCATTCAATAGCTTCCTTTGTCCATCGTTGATTTGTTCTTCTTGCAATGTGTCTGGCCAATTGCTATTTTAACATTTTCATACTTTCAGTGATGTCACATATTTTGGTTTGTTCTCGGATCCATTAATTTGTTTTTCTATCTCTTTCTTGTTTTTCCAAGCATATATCTTTCCATGCTTCTTTGTGTCTTCTGCGTCGTCATTTTTGCAATAAGTGACCAGGTTTCACAGCCATACGTGAGCACTGTAAGTACTATGCATTGATCAAATACTTTTCTCTTCAGGAAAACAGAGCTGTGGCAGATAGTAGGGTTTCAAAGCCTGGTCCTGGAAAGCTACATGGGCTTCTGGGTTTTATTCCTACCAAAATGTTGTGAGCTGCTTGGAGTAGCGCTGATACATTTCTTCAACTAACTAAAGGCTAAATCAAGTAGGGCTGCAGCTATCGATTAATGTGATCATCGATAATTCTATACATAAAATGATCGACTATTCAAATAATTACAACA
The DNA here is from genome assembly GCF_036373705.1 of Amia ocellicauda. Classification (NCBI taxonomy): domain Eukaryota; kingdom Metazoa; phylum Chordata; class Actinopteri; order Amiiformes; family Amiidae; genus Amia; species Amia ocellicauda. The sequence goes on from NC_089852.1 coordinate 16,267,415, forward strand.
ACAAAAACATTGTTTTATTAACAATGCATTCTTATGGGGTCCTGGTGTCAACATGGCATCCTATTCTCGAGTTCGCTGAACTCTGTAAATACAGGGCTCTGATTGCCCTGAGGAGGACTAGACATTTTACATTACACTTAATCACTTCAACTCCAGATAAAAAAATGAAAAACCTTTCCCAGGTACCAGATTTAGAAAATAATTATAATAATGATTGAAATGCCTGAAATTGCTTTAAAATGTAAATATATGATGAATGAAATACAAAAACAATAACCAAATTGTGTTTTTCATTACCCCTTTATGCTCCTGTGTACTACATATCCAGGTTCAGTAAAGAGATAAGTACAAGGTTTTTTGAACATAGAAAACAATGCAAATGCATTTTTTTGTTTACAATATTATACTTTATAATAAATAACGAACTTTTGTAATAAAAATAATAAACACACTAAAATGAAAATAAAAATATTAAACAATAAACTGAAACACTAATACACAAAACACTGGAACTCATAAGAAAATAAACAATACACTGAAATGCTGTAATAATAAGCAATGAACATTATTTATCAAGTAAAACTCAATCTATCAAAACCTGTGCCTTCAGCGGCTTGTTCTGTGCAATGTCTTGAAATGTTCAATACAATAAGTTTGGAAGACAGCGCTGCAGATGCAGTGGTGGATCTGGTTGCCGCAAACTTTGCTTCATTGCCTTGTTTTGAGCAATGTTTTCTGAATGTAGCTCGCCACAGCACTGTATATCTCTTGCTAAAAACGGAATAAACTACAACTAAACAAGTACAACTAATAACAAAACTATCAATAATAATATAAAACTGTATTTATATACTTGTAAAAGGTGACTGGATTGCTGCAACAGACAGAAGACTAGACGCGCACAGGTACATGGAGGCTCTAAACACAATGTGATTGGATAAAAACAATTCACATTCTACAGGATCATCACTGGCTTTGGGAATCACATGAAACTACATGGCACTGAGGGTTTTCATGTGACGTGCATGTGTACATCATGGTATTGAAGTGGTTAAATGCTCAGCCCTGTTGTCCTCCATAGCGCCCGGAGCCTACACATGTAGAATTAGACGTGCTTGAAACATATGGAGGGTGATCAGTGCCAAAATTAAGATGAACGTGATTATGAACATGAAGATGATTATTAACATGATGATGAACATGATTATGAAGACGAACATGAAGATGATTATGAGCGTGAACATGGAGATGATTATGAGCACTGGATAGGACAATACGCGCACTGGTCCCGCCCACCAGCTCTGATTGACAGAGTTCAATGTTTTGTCACATCGGAAAAAAAAAGAAATACAAGAGACGCTACGAAATGTATAAGCGCATTGAGAAATGTGAATAGCAAAGAGACAAATGGGAAATAAATTAATAAATAATAATAATAATAATAATAATAATATATATATTGAAACTAATTAATGTATAAATGCATGTTTAAATAAATAAACAAATACTTAGATGAATAAATAAATAGATAGCCCTAAATGTCCATGTATTTGTATAATCGTGTATTTATTTTCTCTGTGTATGTATTTCAAATGTAAGCTTGGATAGTCCTCCATACTCTGGTGGGCGTTACCCAGTGCTCTGGAGCCTCGCTATGGCGCTGCGGTGAATGTGCATTGTGACGCGGCAGAGCGGGGTTCGAGTCCCGCCGAGTCGTTACGTTATGAATATCGCCTTCCTATATCTTTATGTTTGTGTACTATAGCTCCACAATACATTGTATAAAGCCTATATTTATTGCAATAGAGTAAAATCTAGGACTTAATCTAACACCTCCCTTTATATGTAGATACCGTGTGAGCGAGCAGATGTGTGTCTGTAAATTTTCCTGAATAAAATGGAATGGAAATGTTCAGTTTTAACTTCCATTGAAACACGTCTGTCCGCCATCGCTCTGCGTCTGACTGCCGACCACTTTCTATGGCAACATTGTAAAAGCGGACAGTCTGCATCTTCATCTTCATCAGTGGTATTTTTGGGGTCCAAATTATGATGTATGGATGTTTTTTAGGTATATTTATTTATTTATTCGTCTATTTATTTGTTTATTTATTGTTATTATTATTGATTATATGATTATTTATCATGTTATTTATTTCAACATGTATTTATACATTCATTAGTTTCAACATGTATATATTTATTTCCCGTTTGTCTCTTTGCTATTCACATTTTCAATGCGCTTCTACGTTTCGTAGCGTCTCTTGTATTTCTTTTTTTTCCGATGTGACAAAACATTGAACTCTGTCAATCAGAGCTGGTGGGCGGGACCAGTGCGCGTATTGTCCTATCCAGTGCTCATAATCATCTCCATGTTCACGCTCATAATCATCTTCATAATCATGTTAATAATCATCTTCATGTTCATAATCACGTTCATCTTAATTTTGGCACTGATCACCCTCCATAGAAACATAATCCACATGTCTTCCACCGCGGCGCACGTATGCGCAATATCCCACATGTCTCTCATGTCTCACATGTTTCTCCCAAGGATATTGGGAGAAAGGGCTCAGATCAATGATACTATTAAGAAGGGCTTAGAGGCAACATAGCAAAATGACTATTCGATGGCTGAAATAGAAGTCGATGTATTTTACTAGTCGAATAAGTCGACTAATTGTTGCAGCCCTAAAATCAAGATTATTGTGATCTTTAGTCACTGCCTCTTGGCTGTTGTATAACCTTTAGGTTTTGGGCTACTTATAGAATATTTATTCTACTTATTTTTACTTACAAAATGCATTTCAATGGTGTAAATAATAATAATAATAATAATAATAATAATAATAATAATAATAATAATAATAATAATTTTGCTACAAGTATTGATTTTCTTTTCCATTTCTTATTTAGACCGCAACAAATTAAGTATGAATTATTTCTGTGGTGGAAATAGATTGAATTTTCAGTATTTCTGCTCTGAGGTGATTTGCTTTTCTTGTTGTCTTCTGTATAAACTAATTACTGATTTCGCTGGATTAAAAAAAAAAAAAAAAGCACTTGTCTGTTGTGGATTGTAATGAACGGAGCAGCTGGGACTGCAGTATATTGAACTATCTGCCAACACAATCAAATCTCATAATTACACCATTATGAGTGAGTGAAAAGGAGTGGGCAACCTTTGACACTCACGTGTTGCCAAGGTACTTCATGCCCTGCTGCTAATTCATCCTAAGCCATCGTCAGAAAGCAATGGCAGAATTGCCCCTGGTCTTTGGTGTTGATATTTCGCTGTGGGAGTTCAGTAGACTGCTGTTGAAACAAGTTGTTGTGCAGTGAAATGAAGGAAATTGTTCTCCAGCTACTGTTGAGCAGTTCTGAATGCAGGTTTGTTCTTTCCAGTTCATGTCTAAAGATCCCTGCAGATCTGACACCTGTGAGAAGTCATTAAAAAATCCTCTCTCTCAGGCCCGTCAGTTATTTTAAATGAGTTTAGCTCCACACGTGAATGTGCATGTGCTGTTGATATAATGATGGGTGCAAAAAAATTAAACTCATTCTAGTTAGGTGTAACATTTTATCTTGTATTGATAATGTTCTTTAAGTATTAAGTATTTAATCTAGTATTGTTATTTTATCTGTTTGCTGAAGCACTAAATGTATATATATTGTGGATCCTTGGGGGAATGACCACTGCTCGTTAAATAAGTTCAGGAGACAGAGACACAAGGTGGGGTAATGGTATACAACTATTTAGAGTTTAGTAACGTAGAAAACGTTTAGATAACCCTAGGGATGGGATACAATTTTGTGGTTATGTACTGATGCAGAGATATAATCATGTTGGAAAATTGTTTGTTTTTGTATGCTTTCGTGTAATCTCTCCCACCACCCACCCAACCCCTTCTGCCATTGCATTTATAATGATTTGGTGATGTGTAATAATGATAGGTAGCAAGATCAATAATTCCCATATGTTACTGTATGATTATTGGATTGTCCTTTAGCTGCACTATATTCCCAGAAAAAAATTATCAATCAAGCTTAGAGCAGTTTACAGCAGGGAGATCTATGTATATTAGATTTTGTGTTTAAGTTTGCATTTTTCTCTGCAAAGTCTTTATTTGCTTTTTATTGTAGAACATTAGCTGGTTATTCTTGTTTAACTCCTTTTTTATATCTAAAGGAAACAAATATGTGTAAGCCTTTGCTTTTTTTTCTTCCTCAGTGCTTTAATGTTAAAATGTGACAGGATTAAACTGAAATTGAATGGTACTAACCCTGTGAAATTTGCCAGGAATGTTTGAAAAGAGCTTAGGTAAAATATGCAGGAGTAGATTCTTCTCTCTCTCATATTTAAGTAGCTAATTTGCATTTGATTTCATTCTCTAACCTCGATTTGCCTCAAAAAGAATCTGTTTAAAATCTGCTTTTAGGGCATGGCATAGAAAAAAAAATGGCAGCAGTCACCATCTGACAGGATATTAAAATGCACACATGAACACTAGGAGTAAGATATTAGACGTTTGAAGTGGGGGGTGAGAGAAACCATGCCAATTTCTCCTGTAGAATCACACAAAAGGGAAACAAGCCTGTCTTCACATTTATAATATCTATGCATGCGGGGGCTCTTATATCATCAATATGTTGATATAAAGTGTAAGATCTAGATGCTATCTTTCATATTGAAATTTACCAGGACAGCTTCTCGAGCAGATGTGTTTGATGAGCCAAATCCTGAAACTCTCTCCTTTCCCCAGGACTGAGTTTCACCCTACAAGTCTAGTCACCTCCTCCTCCCTCATTGGTGTATTGTGACGATAATTCCTCCTGACAGCCTACAGATCGCCGTGCCATTACAACTCTCGGCGGCCGCCAGCTCCGCGACTGGAATCCCCGTTGAACTAACTACAGTTATTCTGTCATGTCTTGTGAAACGCATTGAGCTGATACTAGGGCTGAAACTCGCAACCACTGGGAGCTGAGAAGGAGTCTCTTCACATGCACTGTCAATATGTGGGTGTGGGTGTGTGTATACAATCAAGAGATGTGCTGCACTGCAATGAACAGACTTGACATAGTACAACTGCAGCAAAATACCTAGGACACAACGACTGAGCTGACATAAACATAGATGGATCTGGTCCCATGGGTTTGTATGTCATGCAGGGCCTGATACCGATTAACATGGAAAAGGCTGATGGCAAAGGAACAGTACTAGATCAATCAATCACATCAATCAAACAGTTCTTTGTATAGCAGCGTTTGCATCAAGTTGCCCAAAGAATACTTCCCACCCTAAAGCTCAGTAAAGAAATTAATAAAGAAGGAAAGAGAACCACTAGGCACAGAGGGGAGAAAAGCATTAGGATAACAGAGACTGCTATAGGAGAAAATAAATCTCAGGTCCTTGGCTTATGGTTGCCTCCCCATACTGGCCATATAACTGAAGTACAGGTGCTCATAATTACCATGGCCCCGTAAATAGATAAGTAAGAACACATTTATTTTCTTTCTGGCTAGTGTTTTTAGAATGCAAGGGCTACAGCACTTATCCCACCTTGCATTTGATCAAAGTTTTTCTATAACCGAAAACATACCGTACTCATGAGTGAGAGAGGGAGATAGAGATGAAAGTGCTGTGAATATGGGGATGGGATTACACAGGGAGAAGTGGAGCTGTGGTATTTCAATGTGACGAATGGGCAGACAGGTGGGGAAGGCAACTAGTCAGTAACTCTATAATCCCTCTGTGTTGTCTGAAGGGGCCAGGCTCCAGAAGGTAAAGGAAACTCGTAAGCTTGAGAACAGTGCTGTTTTTTTGTTTTTCTTTAGTTTTTTGGTGTTCGTTAAAATCGTTTAGCATTGAAGGTTTTTAATGGTATATTACGTGATATGGGAATAGATTAGTACTGTACCTCTGAGAATGATTAAAAATTATTCCTGATGAAGCTCTTGCTCTTTATTATAGGCAGGATATGCAAACAAACTTAAGTAATGATAATTATTTGACCTCAGACCTCTTAAGACATTGTTTGTATTAAGACTACATTGAGAATTTTGTCTTTATGAAACACACTGATACAGTATTTTACGTACTCTTTTTGAACATTGAGAATAGGCCAATAACATGTTTGTCAGTGTACTATATACATGAGAGAGAAAAAATATCATGCAAAAAGTGCATTAAGAATGGATATATTACTGCATTGCAGTGTAGTTGGAACGTTAAACTTTAGTAAACAGCATAAATCAAGTGTTGGATAATGGCTTGTTGATAGCTTCCATTTTGAACAAAGCAAAGACTGATTACATTTTCTTTTTTGGTTCTTTTGTTGTTGTGCATTTTAATAAACCTCATAAAAGCACTCCTGCCTGCTTTTCACTTGAAAACCCACATAAGCTTTTGGAACTGCAAGAGTCTGCAAAACTCTGTGTATGTTTAGTTATTTAAATGTATTTATAGTGCTTCCAGGTAATGCTAATGCTACCAACTGAGAATATTATTGATTTAATTTCATTTTAAAATGTAAATGTGTAGCAGAGCAGAAAATGAGGGAACAATCTTTCTTTTTATCTTGAGATGGTACTTCTTATACACACTGTAAAATGCAGGTTTATATATGTATTACAGAAATATAAGTGTTTGTGAGTACAACAAATGTCATGGCTGTTGAGCACTAGTGTCTAGGAATATGAAGACATCTTAAAATTCATATTGATATTGTGCAAGGAAAGTATGCTTTTAAGTTTGTCCCATGCAGTGCGTCTTAAACCAGTTACTAACTGGTATCCAATTGGCAATTTTGAATTTGAATGATCTTATGATTAGTAAAGAGATCACTGCGATTAGACTAAATTATGAGGTGGGTCTCAACACAGCAGTTCAATTTAAGAATACAGGCAGTCTTGCCATTTTCATAGGGCAGTCAACCATCCACGAGCCATTTTTTCCTTGACTAAATTTCCACCTCAGGTTTAATGACTTGATATTTGGAGGTGTAGATTCAAGCCAATGTTTGCAAACCTGCTGCTGATTTATGTTCAAAAACACATAATTCTGTATTTCAAATTTGGTGTTGTTCGTTCATGTAACTGCTGTTTTTGCAAAGTAGTCCTTGCTGTGATGAAATATCTGCTTTGGTCTCAGGCATTAGACGCCAAAATATTGCTCACAGTCTCACACTTTGCTTATATTTCCTTTGCGCCTCAAGCAGTCATAGAGTTTATTTTATAAATACACAATGAGCTTTTAAGTAAATCCAAACCCATTTAGTCCGCTATGAGGGAGTATTGGTCATGCTAGTTCAAAGATAATATTATGTTATATGTGTGTGTGTGTGTGTTTCATAGTCTCTGGGTTTGTCTATATATAGGCTTGTGGATCATTTTATTGTATTCATCTTTTTTTTAATCTGTGTATTGTAAAAAGAGATATCTGATCAGGACAAAGCATTTGCATTTGCTGGTGAATGGGAAAGGAAAGGGGGCAGTCCTAAGCAGATGTTGTGGGTAGGGCTGAGTTGTGGAGGGGGCCGTGTGAGCTGTGGGCTTGCTTCAGTACCCTCCCCCTGCAGGGAGCAAATGTGTGTCTCTCTCTGTGTGCGGGTGAGTTAATGCCTTGGAATGGAAGGAGCACCGACAATACCTTGAAGAGGGGCCACAGGGAGAAGAAGAAAGACACTTTTGTTTTTTGATTTTTTTCCTCCAAAGAATTTGGTGCCAAAACCAAGAGGGGGGGAAATAAGAACTGCAAGCCTGTCACTGTGTTGTTTCAGCCATTCTTGCAGCTTTCGTTCTGAATAAAGTAAAGTGTTTAGTCCTGGACCTTTTACCTCTCTCTCTCTTTTTATCTGTAATTGCGATATTCGAAGACGGAAACTCTACTTCCAGGGTTCCTTTAAATTTTTCAAATATCAGCTTTTTTGAACAGCATTTTAAGTTCCTCCAAAACCTGCGAGAGCACAAGCAACACCAACAATTACGACGGGAGACCTTACCATCTTTCTCAAAAGAGTGGGAGAGAAGTGGACATTCATCCCACCGATATGTTTTTGTTGGTAGGGATTTGAAAAACACTTTTCAGTCTATCTTTAGCATGAGGAGGGAGAACTTGTGACTCACGTGCTTGCATTTCAGCTCCCTGCAGGATGGTACAGCCAGGTGTTTCATGGGAGGGTTAAAATATTGAAGTTGAACAAGGTGAATTTTGTTTGTCAAGAGAATCTGTATGCTATCTTTGAAGAGGAGAAGACACTTGCTGCTTTCTGATTAAAGACGAGAGAGCAGGCAGGATCTTCTCAGTCAGTGGGTCACAGAGCTCAGTGTGAAGCATATGCAAGCAGAGAGAAGTCTGCAGGTTGAAGCTGCCTGCCTGCTGGGACACTGCACCAAAGGCCTGTCGGACAAAGGCAGGGCTGATACCACAATTAGTTGGATGATTTGACGGACAATAGCAGGCATGCTGTGTGGACTGAGAAGGGAAGTGAAGTCCGACTTTGGTAAGTTGTGGCGGCGCCTCCCGTCGATGTGTGGTAGAATCGCATCTTTTCCAGCTCAGGAGTCGTGTTGTCTTTTGCAAAGCCAAAAATGAACAGAAAGAATACATATTATCGTGTAGAGCTGAGTGAGAAAGGCAGGAGCCTGCTCCTTTTCATTGAGCACATTTCCTGCCATACAAAAAGGCTCTCACTCTTCCTGGATTAATTATGGAGTGTTTCTAACTAATATTGATGTAGCTTACGATCTAGTTTGATCTTTTAATTGCCTTGGCAAAATGAAACCAAACCGGGTGAGTTTGCCTTTTTTGAGATATAGTAGCTCTTCTTCACTGTTTCTAAAATCAGAACAATTATGTTTTAAAGGGTAAATATGTTTTATTATGTATTTTTCGTAATAGGTTCTGTACTCTTATTCCCAGGTTTTTCCTCCAATGTCCCAGTAGTAACTATAAATATGGTTTATTTTTATTTCCCAATCACGTGCACTCAAATGAGCAGCACAATGTCATTTGGTGAGTAGCAAAAGCTGAGGAAGTCATGCTACACTACATTCCCTAATGCTCTCCCAGTGGGAATGAGCTTGCTATATTGAATAATGACAGTCTGCTTCAGAAATTATATGAAGCATCAAAAAAAAAAAAAGCACAAAATTGTAATCTGTAATTTTAAATGTATTCTGTGACTAGAAGGTATGCAGGAAAATGTCCATATGAGCTGGGTTACCCTTTCTTTCTTTTTGAAGATCCTTTTCAAAAGTCGGTGGATTCACAGTCGAGTGTAATATAGCATGAAGAAAAGTAGTCACTACAGTAATGCATATTTCCCTTTCAACACCAAATAGTCTAATTCTCCATTCCATTCCCTTACAATCAAGTTGTGCTTCATTTGAATTGGAAGTGGAACTTAATAAATAAAGCATATGAAACATCACAAATTGACCTTAACCCCTAAAACAAAACACGTTGTACAAGAATGTAGCTCAGCACTGTAGCTTTTAGTTTTGCTGCAGAACCCCCAGCTGTATCAGTAAGACTCATTGTTAAGCAGAGTAGCTCGCAATTTTTGTTCAGCACATGCTTTTCCCAGTGTTTTTAACTTGGCAGTCCTTTTCAAAATGAAGAATGGGAAAGTCTTTCCTTGTGCCTACATATGTGTTTGTGTAAAGCACTGCCAGACTTGGGTTGGTCATTATGACCCAATGGTTGTTTCTATAGTTCCAGTATCATTTTGTCGCCTAGTCCAATCAATGCTGCAAAGGACCTGCACTAAACTCTGCCCCCTGCCCCCTTCCCCCCAGTGCTGTGTGGGAGCTGTAGTGCAGGGGGCTGCTGGGGCAGATTTGCCCTTGGGGAGCACTTGTGGTCAGGACTGGGCTGCAGGTGCGGGAGCTGTCAGTACTACCCGAGTCCTGACCTTCAAGCCTTCTCTCCCAAAGCAGTGCAGTTATTTTTAATTTGTTTTAATCGAAGATGTCCATCAATCAAACCTCTGCACTTTACTGCTCGGTTTACCCCATCTGTTACAAGAGCCGTCCTATTGTGATTCGTTCCTTTTACGCAGTCTGTTTGTTTAGCTTTTGCCATAATTAACTTTTACTACAGCTTTATTCTCCAAGTACAAATGCAGTAAAGGATGAAATAGAAAGAAAGAGATGGACTGATCAATGAATATAATATATATCACTGACCTTTTGAACTATGGTGTTTGTGTCCCCTCTCTTTTGTGCTTGGTGTTCTTATATCTAGGTTTGATTGTTAAGGCTATAATGTCTAATTACTGTGCACAAACTCTTGTATCAAACAAATCAGAATGCCTGCTTTTATGTAATGACAACAGCGGGATTGCATTACAGTGAAAACCCAGAAGGAGTTACTTAATCAATTGTGAAAGATGAGGGGTGGCGAGGGATCCTGAGCCCTGTTTGTATATGGTACAGTTTTCCAGGAAGCCCATCCAAACACTCGGGTAATTTAATAGATTCCAGTCGTCTCAGTGGTAGTTACAGATATGTCAGAGTAATTATATAGAGTGACCCAAACAAATTATACTGGGGATAGTCCTGTCTCTTTGCATTTCAGCGACGTGGAAGACATTGTCTTAGTTACAGGTATATTTACATAGCCGATCCATCAGCTGTAAATTGTCTCTCTTTGTTGATACAGTGTGTACTACAAGCTGCCCTTTTACGCTACATATGTGAAGTATTTGGGTTAAGAATAGCAGATTATTCTATACTAATTTCTCCTTCAGTTACACAAGAATAATTAGAATTTTATTATAGTCCCTCTAAAAAGTATAGTATAGTATAGTATAAAGTGTTTTGCAGACAAATCACTTTTACATCATTTCAATCATTGTAATTGTAAGCAGAATATTATTTTCTTGGTCTATATAGCAGCGCCTAGGAAACTGCCTAGGTTACGAAAAAATGTGATACATCTTAAAATAGAACTGCAATTCCACAGACATTCTTAGCATGGCTTCTATGTAACCTATATTTGGAATAGTGTCATTAAGATTCGTTCTTGTCTTAGCAGCTTTTAATGCATTAACATTTTTATTCAAACATACGGCTATTGGTTTGGTTTGCTTTGTGCTTCTTTTACTTAAACAATAGAAATTAATTATATTGTTAAAAGATGTTAAGGACCGCACATGTGGTGCACAGTGTGTCTGGTTCACTGGGTGCCTTTACAGCCTAAACCAACACTGGGTTTGGCAAGTAGTTCCCAGGTGGTGGCACACAGCACAAGTGATTTCTGTGGCTGCTCAGCTGCCTGAGTCAGGGCTGGGGCCCATTCCAGTTTTTTTTATTCCAGTTCGGTTTGTAATTCCTTTTTCAATTCAGTTTCAGTTCCACTGGTGCCTGTTATGTCATTGGGAAAAATATTTTGAGTTTGAATGTGGAATGGGTCTCCAAAAGGTAACTGGAATTGAAAAAGTAGAATTGACCACAACCATGCTGTAAGTTTAGGGTGTAACCTGTTCTATAGGTATCAAACCCTGAGGTTGGTGTGATCGGTGGACTGCTATGGAAAGCCAAATGATTTCTGAAATTCATTCTAATATGTATCTGAAATATATTGTATCTGAAATAACAAGAAGTGATAATGTCAGCCAACATACAGGAAGTTATTTTTAGATATCTTTACATGTATTTCAGAAATATTGAAATGATTGGCACATATCTTAAACTTAATTGCAGATATCTTATTTTATAAATACATTTGAATATATCTTGAAAACAAAGATATCTGAAATTAATTTCAAGATGTCTGAAAAGTATTTTGAGATATCTTGAAATATTTTTTAGATATCTATAAATGTTAATTTGGCTTGCCATAGACAGCAGGGAGTTTGAGTCTGCAGTGTGAAAAATGCCAGATGGCTTTGACGACGAGTATACCTCAGGAGGGTACCCTGCAAATTTGGGCGAAAAATAGCTAAAATAATGGGAATATTGGGGCAATAATTTAAAGTATCTTTTATGCAAATTGCATTTACTTTTGTGAAGTACATTTGAAACAAAAAAGCATATATTTCCTATTCAAAATGTACTGTTTGTACAATGGTTTTCAATACTGGTTCTGGAAATACTTTCAGTATTGTGAATGAGGTCTTAGTTCTTTACTTGAATACAGTAGTTACTCAATTAGACATTAAGGTCATTGTTTGTAGGTCTTTAGCCATCAGAGTTTTAAAGATGCCCATAAACAGGACAGTGAAGTGGCACTTTGGAAGTTTGGATTGCTGGGAAGGGCCTGTCCTGTGCCAGACTTGGTTTGAGCTCCATTCTCATCTTACATAAGAAAGTTTACAATCGAGAGGAGGCCATTCGACCCATCATAGTCTATTTTTGAATGTTCCCAAATTGTCAGCTTCAACCACATCGCTGGGGAGTTTGTTCCAGATTGTGACAACTCTCTGTGTGAAGAAGTGTCTCCTGTTTTCCATCTTGAATGCCTTGATGCCCAATTTCCATTTGTGTCCCCGGTCCTTGTGTCCCTGCTAATCTTACAGTTCCTTAATGTTGGCACTCTTAAAATCCTATATTTTCTTTCTTTCTTTCTTTCTTTCTTTCTTTCTTTCTTTCTTTCTTTCTTTCTTTCTTTCTACCTACTTGCATATGATGTTTACTGTTAAATTAATTTATGTTTGTAAAAGTAAGCCTCAAAAATACTGATTATTTTTTCTGTTTATTCTGCCAGATTCATAACAATGCTAAATAGACAATTTCAATAGCAAAACTTATCTTTAAAATTGAATCTACTTTTGCAGCTTCATAAATACTGAAACTCATTTTTACTTGAATTATTCTTTAAGTAGACTGATACTTAGACTGACAATATAAAATAGGTGCAAATATTAGAAGCTGTAGAATATATACCTGTATATGTATTTTAGATATGTTAGGACAGAAACAAATTGCTCCAGTGGAGATGCTTGTGAAATATTTCAGGTAATAAGGACATCATTCAGAAAGGGTATTTTGCTTTGTTTTCAATCTGTTGTAATCTCTTCAGACCACTAAGTCTTCATATGTTTTGCTGTAGAAATCTTTAGGGAGTGCTGCAGCTTTTCCCAATGTGGAATATGTCAGGATAATGGGGTAGTGGGATAGCATTGGCTCAAATGTTATAAACAAGGCTGACAACTGAATTATGAAAAGACTGACAAGAGACACTTGTTCACTTGTTGCAGCAGAGCTTTGCTCTGGAGCATCAGATGAAGTTACAACCCATTGTATTAAAATATTGATTGTTTAAAACTTTAAACAAGTCTGTATTCATGTCAGTGTATTTGTTGTTCTAGTAAGCCAATGTTTGTTGGAATGATTCATCCATTTCTCCATTACAGTGTTTTTATCGGTCACAGAAGAAATAATGATTTAAATAATCCTGTTGGGGTATTGGGGGTGTGGTGGGGGTGGGGTAATTTAAATTTGAGTTTTAATTTCATGGTACACTTCTGACTGCTATTTTAGAAACTGTATTTATATTTTGTAGGTCATTCTGGTATATTACCAGTTACCCTACTCAAAGAGAGCCTGGGATTAGAACAGGATTGATAAATATGTATAATTCTTACAGAAGAGGCAAGCTGTGTTGTACTTTCTGATATTCATGTCTTGTCCCAAGCCTAGTGCCTGACACTTAACAGACGTTCAAAGCAATTTGTCTTCCAGCACACAGTATTAATTTCACATTTTTGAATGTATTATATATATTGAAATTAATTTGAACTTTGTTTAAATCAAAAGTACCTTCCAGTTTTCTCTTCCAATGCAATGTCTTGCTTTGTATGTTCCTTTCAACTTTTTTACTTTTACTTTCTGAAAATATTAGTTGCCCCAGGACTTTGAGACATTGAATATGAGAGACACTGCAATATCCCCATAATGCTACAGTTCCAAATCCCTAAAAGAGGTCATCCAACAAAAACAGCAAAACATGTTTCAATATCGTATACACTTAGTAAAACACAAATTACATCCCTTATTCTCTGTTAGAAGCTATTCTTAGCCAACTTAATCCCCCTCCTCTTTTGATTCCAGTGTCTTTAGTTCACAGACACTTTGGTGCATGACTAACTACTTCTGTAACTGACTGTAGTGTTGTGTTGTTTTTATTGTTTCAGTCACGGGTGTTAAGGGTAAAGGTAGAACCTCACAAGTTTAAAATCTCCTGCGGCTCATCCTGTCGCTACGGAGACTGCCGTGTTCCATTATCTGTGATGTGTGCCCCTCCATCCTAAGTGCTCATTTGTGTGTTTATCAGGGAGCTGCCGTAATAATCCAGGCTGCCTCTCAGATATATTGTGGTGCCAGTGATAAGGAACAGCAGGTAATGAATAGTGTCTTGCCAGCCTCTCATAATGAATATGATTTCCTGGTATTGCGGCAGTCGATGGGATTGATTAGATCGCAGGATTACAAGGATGTCATTTCTTCTCTTATTTTGTGTGATTTGATTTAATTGGAAGCCTAAATGTGTTTGTCATTTCAAAAATTAACAACTTTGTTCACATACTTTTTTATTGTATGTAATATGTTGTGCCTTCTATGATTCTATCTCTCTATATACACATACATTTTTTTTCTTTTTTTCCAAATGTGTATTTTTTTTTACATTTTATTTTTTCCAGCGCAGTGTTTAAAAGATTCCATGTTTGCAAAATCATGAAAAGCAGCACATTCTCTTTGGTATAACATCTAACAGATTTATTTAAACCACTGCACAGTCGGCTTGCTTTCTTTCAGCGGCAGGATATGGGATTTGCGTCATTAAACTAAATTGTTTCGGCCTAAAATGCCTAGGACATTCCATGCGCTCCAGGTTGAGAGGAGTTAATGACATTGGTGGCACCAATTAAAAGAAGCAAACAAACAAACAAACAATGTTGTTGAAGCCAGATGTCCGTGTGACCGCTTATGTGTCTTACCATGAAAATATACAAAATATACACAATATAAAGCCTTCATAAAACTCAAGTGGCATTGGGAATCCACTCCCTGCTTTCTCATAACTCCATTTAGGCATTGATTTTGTGAACTCTCACACTTGCTTATTACGCACTTGAACGGCGAGTATTGATCCTCCCGAAGCAAATCTCCGGTCCAACTAATGGAGTTGCCTTACATCTCAGTAAGTAAGGTATAAACAACTGCATATGCATTGTTGTGTCACCATAACAACCTGCTACATCTGTACAGGACTCAAGAGAAGCAGTTTGTGAAGTGGGGGGGGGGGAACAAAAAAGAAAAGCAAGGCCACTGAGTTTTGCATCTATTAAACAACAGCTCCTGACAGCTAAGTGAGAAATGCAGTCCAGAGTATTAAAGGAAATAGTAGTGGTTACGAATCACATGTTGGGAAGATCATAACTTATAACTGTCAAATAATCTGACATCCACAAGTCCATCTTAAGATAATATATCCTTTGTATTTTGAAACTGGTCCACTTTGTATTCCCTCATGCATTTGTGCACCTTTCTGATGGAAAAACGCAAATTCACATGTTGTCCTTAAGTGCATTTGCTGCTAAATGAGGAGGAAGCAATGTAAGCACTGATCCAGACACTGGGGTTGGAGAACAGGCTTTCTCATGAAGGGTCACTAACATCAGAATTTTAAGCTCTCTCAATATTTGAATTTATACTGTGGCTGATCGTATAGACTCGGGGGGAGGGGGTTAGTCACAGACTTAATGCGTAATTATAAGTAATGAAGCATTTGTGTGCAAACTGGAAGGATGTCAACGCTGCAGAGATACAGTGTGAAATCAGTGCTTTTTCTGTAATTAATTTCAGTCTCAAAAGGGCAGGGCTGTATTCAATGCTGTGTATTCCTTATAAGTCACAAATCCTTTCTTTCTGTTGCTGCTGAACATTATTCTTCCCTCTATAAAATGTCTTTAATATCTTCATGATCTTTATTTCTCCCCTCTGATGATCCATTTTATGTGTCTCGGTCTTTGGCACACGTTTCACATCAGCCATCGTCTCTCAGTCAAGCCCATTTCCGAAGCCAGGATCTGTTCTACAGGTATACCAATTAAAAATACTGAAAAGGAGCTGGGAAATCTGCTTTCACAATATGTCACACCCCTTAATTCCCTGACAAAGAAATTCAGACATATTGCAACATCACGCAAAGTCAATTATTGAGAAGGGGGGTACAGTCTTAATGAATGTGGGCAAAGTAGTGTTGTTTAGCGTCACAGGCAAACAATCCCCCCCCCGCAATTCATCAATTAAAATGCCACTCATCCATTAATCTGAACCTTCTGCATGTGCAATGAGGAACAGCTTTTGTCCTTCCCTGTGCATAAACCTAGCATCAGTCAGAGCAGTTCGAACAAGCCACTGATCGCGTTCGTTGTTGCTGCAGTAAGCCAGCAGCGTCACTAATGAGTTATGACAATTGTGCGTGTTGGATTAATGGACAGGCCATGTATGTACTTCTTGAGTTTGCATTATTTATTTATTTAAATATTGTGTGTAAATCTAATTTACAAGACTGTTCCAAGGGGATCGGTCCTGTTACACTTTCCATGAACATGAAGTGTCAGATGTCTGCAAATGTCAGTTTGGATTTAAAGGTTTAATGTTTAATTGGTTTTGATTCCAGGGACTGAGTTTAAGACCTCACTTACAACTGTACTGTGTAAATGATGTTAAAACTCCCTAATCTGTTTAGATGAAAATTGATTGAGGAATACCTGTGTTTTCCTATTGTATTGTGGTTTGTGCACAGAACTCTCTCTATGGCATATGGCATTATCAATGGCCCGATGTGCCATGCTCCATCCATTTTATATATATTTATATGTTTAAGCTAAATCCTAACTGAGCTGCAGTAAGTTATTGTGGAAGAAAATATAATTACAATGTTAATGTTCTGAGTCAGTTTATAAACCTTTAACATAATGCTGTGTTCTAAATTGCTCAAATGTATTACAATGTTTAAATATCATTAAAATATAAATTAAATCAAATATATATATATATATATATATATATATATGTATGTGCATATATATATATATATATATATATATATATATATATACACTCACCTAAAGGATTATTAGGAACACCATACTAATACTGTGTTTGACCCCCTTTCGCCTTAATTCTACGTGGCATTGATTCAACAAGGTGCTGAAAGCATTCTTTAGAAATGTTGGCCCATATTGATAGGATAGCATCTTGCAGTTGATGGAGATTTGTGGGATGCACATCCAGGGCACGAAGCTCCCGTTCCACCACATCCAAAGATGCTCTATTGGGTTGAGATCTGGTGACTGTGGGGGCCAGTTTAGTACAGTGAACTCATTGTCATGTTCAAGAAACCAATTTGAAATGATTCGACCTTTGTGACATGGTGCATTATCCTGCTGGAAGTAGCCATCAGAGGATGGGTACATGGTGGTCATAAAGGGATGGACATGGTCAGAAACAATGCTCAGGTAGGCCGTGGCATTTAAACTATGCCCAATTGGCACTAAGGGGCCTAAAGTGTGCCAAGAAAACATCCCCCACACCATTACACCACCACCACCAGCCTGCACAGTGGTAACAAGGCATGATGGATCCATGTTCTCATTCTGTTTACGCCAAATTCTGACTCTACCATCTGAATGTCTCAACAGAAATCGAGACTCATCAGACCAGCCAACATTTTTCCAGTCTTCAACTGTCCAATTTTGGTGAGCTTGTGCAAATTGTAGTCTCTTTTTCCTATTTGTAGTGGGGATGAGTGGTACCCGGTGGGGTCTTCTGCTGTTGTAGCCCATCCGCCTCAAGGTTGTACGTGTTGTGGCTTCACAAATGCTTTGCTGCATACCTCGGTTATAACGAGTGGTTATTTCAGTCAAAGTTGCTCTTCTATCAGCTTGAATCAGTCGGCCCATTCTCCTCTGACCTCTAGCATCAACAAGGCATTTTCACCCACAGGACTGCCGCATACTGGATGTTTTTCCCTTTTCACACCATTCTTTGTAAACCCTAGAAATGGTTGTGCGTGAAAATCCCAGTAACTGAGCAGATTGTGAAATACTCAGACCGGCCCGTCTGGCACCAACAACCATGCCACGCTCAAAATTGCTTAAATCACCTTTCTTTCCCATTCAGACATTCAGTTTGGAGTTCAGGAGATTGTCTTGACCAGGACCACACCCCTAAATGCATTGAAGCAACTGCCATGTGATTGGTTGGTTAGATAATTGCATTAATGAGAAATTGAACAGGTGTTCCTAATAATCCTTTAGGTGAGTGTATATATATATATATATATATATATATATATATATATATATATGACCATGCACATACATGCAATGGAGTTAGTTTCGACTGGGCATTTTCTACAGTTTATTTTCTGGTTTTCTCTAATTAAGTTAAATTCTCTAAGTTCCTTTAAATATGTAATAGGCCTATGTATGTAAGTCATTAAGCAGCAGGACATTATTTTCAAATAGGCAAATTATGTTTTAAATAAAAGTGACAGTGACCAATATGCCCCCTGCTGTTATATCCTGATTTATGCCTTAAAATAAAATAAATAAATAAATAAATACCCAGAGACTAGAATAATATTTGTTTTTATACTGATATGAATATTTAGGGGTCTTTTGGAATTTATGTGAAAAGTAGGCTCAACTGGGAGAGATTGCGGTTGGTCCAATTAGTGTGTGTGTCTCTGTATGTGTGTGTGTGGGGGGGTTTGGGGGCTGTGCTTACATATCATCAAGGCAGCAGACATGTCCCTCTCTTATTGTTCCTAGGCTGTTCTAATGCAGATAATGAGGAGTGTAATTAAGGCCTAAACGTGTTCACTGAAAGAAAGACGACACGGCTTTCCTGCGATTAGGACTAGCGTTTATCTTCCTTGTAATTAGGGGAGGTGTAATTGAGGAGAATAAAAAGTCCCCATAAAAGATGTTATCCATTCTAAAGGAACAGAGCAGCACTACAACCACAATGGCCAGAAAGGTATAGCGTCTGTCGCGGCCACACACTACACCACTGTTGTAAATGTATGTAAGTGTGCAAGACAAGTATCGACTCTGGGGTTTTCCCACCTATGTTCATATTCCTTGGTTTAGGTCTCATGTGTGCATGTGTTACTCTGGTGTTCCCAAGAAAAATGAAATTTTCTGGGGCCAATTTTGATGTCCACTGGTAGATGACAGAGTTATAATCTAATAGTAGTGAAATATTCTGTGATGCAGTGTAGCGTGTATTTAGCAAAGGAGAGTGCTGCATATTTAAGTGTTATTCCCCCTGTGTCATAAAATGACACATCATGAGAGTGTTAAGCTAATTATAATAACATCATGAATGTCAAATTAGAATTTCTGTACATTAAGTGCATTTATCAAATATATCACAGTGTCTTCGTCGATTGTGCAATTTGCCATGACTGTAAATGGTTTGATTACTATTGATTAAATGGCATAGCGTGATTATTCATATACTTAAGTGGAGTGATCTGTAGTACATTGATTACTAGTCCAAACTAATGGTTATAGGCATTCTCAAATAGGAGACATTATTTAATTTGTAGTGACAAGTATAATCATATAATTATAATTACATTATAATATAATATTTAGAACAAATAACATTGACAAAGACAATTGAGTAGTTCTAAGTACTTTGTTGGAAAATTACTGTTTTCTAGAACTTTGTTTTTGAAATGTTTGAAATGGGAAAGTATCTCGAGCAGAATAGCAATTGTCCTCCCTTCCTCGTGAAACTGGTTTATATAAATCTTTTTTCTCTACGTGTTTTTTTTTTTCTTCTTCTTCACATTCTGCTTCAAACAGAACTACATACCCCTCTTGGCCCAGCTTATACAATGCTTCTATACTTATACAATGCATACCATTCCTCAAGGCCGTGTCTTTGCTGCTCATCCGTGATGGCATCTCACCTCACGGTACTGCCGCATCTCTTTGGATACTTTGTGCAAAATGGAATTTCATCCTTGCCCGTTTTGTCCTGAGGCACGGAATGGGATTGTCTTCTTTGACCAATGTCTAATGCTGCTCCTCCTGCAGTTTGCAGAACAGTCTACTGCTGTTTGGCCTGCAGTTATCCTTCTTGCCTTCTCTGACTGCTCTGCTGTTGTGTTCAGTCTATACTGCATTGTTTTGGCAATACCCTTCTGGTTATAATGGGAGTCCAATATCCATAGGCATTCCCCCTTATAACCTAGCTGTAAGAAACTTCAGTAACACAGACTGTTTTTCCTATGAATATATATATATATATATATATATATATATATAACTACCAAGTCTAAAATGGAAATGTTTCTGTAAATCCACTTCCAGTATGATTTACAAACCCAGTCCTCTAAATCATATTGCTCTTTCCATTTTTTTTTCTTTCCACAGTGGTAACCTTGTTGGCCTTACTTGTTTCACCATAATACTGAAACTACATTCCTTTTATGTTAATTGGTGCCCCGTGTGTCTCCTGAATACTCCCAGCACCTATCATTACACTTATGAAGCAATGCAGATGATCTGGCATGGCTCTTCTGTTGGTAAAAGAGTTGTTGGGGATCACTGTTAGCTATGTTCCTAGTGGGTGGTGAATCTTTTTTATTGTGTGCAGGCATCTCCCTAAATTTTGTTTAGACTACTTCCTTAGTAAAGCCATACATTCTGTAGTTCTGGATTGTTTTGTAAGATGGACTCGGTGACATATCACTGTTACTATATATATATGCAGCACTGTGGAGTGGTTGGGGCTCTGGACTCATAACTGGAAGGTGGTGGGTTCAAATCCTGGGTGGAGCAGTGCTGTTGTACCCTTGAGCAAGGTACTTCACTTAGATTGCTCCAGTAAAATACCAAGCTGTATAAATGGGTACAAATGTAAGTCACCCTGAATAAGAGTGTCTGCTAAATGACAAATAATGTAAAAATAATGTAATATATATAAATAAATATTATAAGACATATTAATACAAGATGTAAGCAATGATAGTCAAATTTACACTTATTCTCCTGTTTACCAATGGTTAGATCCAGGTTTCAAAAGTATGTTAAACTAATCAAGCTTCCTTTTTTAATATATTATGAGTAAGAATTTTGCTCCAAGCATCTGGTAATATTCTTAAAACAGGTTCTCTAAGATTATGAAACTGTTTTCAGATTAGCTATTCAGGTGAGTGGAAAATGACAGCCTTTTAATGTAATATGCTTTACTGTTTCATATGAAAAGCAACCTTTTGATAATTTTTAAGGGGATGGAGAAATGGCTGGGGGCGGCTGGAGGGATTGGGGACCAGATGACTCTGTGCTTTCAAAGTTAGGTAGCGTCATGACTAAACCGCTTGCTTTGATAGGTGAAGGGAAGATTTAAGCCCTCCACCAACAGGATTAAGGCAATGCAAGACAGAATCCCATCACAGCAATCGCTGACATGCCCAAGTTGCTTTCAGGTCCGGGGCTGTGGTAATCTGCGCATTGCGCTGTGTCAGTAATAGCTTTCACGGATGTGCAAATGAAAGAGTCCCCCGAGTGTGCTACTGCTATCTGGAGCTGGCTTTCAAGGCTGCTTCCCTGGCAATTTATCATGGCTTGCACTCCTCTCCTTCATGAGGAATCTTTGTAAAGTGTGATTCTTCTTTTATTTAATTCTATTTTCTTTCAGCACCAACCTCCCCCCCACACTTATGCTCCCCACCTTCAGAGTTTCTCACACACTTTGTATCTCACCACACTTCACTTCACGCTCTTCTGAATTGGGCTGTATTCCCTAAATAGTTTAATTGAACTAGTTTTTTTGGTAAATTGGGCCAGTGTCATACTTTCTAATAATGAAACAGTAAATAATTGTCAGTTTCCTGTTATTCCCCATTGGACTAGTCATATCTACTACTGACTTTCTATAGTTTTTTTGTTTTGTTACAAACTGAATGTTCCAGGAAACTAATTTCTTTATAATTTTGTTCCCCGTATTAATAGCAAAACTGATAATATTATGACAATATTTTTTCATTCAACTGAAAAAAGTAGATTTATGTAATGAAAATCATTCATGTTACACTCAGGGAATTAAGGTATCTGTCTTACTGGGTGGCCATATAGCTATGTTTCAACAACTCCTTCTTGAGCACACTGCCCCAGATGTATTGTTTCTTATGCTGCAGTCAAACATTTTTCATCAAAGAGAGATGGCACCCAATGTTGATGTTCTTGCAAATCTTTTGACTTGTGTTCAAAGCTCACTCAGTCCTCAAGTGGCACTGTGCAGACTCTAGTTAGCCCCAGGATGATAAAAACACATATTACAGAAATGTTTACACAGTACAGCACAATCAGGTGGGCTCCTGTTGAAGAGGTATCACTAGGGAAGGCAGTAGAGGTGAGATTGTGTCTCTGTGAAATGTGATACTTCTCAGTACTATACAATACACCATTTGTGTTGCGGGCATCAAGATAAATTTACATATTATTTGATGGAATAATTTTGAAATTGCCAATCATTAGAAATATTTTTTCTTTTATGTATTTTGAAACATGACTCAACTCTCTTTAGTTAATGCAGACAAAATATATAATTTGGTACTTATGCGCTTATTGAAACAGATGACAATTGTTATCAAACTAAAACTGATATCCAAACTAGTTTACATGGAGCTTTGACTTGGTGTATGAGTTTGTGATAAATAAATATGATTTATTTTGAACTAAATCTGTGTCTATACATTTAATTTCTTATACATTTTTAAGTCTGTAAAGTAGTTTTTGCATTAGGATCGTGATGCGTATCGTAAATGGTACATCGTGATATATATTGTATCATCTTTTGATGTATCATCATCATCTTGTATCACCTTGGTGTATCATCTCACTCCTAGTAAGCAGCCCACCAGAGAGGGGAGCTTGTTGAGAGGAACACTTTGAGACTTAATCAAACAGCTGGCTCACAGCCTGGCTGGGGCTTGTGTCATTTTCTAAAGTCTGTCATGAGCTGTAAATATTACATGCACCAAACTATAAATAAGAATACAGGCGGGAAAAAAGTAGTCTTACTCAGTCTCTAACTGCATAAGATACCATCTCCTATATCAGTGTTTCTCACCTCGGGTCCTACACTGAACACTGTATTTTCTGTATTTTGTTACAGCTGGCTCTCAGTTAACTTAATTGATCTTCTAATTAAGCAGTTGTATTTATGAAAGTGTTCAACGTAGTTATTAGCACACAAACATATTCTTTCTTTGTATAGCTTTAAAGCAAAGATACATTTAGTTTATTCCCATGGTTTGATACAGACACAACAGTTAGATTGATATACTACTACTGTGTTTGGGTTAATGAATTGTGGTTACAGAATCTGTCAAGGGACACAAATGCAAGAAGTAGTAATAAAACCATAGTAATTTCTGTGATATGATTATTTTCTGAGAAGATATTGTCAGGTTAATCCGAATCTTAAGAAATTCCAAAGGGCATTTGAGCAAACTTGTTCTCACAATACTCACAATAGTTTGCTCAAAATGGGAAGTGTACGTGTACCTCAAAGCTTAGAGACAAATACATTTAGGCTACTTTGTGTTTCTCAGCTGCAACTGAAGAACATATAATGACAGTGGTTTAATAACATATTTTTTGCAGTGTAACAACTAGATTGCTTTGTGCAATTGACCTAGCTGTATTTTTTCATTAACAAGCAGGACACAGAACTGAACATAGCAAATGAGAACACAATATAATAATTGACTCTTGTGCATATAGCATTTGTATTAAAGTTAATTTTGTCTTTTGTCTAAATTTCAGTTAGATGAGATGTATATTAAATTGTACAACTCGGGGTGTGCATACAGTTTGTGTTCTGAATATAAATTCAATGTTTAAAATATCATTTACACTGACTGTTATGCAGCAAAATTAACGGCGGTGTTAGCAGAACAGGTGGCAGCTGGGCCTCACACAGCCCTGACACTGCCAAGACCCGTCTTGACAAATGATGTGTTTACAGGCATCAATGTCAGATTGGCTCCTCCAGAACGGCATTACACACATGTCACGGTAGGCGATTTCTTCCTGATGTTTCAGACGACAGCATTCCCCTTTGACACATTCTGGGCAAACATCTGACAGGAATTTATTTATTTTATACTACCCTGGTAAATGTGCCATAGTTTCTTCTATGGTTTCAACAAGCCTTCACTGTGCTTTACTGAAGTCTATTTTTAAGAAACCGTGCTCTAACATAGTAAACAAACCTTATAAATATTTATCATTGTATAGTATGGTATTTCAATGGTCCATATTGGAAAGCACAATTAAACACACAGGAAACCATTGTAAATCTATGGTTAATCAAATGGTTACTGTGGTACTGACACTCGAGAGTAATTTCTGAGTTCTGCCTAAATTATGGAAAAGAGAAGGGCTTCAACAGGAGAATGTCTTGTCTGTACTACCACGGAGAGTTATGAACAGGTCAATGGGAAAAGAGAATGGTACCTACTTGATGAACTACAAAATTACCAATGCAAAGAAAGATAAAATGATATTAAGGATCTGTATGCGCTACTCTGTTCCCAGCTGAATAGCTATATTTAGAAATAAAACAAAACAAAAAGTAGTTGTCCTTTCAGCCTCACTTCAAAAGTGACCTGATTCGATCTACTTCAGTGTACTACTTAATACTCCTTCAAGTTGGAGAACTGGATCATTAACCACAGTTCTTGCTCATAATCTGTAGATAATGCATTGAGAATTCTGTAGTGTCTGAGATGATGTTGCCAAGAACAAAATACATGTGGCATTAAGTACTTTATATTATGAGCTACACAATTCAGCCAGGAGACACAGGATACTAGTTTACCAGGGAGGTTTTGTTTATTTCCATGTAAATATGATATCTACCTGCAGGGAACGTAATTGCTTATTGTTATGTACCTCATGTGTGAAACAAAGCTTCAGGCATACAGCCTTATCTTCGCAAATATGCCACAAATTGTAACACTTTCACTATAAGTTACTGAGGATTCTTTCCTTTTACATATCTATTCAACATGTGTAAATGTTTGTTCATTTATGTATAAACATCAAAAGTGGTCAAAAATAGCGAGATGAAGGCCTAGACCAAATCAACACTTTGACCTACTTATGAAACTGCTAGATTTCACTCTTGTACTGTAGCATTTTATTTGTTTTATAAGTAATAGTGTGGATTGTGACATGATACAGAACAGGTTTATATTTTGTAATTCATGAGTAGGGAAAAGTTTTTATTTTATCTAACACAATTTGATATTAGCTGCAACTTCACAACAAAATGGAACATTTAAGATTGAATTGCTTGTTGAAAGCAATCATGACGTATGTTGAAGAGTTTTGTTGTAGTGGCTTACAGCAATTACCACACTGTCATGGATTTGTGTTCTGTCTAAGTTTTTGCAGAGATCTGTGCCTTGGCATTATTCTGTGTATTCAACTGAGAGCCAACAGTTCTCCACTAAGCTACCTGGTGCAACATGCAATGAATTTCATTTTCCACATTTCAGTGAACGCAGCTCCAAGCGATTTGTGTATGGGGTATTGAGCAATGAGTCAGCTTGCCTTTGAGAGGAAACGAGGAGTTCTCTCGCTTCACATGCACACTCCGGGGACAGGCCATTCCCTGACGTCTGGTAATTGAAACAGAAGATCGTTTTTTTGCAGCTTGTCGTGTAACAGTTTGCAGATCAGCAAAGTTTCCCTTGCCTTTGTACTACTTAATTGAACTGTTATTCAAATGAGGGGGATGTGCCGTCAGATCATGCAAGGCATACCAAATCATTGTAGCTTTCTAAGAAGACAACAATAAAAATAAAAAAAACAGATAGGGGTGGTACCTTAGTTTAAACTTTCCTTTGCGTAGCTGTGTTCAGATGGTTACTAAAATCATTTACCCTATGATATTTTGTCTGTTGAGTAAACATTGTTTTCTTCAGTCATCCCACAGCAGTTAGACACTTTATCAGTTAGAAAAACCTCAGGGCATGTGCAGTACCTAACAACCAATTCAGAACTAGGACACATTAAACCAATAATCCATACTCTGTCGTTCTTATATTAATTATTATACCAAGGCATACCAAAATAAAGTATGTATTGTTAGAAGGTAGTTATTGATAGTTTAAATACATAGCAGAATAAAAATAAAAGCAGATTTTGGACACTCTGACACTAACTTCATTAGCCACTGATCTGCTTGGAAAAGTCAATTGGCACCTTGGTGATGCTCTATCAAGCTTGATCCACTTGCTTTTTTCTCTCTTGCCCGCACTATTTCTTCCCCACTTTCTAACACATCAGAGAAGGCTTTTCCTTTTGGTTTTTTCCATGAGAGATTCCTTAAACAGGAATAGCACCCCAACAAAATGGACAGTGTCAGCAAGGGATGGCCTTCACCCGAAGCCTAGTCCTGTCGCGCGCATCTGCTCGATGGCCGTGTAATTCTAATCTTTCCTTCCGATTTTCAGATGATGGCCCTTACTCAAAGGGGAACAAGGACCCTGCAGGGACAGACATTTCCCTGGCTTCCAGAAGACAGAGTATCCCAGGTACAATTAGACATTATTTCTCTCTAGTTAGCGCAGTCCTGACTCCAGTAGGGCTCTGCTTTAAGGCAATGGTGTTTCAACAGCCCTGCGTGTAGGGAGCGGGCAGAAGGAGGAATTTTGTTTTGCGCTTTGGAATTGCAACTTGATGGCTGCGTTACAATTTGCATCTGCTGATATCCTTTTATTTGTTCATTTATTGCTCCGATTGGCTTTTACTTGACTTGTACTTTACTTTTCCTGGTTTTATGTACAAAAGTGGATTCATGTTTATTCTGTAGTGGCTCTAGTGTTCGATACGACTGTTTTACTGGGATGTAGTGCATGTTTATTTCCTCTCTGTGCCCCAGAGTAAATCATTCACAGTGTGTTTTACTTTTGTCGAAGCTGGAATATTTCCAGGATTTGTTTTAAAATGTGCCTAGATGTTGATTTGTAGTCTCCTCGAGGAACCTTTCTTTTTGTCAGACGCTCCTGTGTGCTACTCGCATTCCTCAGATCCTTAAATCTACAAAGTAGCTCCCTTAATATCATAACTGGATATGGAAATACATTACACTACATATATGCCTTTTCATCTTCAAGAAACGGCAAAGTGTTTTTTTTTGTAAAATGTGTCTGTCTCCTTTGAATACAGGAGCCCTGTGTTCATCAGGGGATGCCTCATTTAAAACAGGTTCTGATGGGTATTAGTAAATCTTGTTTGCTAAATTAGTTAGTATATAATCTTCAACCCTGTTCAATTTAAAGCTTATTTTTGTTAATGTAGTTTGTTTTCCGTTGCTTCTGGCTGCTGTACCTGTGCTGGAACTCTGTATTGACTACATATTCTTCATGAACATCATAGTCATGCTTTACATTGGGTGGCGTTTTATAATGAATGTAATCAAAATAAGCTCAACATGTCTTTCTTGTTTTGTTTTGTAATACAGCGATTAATATATAACAGGCTGCTGTTCATGTTGTATGCTGATTCTTTCTACAGAAATTTTGTTTTTATTTTGCAGTTGTGTTGAGGGGTTATTCAGGCTACATATATAAGAATGCAGACTTTTAAATCCTGTTTTCTGTGCTCGAGAGTGTCATGTACTCATAGTAACAACACATAAGATGGGGGTAAATTTGCCATAATATTTAAAATACAAGCCAAAATTAATACAACTGTCAGACTGTCCATTTGAATTGAACCAAACCAAGTCTTAACTTCTGACAAACATAGCATACATATGTTGAGCTTTTTGTGTCTCTCTTATAGGAAGACTCAAATGTGCCATTTAAAAAAAATAGTAAATAAACAGTAATTTGTCTTAGTGTATATAAAGCTCTGTTCTACAAGACAATCATAAGTCATAAGTATATACAATTATTAAACTCTGTAGGTCTGTCTGTCTGTTAATAATCTGAACTTGTGCTGCAGTAATAGGATAGTTTATCTCTGCAGCATTTTTATGAAAGAAAGGGAACTTTTCAAAGGAGCCCAGCAGTACAGATAAATCCTAGTAAATATATCTTTATAGTAGATATAACTGTATTAAAAAGAGATTTCAATTAAATACATTCACATACAGGGGCGTTTCTAGACTTCAAGTTTTAGGGGGGCTTGGAAATGGTGTCAAGGACCTGGGGGGTGCTGACAGTGTTTTTATTCCTGTGCAAGAGTTGGGGGGGGTGGAGTTGCTGACAGTGTTTTGCGCATTTATTTCTTCATTCTTGAATTCTTTTGTTGAATTATTTTTAGGGGGGCTGAGAGAAAATTCAAGGGGCGGCTGACGGTGTTTTGTCGGACTGTTTGACCACGCCGTTACTTCATAATCGTATTATTTTTAGGGGGGCTGAAGCCCTGTTCACACATAATGGGACATATTCAGAAAGCATGTACAAATGTATAAGTATATTAATAAAGGAAACCCAAAGGTAAAATCTTGTTTCACCCAGTGGTTTTGGGAATATGCGATTGGTGGGCAGGTTGAAGTCTGGTCTGAATCTTGTTAAAATTCACAAGAAGCACTCACCCTGACAAAGTCATTTCTCCAGCCTTTAAGGACTCCGGTCTGTGTGTCAGATTTTTTTTGTGTCTGTCTGTCTTTTTGAGAGTATTGGAGAAAAACTAAAAATGACTTTCCCTTGAAACAACTTTCTTCAACAACCATGCTGGAAGTCTGATATTTTACAACCATGTTTGGAAGAACAGTTCTACACCGAGATTTGTTCTGCATGTTCGCCATTGAATTATGGTGGATACCCAAGTCGTTTTCTTCAGAACTGTCATAACTGGATAATTATTCTGTTATTAACATCCGCAAACACTTTTCAGGCCTTGGTTAGCCACATGAAGATATGTCGGTTTTCCTTCCAGCATACAGTGTCATTATTGTCAGCTGAAGATACCCAGGTTTACAGTTTGCATATATTACCTGAAACCCTTTTTTGTTTTCAAGCAGGATCCATTTAAATAGGAAATTAATTAAAAACAGATTAGTAAAACATAAATGTGCGGATTAATACAGATATTTTAATGCACTCGTGTCCAAAAGCAGTTTGCCACGTGAGTAAGCCTAGAAAGCACAGCTGTATAATGAGCTCAACAGTTTCTCATTTGGCCCTTGGCTGGTAAAGCTTAAATCTAGTGATTGCCCTGTGACTAATGGGTTAATGACACAGACACTACATACTAAGACCAAATCAATAAAGTCTCCTAGAAAAGATATATTATAGCCCTTTAAAACGCCTTGAATCATTAGCTTTATTGTCACAGACTTCTCTTTTTCTAATAGTTTTGAAAGCTTTTCCTTATGTAGTTTTCCACTTGACGTTTTTAATCAGTCACTACTAGAAAAGATAGAAGCAATTACCACCTGCATTGTGACACTTTTCATGCATATATATGTCCTAATTATTTCTCTGGCATGAAAGACTGCTGCTCTGCTTCACACATGTTCGACACTCTCAATCACTTCAAACACCTTTAATCCCATAAAAATGTAATGTGTTCATGAAGCCGTTTGCACCAAAAGACAAGGGGTGCTCAGAGTATAGCATCTTTAATGGGAGTCAAAGAAAGGCTGCTGTTTGTGTTTAGAGTAGGCTACTGTAAGTGTGCTGCATAGTAACCAGATCCATTTATAATGTACACCGGCATTGTGCCCAGAAATTCTGCAGATTTTCATATGCACAATATGAGAGAGTTGAATACAGTCTTCCTTTTGTGTATTCGGAGACTACCTGCCTATGGCGGTATATACAATCGCATTGTTTGAATCTGGTACCGTATGTAGAAATCTTGATCTGCACTACTTCATTTGTCTGTTCTACCAATATGCAAATATATTTTCAGACATTTCACTGCTTGAAGTATAGAACTGGTTCTATTTTGACAAACTTTAAGACCTGTCTTGATCGGTTAGGCAGTCTTAACTGACCTAGCAAGTAGAGTACCGTATTATAAATTATGTTTCCAGATGGTTATGACATTGAAACTCTGAACCTGCTCAAGGCAAGATTACAGTGGGTCTTGGATTGGAAAAAGGTAATTGTCACAATTGTCATTTTGAATGGCAGCTGCTTTGTTGATGAAGATGAGCAAGAAGATTGCAACCATTTCTCCTCTCAGTCTTTAGCTTCCAGCTCTGAGTGACACTACAAGCCAGCATGTCCCTCTTTGAGCCCCACACTTCTAAAACTCACATTCTGAGATCTGAGCTTACTTAGAAACCTTTCTGCTTTAGTGAGAATTGTAATGTAGTTATTCCTATTGAAGATGAAGATTGAGATCTATTTGGAGTACGATTAAGATTAGTTATAAGCAACAGTCCTGTTCTTAAGTCTTCATTTGTGGCCAGTCTACCAGCATTGATACATTTTGGGGGGTTATTGGGGCACATTCAAATCTAGTTCACTTGCAAATAATTTTAGTTATAGTTCATTTACAAACTTGCTCTACATTTCCTTTATTTGTGGCTTTTATTAACCACAAAAGAAATGGATCATACATATTTCAGTGGATGCATTTTCCAAGTACGGAACTTCCTAGTAGTAGTTTTTTGGGCTTTAACAAAGCAACAAGGCTGGGCACTACCACGTGGGTAGTGCCTTTGCATTGAAGTACATCACTTTCACAGTTCGGTTCACTGTTTGGAGCGGTTAGTTTCCAAGTGAACCAGAATGCATGTGCTCTCACATTGCAAAACAGTTGGTGGAGCAATGTCACAAAAGTTCATTTTCAAGGAAACTTTTCTAGTGGTCTCTGTCCGTTTTATTTAATCCTCATCCTAGTGCAATTACATCAATATCAGGGGTTTCACATATAGCTGAAAACAAATTGAACCACACATCAAATTGTAGGTGTGAAAAAGCCCCTTCATTAAATTTGTAGTGTGAATTAAAACTTGTGCCCTGTAGTTGTGATTGCTGATAATCATATCCAGAGAGTGCATTGCAAATTAATTACAAATAACTGATTAGGCTCTTAACTAGGGCCAATGGTTTATTTTACCCCTCCTCTGGCCACCTACTTCATACATAGTTGACATGTTTTAACTACAAAATCTCCAGACAGATCTTCTGTTTCATTAGACAAATCCATACTGCAAAATCTGTTTTAAGCTACAATTGCAAAAGTGTTATTTTGAAAATGTACTGCTTCATTCAAAATGCAGGTGTCTCAACAACTTAATCTTAATGGTAGCATCATACAGCATGCTTTTGGAATAGAAAAAAACATTTTAAATTAATTAATTAATCCAGATTTTTATATATTTTTATGGTGCCCTCTTTTTATGGCACATTTGGCTGCTCCTTAAAAGTACATGGATTTATCAGTGATAAAAGAAGGATCAAATCATCAAGCGTGGAGAAAGCCATAAATTGACCTTCCCTTCATACAGAACCAGACATTGACATG
The DNA here is from genome assembly GCF_036373705.1 of Amia ocellicauda. Lineage (NCBI taxonomy): Eukaryota > Metazoa > Chordata > Actinopteri > Amiiformes > Amiidae > Amia > Amia ocellicauda. Next base: position 16,298,899 of record NC_089852.1, read on the forward strand.
GATGTTGTTACTAATCTCTGTTGTTTATCACCTGCATCAGGAAAATCTATATTCTCAAAAATGTAAAAGTATCTTGGGGAGATTTGACATCTCCTCAGCATGTTGACAGTTTTCAGATGGGAGTTGTGTTGACTCATTGAGCATTCAGAACTAATTTCTACAGTGTTCACTATATTTTATAGCTCTCCTGCTCATTGTTTTTCCCATCCTCACCAGGATAACTTGTAATTTGCCAAACACGAAATACAACAGTTTATAACATAGTAAATTCTATACATATGTTAAGATTATAAATAAATGTATTTGACTGTTGTTGAAATACTTTTCATGGTTGTGTACCTACTTTGTAAAATGAAACCTTTGTCACCCCTTGAAGGATGGCAGGTTGTGAATGTAAGCTATTTGCTGAAGCAATTCACTCCTGGTACTCACGATTAAACTCAAATATTATCATCAGTAATGAAGGCTTTGGAATGACATCAATCGCTATTTCAAGGAAAATTGCAGATGCCCACATACAATGTGCAAAATAATATAATATATATATGTAATATAGTCAATTCTAGAAAGATGCCCAGAATGAAAACAAACGTTTTCCATTTTCTTGCATCCTCTCTATTATCTCTGTATGATCTGTACTAGACCAGTACCAAAGCTGATTGGGAATCGGCAATCTGTCACTCTACATGAGCATCAGTTCTTCTGTTCAGTGTCTCGGTCGTGCCTGAACTGGCAGTTAGTAATACTCCTCAACCATTATCTTATCACACTGCGGGGGTTGTGCTGTCTGAGATGGCTATCAACTGAACACAGTATTACTATACCAGTGTGGGGTGGAAAAACCTTTTCCATATGTTCAAAATTGTTTGAACATTTTTGTCCTTGTGCTCTTTGAGAATGAGTTTGCTCACTAGTTCTTCATGTTAATGCGGTAGTTCAATTTTCTTGAAATTCAGTCTTCGAGTGCCAATGTCCAGCAAGTTTTATAGCAAGTTTTAAAGGTGAATCATTGTCTGCATTCAACCTGGTGAAGAGCATTACTTGGTTCAGTTAAGTGGATAATTGGACCAATTAACTGATTAAGAGCTCAGGGTGGTACCAAAACCACAAGTGCTCTGGCCCTGAAGAAGTGTATTTGAGGAACACTATGGCAGTGTCTTTTTTTGTAAATTGTTTTGTCTCTGAGCTCCAATGATCATTGATTGTACTTGACACTGATAACCCCCCTCCCCACCTCTGGGTTGTTTTCTTGTTGGCAGAAGAGTTTCGGGGCGTGACGATTGTGGAGCTGATTAAGAAAGAAGGCAGTACTCTGGGGCTCACGATCTCAGGGGGAACAGATAAAGATGGGAAGCCAAGAGTGTCAAATCTTAGACCAGGAGGTCTGGCTGCAAGGTAAGACATCAGAACTAACACTTAACTGGTTAGACACAAATAAAGAAATGTTGTCTCCTCTTAGTTCTCCTATCTGTCATGTGAGCTACATAAGCTTTCCAAGGCCCGAAAGTCCTGTAGACACTTAGTGACATTAACATAATGCAATAATTATTGAATGCTTTGGAATTGTATGAAGGCAAATCCACCGTGTAATATACATTTCAGACACCATTGTTTATATTGTTTAAAGAAATGTGGTCCTCCATGAGTTTCTGAATTGTACAAAATATAAGTAATAAGTCATCCCAGCATGATCCATGCACAATGAACAATTCATGTTTTTAGGTTATTAAGAAGGAGTGTTACTGAATAGTCTGTCTTACAGTGGTTCCTGTGCTGTTCCTATCTGTTCAGTAATGGATTGGATGGACATATACAAACAAATCTGAAAGATACCCTTGATCTGTATGACTTAACTTTCAACTGTTCTTCTGCCAAGCTAAATGAGAAACTTTGATCAGTGCATGCGTGATAAATATGTATGTATTGTTCAACATAAGTCAATAAATGTAGCTAGCTCTAATTAATATTTAAAACATGTTGCATAAAAAGGAATTGAAGACTTGAAATGAACTTCAGATGCTGTCAGCAAAGGCTCAAGTCTTTGTCAGAGGTCTTACACAGTGGCAGGAAGATATGGTAAACATGAGAATAGCTGTCATATGACTATGATTGACGTGATTTATAACATGACCAAAACATGTGAAAACGATTGTACATGTCCCTAGGAGGATCCATAGTTTAAATTTCTCAGCTACGTCTCACTGGAGTAAAAGAGAGACAAGGCACTGCAATCTTTGTATACTTGAGTGAAATCACATTTTCATGTATTGATAATTGTATTGTATTGCTTCTTTGCTTCTAACGCAGTTAAAGGATTTAAAGCCTCACTATCTGACACATAATGTCTAGATTACTAAAGAACATCAAGAAATGAATGACCTAGAAATGATCATGAATTCCCTAGACAGGCTTGGTAAAGGTATTATGGTGGTCACATACAGGGTTACGTGTTAGTATTTAACCCTTTAGCATCCAGTTTCTGCATTTGATGTGTAGTTACAGGAGAAATGTATGCAATTATGTAAGGTCACAAGAATTTGTGTAATTTCATCATGCAGCTTATCTTCACATTGTTCATTGAAGCACTCTCCAACTTTCTACAAACGCACTATATTTGTAGTAACAGTTACTTTAACTTGAAATACGGTGTTCTATACAAAAGACACTTGTCATGCCATTTGGTTGATTTTCCAAAAATGCAGACCAGTTGTCAAGAACATTGCCCAAGTTTGTGTTGGCCTGATAACATGTTTTTGTCAGACATTACTGTGCCAACTTGTAGAGCCCCAGAGGACAGTAAGAATAAATGCTGCGCTTTTCACTAATTAACATCTTAATGAGCATATGTTGATTCCTTGTTGAAGGCTACATTAGAGATTAACATTTTGCTAGGCTACCTAACCACAACTCAAGTAGAACAATGCTGTGAGATATAGATATTTATCTTAATGGGCCCATTGTTGATGACAACAGACTGTGTTTTTTTATTTTTTATCTAATTTTGATGTTGTACATTCTGCAAGAGTGTTTTGTATCATTCACTCTTTTTACTTTTATTGCTAAAAATATGGCCATTCAAACTTTTTATTTTATTTTTTAACTTTGTATCATATTCACTTGTATGTTTTATGTGGTGGTGGTGGTATATTTCCTTTTTATTATGGACTGTTGGGGGCAAAAAAAAAAAAAGGGGATGCCAAACTCAATATGGCATTGAAGTGATCCAAATCTGACCCTCTGTTTTTGTAGTCCCCCTTTCTGAAACGTATTGTGGTTGTGTTCCTCTCCACCCTTGACTCACTTCTTTGGCCTGTGCTGTCAATTGCTCCAGGAGTGATCAGCTGAATGTGGGAGACTACATCAAGTCTGTGAACGGGATCAACCTGACCAAGCTTCGTCATGATGAGATCATCAGCCTTCTAAAGAATGTGGGCGAACGGGTGGTGCTGGAAGTGGAGTATGAACTGTCTCCTGCTGGTAGGAAGTTGAGTACTATCTGTGCTTTCAAGCAATGTCAAGTTTTTACACTCCTAAGATAAGCTGGCAGTGAACAGAGACCTCAGCTGCTGCAGACAAGGTTAAATTAGGCCAGTGTTTATAACTCTAATTGATTGACTGTTATGAGAACTTACTTGCTAGTTTTTCCTTGCAATAAAATGTTGTCTTTTCTCATAACATGGTTTGTGATTATATTGATGGACAGCACTATCTTCCATGACAGTAGTGGATTCGCAATGAATTCTGTACAAGTGCCTGCCAGCTTATCTTATGGGGGGTAATACTTTGAGGAGAGAGGGACCAAGTGAGCCGACTGTGCACAGCATCAGACTGTATATCCCATTGCTCTGCTTTAAGAAGTAGTTACAGGAAGGGCATACAACCATTACATTTTCAGATTTAGTTCCTGTACTGCATTGTGTGTTGTACATGATTTCTGCTTTTACCAATTCCCTTTTTTCATTTTTTACCCAAGCCAGGTAGCTATTGTTACTTGTGAAATTACTCTTTAAGCAGCAAAAGTATACAAAGAAAGATATTATGTCATACATCCCCATGTGATGCCATTACTGTTCATATAACATGCTTCTATTTTCTTCTCTTGTCATGGTTCACATTTAATTAAACGCTTTAGACGTTTAAAGTCCACCACAGTCATTTTAAAGCTGAAGATGTGGATGAAGCTATAGTTTGTTTACATCTAGGCTACTGTCTGACTCACTCACAGCTGCTGGCGAAACACCTCCAGACCTGTTCATCACTGTTCCAGGTCCCCGTGTTTACAGGAGCCTTCATCACATCATGCTTAGGAACTAAAGCTTTCCAATTAAATTGGACAGACCACACACCTGAGGATAAACATTATACCTTTCTGTATTTGTTTGTGATTAGCTTAAGCCCATTTAAGAATAAATGGTAATAATGACATGAAATGTGGATCAGTGATGATTAATCTTTTACTGGGGGTTATCTCCTAATTGCAGGTTTCACAAACTGATGCAGTGTGTGAGATTCTAACAGTTCTAGAGAATAAAACAAGTCAAGCCTCTTTGGTCACTGTGTGTACAATTGTGTACACCTCTTCTGTCCGATACAAATTCCAACTCTGTGTCCGAGGGTTTTTAGCTTCCCTGTTAGCTATGAACTGATTTTAGTAGCCAACATTAAATTCAACTTTCCATATTTGTATTCAAAAAGTTCAGTTGGGCTACATTGGGATGTCCTGACACAGCTAAAGTTATAATGACATTATCCACCTGACGTCATGTAGAAACTAGATAATACCTGGAAAATGACTCCACAATCGTGAAAATCTAAAACACCAGTGACATTTACTTGTTTGTAAACGCTTCCTATGAAGAACTAGAGGTGTCTAATGATGGTAAGACATAGGATCTCACAGGATAATATTCTCTCCAGTCCATCTGTCTTTACATTTCATGTGGCGACAGTCAGACTGCCTGCATTCCAGTTTCCCACTGCCATGAGTCTTGGGGATATCCTCCAAACTGCTATCAACAAAATGGCTGTTTCCTGGGTGCAAAACATTTTAATCAGACATTCAGATACATTATGTACATATAATATTACCAATCATATTGGGACAACAAATACAAATACAAAAGACTGCCTTTCACATTGTATTTTAAAGAGCTTGAACTGTGTGCAATCCTTTTGATAGAAAGCCAGAGGAATAGTGTCCCTCTCAATTTCTAGTATTGCGAGAGAAGCTAGTGACTATGGTATCTCCCTGATTGGCCATTCAATTCATCCCAGAGTTCCAGGTGTTCTGTGGGATTGAGTTTGGGTTCTGAGCAGACTATAAAATGTCTCCTTGGACATTACACTACACTAATACATGGGCACAGTATACTGTTGATAAAAAAGGGGATGTGACACAAAGTTGTTAGTACTCTATTTCCATTAGTGGAAGGCTTGTTTGATGACTTTTGGTAATATAATCTATAGAAGCCAACATTCTGTGTATTACATATCCTAAGAAATGACATAGCTTAAATTAAAAAACAACATGAGGTTAATAGTTGGCATAGTTTTTAATATTTTGCGCACAAAGTTAATTTGTGATCTCAGTTTAGTAAACCACACCCATGAATAAATGAACCCAGCCCACAGCTAGAAACCAAAGTAATTAATAATTTATTAAATCTCAATCACAAATTAGAAAAATATTCAACCGTGTTATATCAGGGGCTCCATACAAATTTATGACATCCATATTCAAGTTTTTCCAGGCATTATACATTTTTCGAGACCCAATAATAGCTTCAAACTCTAACATATAGAAGAAAACCCACTTTGAGAAGTGCATGCTGGGTAAAGGTCACTTTGTTGAAGCTGTGGTATTAAAGCTGTCAGAATAGGCTGTTAACTTTTCTTTCACCACCGTCCTTTGAAAAATATGACGGTAATGACCTGTAAATGGGGTCGACATTTCAGTGAAAGTATAATGTGTTTGAGAAGGAAATCTGTAGCCTGAGCTCTTAAACATTACAAGGGTTGGGTTTCTGTCTGACTTTTTCCCTGTCTGGAAGGATGGCTAGTAAAAGACTGATTTACTAACAACAGTATATTTTGTACTCTCTCCTCTTGTATGCACTCAGCTCCTGACAGCGGTTCAGGTTTAATTCCCAAGACTATCGAGATATGCCTGCACAAGGAAGGAAACAGCTTTGGATTTGTCATGAGAGGTACGGGTCAGTTTTCAGTTTTCATTATATTTATTTTCTTGTTTGTTTTTCACCTTGTCACCTAGTGTTCCTTGTAAAATTCTCTGGACACAGGTTCCCCAAAGAAAATAACTGTAGGGACCTAAAGGACATAGAGAACGACCTTTAGGTGAACAAATTATTAGATGTGTTAATAGGTTTAAACAGGGCCTCTTGCTGGCTGGTTATAGAAATGCACTTCAGGAAGAGAGTTTGCTCATTTGCATTTTGAGAAGTGTTCAAATATTATTGCGTCTTAGTAATTTTAGTTTTTAAATTCTGTCATTTCTGTGCGTATGCCCCCTCAGGTTCGTCCCCTTGTAAGATCTCATGCATTGAAAATTAGACAGGCTGACAAAAGAGAAAAATACAGTTGTGTATTAATACACAAAGACAAAGGGCCATTTTAGGCCAGGTAATGTTTTTATATATATATATATATATAATTACCATCATCACCATCAGCCTATATCGATCCACTGCTGGATGAAGGCCTCCCCAAGATGTTTCCACTTGCTTTTATCTACAGCTTCTCTTTTCCATGTCACTCCTGAAAAGTGTATTATTTAATCTTCCTATCTTTTATGTGGTTGTCTTCAGGTCTTTTTTAATTTATTAGGATCGATTCAATAGCTTCCTTTGTCCCTCTTTGTCCAATGTGTCCGGCCCATTGCCATTTGAACATTTTCACTCTTTCAATTGTCACATAATTTGGTTTGTTCTCGGATCTATTCATTTATTTTTCTATGTATCTCTTGTTTTTCCAAGCATACATATTTCCATGGTCCTTTGTGTCATCCACAGTTTCTGTAATATTTTTGCATTAAGTTACCAGGTTTCACAGCCATAAGTGAGCACTGGTAGAATGCATTGATCAAATACTTTTCTCTTAAGGCACATGGGTAGATTTCCTTTCAACAGCATCCTGTTTCTTCCAAATGCATTCCATCCCATTTCCACTCCTCTTTTGATTTCTTCCATAATATCTCCATCTGTGCTGATAGACATAACTTTTGACTTTAAGTATCTGTTGATTTACTTAAACGTTCTTGGATTTAAGAAAGCATCTTGAATAAACACTGTTTTTGAGTACAGCACATTAGAGACATACTGATATGAAAGGTAAATATTTAACATGTTTTGAACATCTTACCAATTTAATTTTTTTATATGGACATTATTTACTTTTGTAATTAACTTTACAGCGTGACTAATGGTATTCATTAGAGGTAATGAACATGGAGAATGAGCTGCTTACATTGAATTGCAGTGTGCCACAATTAACACTGATGTCCTAGGACACACACCAGAACCCTTTAGCAGGTTTTCAAGTGCTACAGCTTTCAACAAGCTTTTACCCTGTAAAACCGAAAGCTAAACTGCTCTGAAAACCAAGATATAATATTGATTTTTTTCTCATTAAATGAAATAAGCATGATTTGCTTAAAACTCAGGTGCATGGTACTAATTTCATTGTTGGCACATCAGACAAGTTTGGTTTTGGGATTCATTTGAAACATTTTAATACATTAAACACATTTGTCTGTTTTCCTGGATCCATAATAATATCTGTCTTCTGCATGAGTGTCTATGTTAGGCCATACTCAATGCAGAATTCTAAACTTCCAGATCCTGGTGTGAATAATTATAGCACCACTGTTTCACTGACCATGAGGACTCCTGATTGGTTCACCAGGTTAGAAGCCTCTATGTTGGAATACCTGTGGCAGGTCACATCTGGCCATTGAATGCTGTTGATAGCTGTTATTAGGATCCTTGGGTTTAGATACAAAAGGTCTGATCTTATTCTTATCAGACTGTGGGTTCTCCTTCTGTCCTCTATAAACAAGAGTCTGAAAAATAAATAACTGAACTGACATGAAAATCTCAGATCAGGGCAGTAGGTCTATTATTCTGTTCTAGACAGCCTGGTGGAACTTGGCAGTTGAAATTGTTTCCCCCCTTTGAGACTTAACATATTTGGCCATTTAGAATTTCCCAAAAAAGAAAACATAAGCAAGGCTTTTTGAATTTTACAGCTTATTAGGTTAATGCAGTCCTTGTTCGTTTAGTTAAATGCTAGTTTATATCCATGCATTGTTTGATAACAGCCTAGAATAGTGGTGTTGCCTGATTCTTAATTTTTCTTTCGCATGCTTGCTGCTGTCTTTCCAGGTGGGTCTCACGAGGATTGGCACAAGTCCCGGCCCATGGTCGTCACCTACGTCAGGCCTGGGGGTCCGGCGGACAGGTAGAGTGATGGGCTTGTGTGTTGTAATGTGTGGATGTATATAAATGCAGATCCTGAACAGCAAAAAGGAGACTGAAAAAAAATCAACCAAATGTATCTGACTACTGAAGAGGATCCTAACGACTACAGATCTCAGCAATGCACTGGTGTGTTTAATATGAAAGAAATTAGGCAGCTTGCCAGGTTTCATAAAGAATGGTCCTATTCTACAACTGCAGGCAGCACATCCAGGTAAATGTCACATGACATGCTTTCTGCAACACAAAGAGACAGGTTGCAGAAACTGGAGCAGAATGTAACATTCTGTTGATTCATCCACGGGGTAAGATACTGTTCAGTAACAGTTAAACAAATGCAGATTTCACTCTCTGTGTTTACAGTCAGCTCATCCTTCAAGGCGGTCCTTCAGGAGTGTAATACGACCTAATCATCATCTTTCACTTATGTCAGTTTTGCTTTTCCTTTTTGACACCACCACAAGTGTTACTTATTTGCTTTCAGAGTTGATTAGTATCGCACAGCATTTTTTTTTTTTCAGCTTTAACATTACATTTTTGTACTTATTGAAAATGATCATAAACGCTGGCAAACTGATTAAAATATCTTCTTAATCCACCTGAATAAAATATGGAATACATGTATGGCTGATTTGCAGCAGGGATTAAATTGCAGGCAAACAAAAAATAAGAAAGAAATTGTATTCTAATTAAATCCATTTTTTTTCTCTTTGTGCTTATAAAATAATGCAGGGTTTATGCCATATTTATAGAATAATATTTTTTAATATTAATAGTAACAGTGGTGAGCAAATGTGCTTCAAAAAACAAATGCTTTTTTAAAAGAGATGTAAATCCTTGGGGTTTAAGAAGACAAAAATACATTGCTCAGAAATATTCTTTAGGGAGAAGAGCTATGTTTTAAAAAGAAAAATCCACAGAAAAATTTATGAAATGTCTACATTTGGATTGATAATGAAATGTTATCCTCCATAAAATATTTGCAGACTGCACATTCAACTATTTAGTGTTTTAATTGTCTTGCTTGTGTATACGGATAAAAAAATACTTTTACAGTTATAACTCACAGGAATTTAAATATACAATGTGTTTTGTCTGTCAGCCACACATTGTGCACAGCATTGCACTGTTTCTGTTGGGAACATGATACAGTGTAAACCATTTATCATGGTATAGCATGGTAGTCCCAATGTGGAAACCATGGGAAACACTGTAAGCAAGTATAAAGGGACTGATTTCCATTTCCCCCTGATTTTAATATGAGGCAGGTGAAAACTGATCTCATTGCAAGTGGTTTATGATTGATACAAATTGATCTGTCAAAAAAAAAAAAAACATCTTTTGTACAGCAGACTTTTCCAGAATTAAAGAATTTCCAGATAAGAAAACAGATAATGATGCTGCAGGCTCAATCTCCTTCCGTTGCTGTTGTAGTTGTTGTTGTGCTTAAAACAGTCTAATAACGGCTCCAGTGCTGACGGCAACACCATGACCTTTAGTAAACCAGCACTGATTCCCACCCAGCAGAGAGTAGCAGGCAGTGACTGCAGTCAGAGAGCTCTGTGCCCTGGTCTCTGCAGGGAGGGCACACTGAAGGCTGGGGACCGGTTGCTGAGTGTGGATGGGGTTCCTCTGCACAGCATCAGCCATTCAGACGCCCTGGCCGTGCTGCAGCAGTGTGGGCAGGAAGCGCTGTTCCAGATCGAGTACGATGTCACCATCATGGGTAAGACAACTTCCGCCTTCCCTTGTCTTCTGTAGCGTTGCTTCCTCTTAACCAGCTTTCAGATTACAATCTACCCTTCTGTCTCTCCAATCATTCGGCATCTCCTTCCTGTCATGTAACTGCTAGTCTGTAGTCATATCCAGTTGTTGTTTTTTCAGGATGCAACTCAGTACTCTCTGTGTACAACCAAAATTGTCATACATATTTGTAAAAATAGATGAATCAATAAATTCGCTTGATATTGATACAAACCTTACTTGACGAACAGAACCCCTTCCAAATCCTATATTTTAATATGTTCAACTATGAAGAGAGCAGATATCCTGAAGTGCTAGAACACTTTCGGAGGCTGTTTGTACCGGAGGCACACTGTACGTTGTTCCCCAGATGTTTAAATTGTAATGCGTTATCGTAGAGCTACCGTATACATACAAAGAAAGGGATCTTCTGACTTGGTGGGAATTGTTTCATTGTTACATTTATCTCAAGGCTGCCCAAGGCTCCTGCGTAAAATTCACGCCTGTGGCTTCTGTCTATAAGCCATTTATAAATCCGCTCTAGTCACACAATTAGGTGCATAAATTAATAAAAGGAACAAGCTAATTTAAGACATCTATTAAGACCACACTGGTTTTCAATTTCCTGGTTTGCCCAGCTGACTGTTTCAAGATTTTTTGCCAATGTATATAAAACTTTACTGTCATGCTGAATTTTTCAAACCTTTTCATTTCAGTGATAAAAAACAAACACCCCATGCCACACAAGTTAAAAAAACTAAGCACTCCGAAACTCTTATGTAACACCTCTCATCTTCGGTGTATTTTGTATTATTTTGTCCCACGTTCGGAGAAACAGGTGTTGACTCAGTTATATGAATTGTGTTTTTGAGTCGATTTCTGGGTGTGTAATGTGAAGATCTGACATAGTGCATATTGAAGGTGTGTTAATACCAAGAATTGTGACAGCTAGTAGCTGCAGGGGTACGGATGGTGTTTAAGAGCTGTGCTGTAATTTATCTGATTTATTTATCCATCAATGAACATCTTCCTGCATTTGGAATCACTGCTGATGTAAAGCCCCATTGTGGTGTGTTTATAGGCAGACCAATATATAAATGTCGTTTGTTTTTTTTTTAAATGCAATGAACTTCATCCTGATGTAGTTTGCAAAGAAATCTAAAAATATTCCAAGAAACCTCTTCAAGCTGAAATAATGGAGCAAAAATATTTTGAAATGTTTGTGTCCGCTTTTATTCAATTTTCATATGCAAAGTTTTGGAGTAGGCCTAAAGTCTTGCATAATCTGGCCTACATATGTTTCGCTGTTCTGAAAAGTCAAGAATTCAGCAGTTTCTTTCTTCCTGCCTCTGCCAATTAGTTTCACTGGCCTGTTAAATTGCCGATAGTAATTAGTGTTTGCTTTCAATCATGCTGAGCTGCAGGTTTCTGACCTTTTCCGTCAATGGCAGAGCGAATTAAATTTCCTCACCTTGGAAGATTTTCCAGATAGATCGAGCACCCACACTGAATGAACTCTGACCCCTGACCCCAGAAATCTAAGTTTAAGTGCAGCTTTCCTATACGGTATAATTAAGCAGCAGAACATGAGACTGTCAAGCTCTTTATGGGGGGCTAAATACTTTGCTCGTTTAAAAACAATTTCCAAACATCTCAGCCATTTTCATACATTGTGCTGCTTTTCCACCCACATACTTTTGAAGTCATCAGGAAGAGCAGCACTTCTCAATGCAGCTGCTCGGTAGCTCTCGTCTCAAGTCTCACAACATGCAGCAAATCCTGTTATGTGCCAGAAAAAATCACAGCTGTGGCATTTCAAGAGAATACAGTCTGCCAACCAGGTTACCTTTATTTCCCCAGTTCTATATCAGCAAAGCAGTTCTGCTTAAGTAACAAAAAAAGAAACATTTTCACAATGGTAAAACTTCATGTACTTTTTACTTTTTTTACAGTTGGCCAATTTTAAGTTATTTTTAAAACTAGTCAATGCTATATTCACTTTTCGTACCTGTTTGTTTCTCTGCTGTATTGTATTCTCATAACATCCCAGCTGAATTGTATTTCTGTTAAATTCCTTGTAAGAAGTTATTAGGACATCAGCAAATTATGAGCAGTGAATTAATTATTGAAAATAGCTTTAACAAGAGACACAATATGAATACATTTTAATGAAAATATATACATATATAAATGGTTGATTTCAAAGTTTGCTCTCTGAAAATGCTACAGAGCATCATTAGCAAGGGTAACATAAGGTCATGGCTACTATCTTTTAAATGCACCCCTTGTAACAAACTATACACTTTAGTCGAAAGTGTTAATCCTCACCTTGTAGACATAGAATAACATAATCATCTTCTCCTCCACATGAATTAATTGGTTAACTGAATCACTGACTTAGTTGAAATGATCACTGTTTCCAAGTCTTTAACCACTGAGGATTGAACCTACTGGTCTTTGTTTCTATGTTGGCCAGATTCTGTGACGAATGCGTCAGGGCCCCTGTTGGTGGAGATTGCCAAGTCTCCAGGAGCAGCTCTGGGAATCACCTTGGCCACAGCCACACACAGGAACAAGCAAGTGATCGTCATTGACAAGATCAAACCAGCCAGCGTGGTCGACCGGTAAGAGCAGCGCACTGTTGTAATTGAAATCACTTTAGAAATCATCCCCAAGTCATGCACACACAAACACACACACAACTACATACACACACACACACACACACACACACACACACACACACACACACACACACAACTGTTTAATCATTTGCTGCCTTATTACTGTGCTCCAAGTGCTTGGCAGCCAAGCCTGTGAATAGACATCCTTTTCATTCAATACAGCTGGATTCTCAAGGAGATTGTTGAAACCTCTCCTTATTCAAGGCACTCATTTATTCACATTATCAGCTCTTAGCATTTTAAATGGGCATTTTCTGTTAATATTAGACAAAATAAACTTGCTTTGGCGATACACATGCTTGTGTTAAAAATAACATCCACAACTCCTGTAGCAAAAATCAAATAAAATCTGGATTTTCTATAATTGTACTGGGATTTTATATAGAGTTGCAACTATATTTCAACCAGGGTAAATACATCAAGGGCTGGATTATTATCTCCCACAGGTAATTTCAAGAGATGCAGAGATTTATAGGGCCCGGGTTTTCTTCCCTTAATATCAGGATTACTGGCTCAATTGGACATATTTATTAACATTTTCTTTAATTGTTTTACAATCAATAATGTAAAAAATTACAGTACCTATAAAACATTGAAGCCGAGACAAGAGATTTATCCACGTTGTGAAATAAACAAAGGCCCTTTTGTCTTGTTCAATCCACATCATTGGGCTCTTTCTGTTCATTTTTGTGAGTTCCCAGAATACCGAATTAGTGACTAATACAAATCCAACCAGAAATATAAACACAAAATATCTAAAAATATACAAAATGTGACATTCAAGAAGGAAGAAATGGATTAAGAGGGGGGGGGGGACATCTGACATGATATCCTCCTTCAATTAAAATACAAATTACGGTTTCTGTGGCTTTATCTAATTAATTTTAGGATTTTATTATTTTTTTGTCCCCAGTGTTCAAGTTGAATCCCCAGTATTTAGATTAGATGACAAAACTGGCACCTTTTCAAAGTGTAAATGAGATGTGGCGAATTACAAGATGCTGATTAGAATATTAACACGTTTCAATGGAAATGGAAATAGAGCTCATCTCTAGTAGTTACATGTCGGGGGGGGGAGGACACTGAAATCCTCATAATAATTATAATTACTAATTATGATAATTGAAATAGACATTTTTGTACAGTACTAATCAAGTTTTCTGTTGGTAGGTGCATAGATTACATATACAGATGGTAAACCAGGAAAACAAGACAGTGACGATACAATTTAGACCCACAGACAATCCCTCACCAACACTACTGAAGCACCAATTCCAATAGCACACAATTCACTGGAAACTGGCTCAGCTCAACACCTTATGTTAGCCTGCTCTCTTATCCATCCATATGTCTGCAGTACTAACCTGACAATGCCGAGTTCTAGTCACACCACAGGCCTGTTTGTTTGCATTGTGTACCTCTGCCCTTGTGTTAGTCCCAGGGCTGGGGAAGAGGCTCCATTGTAGTCCCTTTAGCCTGGGTTGTGTCGGCCATTCCCTGCAGGTGTGGGGCCTTGCACGTGGGAGATCACATCCTATCCATAGATGGCACCAGCACCGAGCACTGCTCTCTCCTGGAGGCCACGCAGCTCCTTGCCAGCACTTCGGAGAACGTCAAACTGGAGATCCTGCCCGCCCACCAGAGCCGACTGCCAATCAAACCACAGGACACTGGTAAGTGGTGTTGGGATTCCCAGGCGAGACAGGCCGGGGGGCTTCCGTCACTCTCCCTCTTTTCTTGAAAGGGGTCTTAAATCTGGTTGAGCACTATGGCGTCACAACAGTGGCTGCACATGTTGAATTACTGTATGGGTTTCACAGGGAAAACACCTGGATATCTTAGGCACTTCCTCTAAGTTCTGATGTTGACCAAGTTAAGGTTGGGCTTAGGGTTACAGATGAGGGTCGGGTTTAAGGCTTATGCATCAGAGCTCAAGGGATCTTCATGAGATATTCAGATGCTATTACTGTTGTGTTCCTGCTTTAATTCATTTGAATGTGTTTTTGAAAAATACGTTAAACCAGGGGTGCAGACCTCAATTCCTTGGGGGCTGTGGCATTGTCAGGTTTTCATTTCCGCTGAGTTCATTACGACTCAGTTAATTCCATTATTGGCTTAATTGGACTGATTTACCGTTTTTTTGTTTTGTTTTGTTTTTAGTTCTTAAGGTGCTAAGGATTTAATCAGATCTAGAAAAACCTTCCAGACTTCAGCTGTCCAAGATCAGAGTTGTCTACCTTGGGCTTTACACATCTTTACCCAGTTCAGAGAATCAGATTATCTTTACCAATCATAAGGTCTTGTGAGCTGTAATAATTAATTGTGTGTCACAATGTTAGTTGGACAGAAAATTGATAGTCGCTCAGAAAAGTCTTAATATTTGTGAGATAAAAATAATTTCCACTTATCCTTCAAACTTAGTCAACTTCAGCCATTTTATCGGAAGGTTAGTTTTAAGTTGTCTAATCAGATGATTACCGCTAAGTAAATTGTATATTGTAACATTTCAAACACCAATTAAAACACAATCCTTTAAAATAAATTGTCAGTCAGTAATTTTTTACTGCAGACATTTTTAATATACATAGTTTTTAATAGATACTTATTTTTTCCCTATTTTCAAACATAATGAGTGATTGAAGATGATGCAAGAGTCTGTCTTTATACATATCTGTATGGTACAACAAACCTTTAGCATACGCTGCTTGGAGGACATGGCTCTGAGGCTTTCTACAATTCTCAGAAATGCACTGATGCATTCAGACAAGCTGCTCCTTGCAGGGTCTGATTCATAAAATAGATTTATTGCTGTACATTTCTGGGTCAAAGAGTTTCAGGGTATTTACAAAAAACAACTATCATGTATAGAAACTGCTACAATTAGGTTGTCTGTGCAGATGGAGGTGTGTATTGCATCCAGGATTGTATGCTAAGACACTATTTTGTGGTTTACTACAATGCCCACTATAATGGATACATAAAAGACCACTTCTATACTGCATTAGGTGGAGTGAAATTGCAAAGGGACACATTTCCATTGGTCTTGACCATATCGAGCCACAGAAGAATATTATGCCTTCATTCTCTCTGAAAACAAACCAAGAATAAATAAATAAATGCAAAGACTGGTTGTGTGTGGCCTACTTCTGTGAACCAAAATTGGATATTTTGATAAGGCAGTCGGTCCTCTGAGTGGTCACCTTACAGTGTATGTTTCCTGCACATTATTCATTTACAATAAGACCGTAAATCAGGGCTGTGTGGACTGTCTCCACACAGATGAAGGATTCCCCAGGGTGGCCTGGGCTGCAGGGCATTTGCAGGGTATATGCATACCCCATTTCACCCCCACTGAAAACATCTGGGATGTGGACAATGTGTTGCATCTCAAGCAACACCATCTGGGAACCATACCACAGCTGCTCCGTGGCCAGAGAAGACAGCAGAAGAGGGTCTTGCAGGAACCTGTGCGGTGCTGGCGTTTTCATGATGCCATGCCAAAGTGACCACATGGCCTATCATTCATTCCATTGGCCAGAACATAGCAGTCCCCTCCTGGGTGCCTCAAAGGGCTTAAGCAGGCTTCTGATGGAAATATGAAATACTACCTTTCCTTTTTTTTTCTCCATCTCCATCCATTTCATAGATATGTATTGAACATATAGTTTCTGAAAAAGAAAATGACATTCTGGGCTCAATTTTGAATAATTTACAAATGTTTTAAAATCCTATGCTCTTGTAGTTTTTAGCCTGTGAGTTTTGCTATCTGGTAAGTGTTGAAACGTCCCATCCTGAAACACAGAAGAGGTATTTTCATCTGATTTGAATGTGGTAAAGGTTACATTTTTAAGTGCTAAATGTTACTAATATGATTAAACAGACAATTCACAGATACTCTTCTTATACACTCCTACCACTACACAGAAACATACAAACCAATGGTTTAAAAAACTGTGATAGTTGCACTTGAAGGTGGATAATAAGGTTCATAACTGCCTGAAAGCAGGCCATACAAAAAAAAAAAACAACATTGTAGAAATTGCTTGAAATTCCAGGTTTGACTCTTTTTAAAATGATTTATTTTTTACTCGCCACAATTCAGGTTGTTTCTATGCACATTAAGTTTGGAGAAGGTGTTTTTTTGGTTGAACATGCCCATGATTTCTCATTTAACATTCTTCATTTTTATTTCTCCTTCTCCTCCTCTCCCTTCTTCTGCGGGAAGTCATTTTTAAGGACAGCAAGTAATACAACAGTGAAATGGAACCGTGTAACATTAAATTTATAAGTGGCTATATTCATATAGTTCACCACACTGTACACACGTGAATAATAATATGAATATGATAATTTGTCTCGATAGCATCTTTAAGATCTCTTTAAGACCATTACATATACCTCTAATGAGGTGAATAGAAATGTAATTCCCAAAATAAACTTTACCTATCAGTATATTCACATTTGATGTTGCCTGAAAATTAAGTACTTCTAATCTCCTTATAAGATTAAAACATTTAGGCTGTCACATCAGGTATAAGTATATACTTTGGTGTTGACATTTTACATATTTAAGATTTATTAAGATCTTTTTTTTTCTTAGTGGAGATCAGAACTGAGTTTCTTCGAAAACCATGCCAGATGAGCTTAGCATAAGCCAACAAAAAGTGAGGATTTATGGTTTTAAATTTTGTGAGGAAATGAGAAGTCTCAGATTTCCACCCCGAGTTCTTTGGGGTTTCATCTGTGTAATTTTAAACGGTCAACCTAGTGGCTGAAATCTCCAGGCGACAGCACTTTTCTCAAATCCCTTTTAACTGGCAAGAAACATTCCAAAGTGAACTCCATACTCTGTGCTTTTACAGACAGCTTTGTCATTTAAAGCTGAGTTCTTGGCTCTGGGTTTACACAAAAAGGCCACTAAACAGTTTGTAAGAGTTGAAAATCCCAGATTAAGAGACAGGACATGTTTTGTAAATATATCTTATCTACCTTAATTTCATACTCCATTTATTTTCTCCAACAAATCAAGTGGAACATTGTATGTGGACACAGTTGAGTACATTCCTCCTCCACTCTTTGATTAAACTGTTTAAGGTTCAATCAGGTTCTATCTTAAGGTTTAAATGTATAAAGAAATGTCTAGATTTTAGAGCTCAGTCTATTTTAACCCTAGTGTGACATATATGTGACATACAGAAGCCTGGTAAATTTGGATATGTTTTTGTTTAGCCGGTTAAGTGTTTGTGGCATATTCATCATAGTGGGTTCTTGAGGGTTAATCTAGACTATTTACAAGTTTACTGGGATTACTGTAATTATAAATTACTCATATTTCAATGCTAGAAATGTTGTATATTCATATTTGTCTGGGACCTGAACCCATGTCATGTTTTAAAGCCTATTATATTGTACCCATGGTACAGTCATATTCCACAGAAGTTGCTTAATGCGGTATATAACACACAATGCACTTTGGTTGCATTGGATACATAACTATTGCAAAGAACAATGTAACTTGACACACTGTCATAGACTGTATGATGCTTGAACCCCAAGGTTTCCAATTTGGAAGACCTTAATGGTCCCTACCTGTTACCAAGAAAACCTCAGTTTAAGAGCAGAACTCTTACATATGTCCTCCCTGTATACAGTCATCTATTCCATGACGACTTCCAACAGGACTTGAATCTGCTCTGCTTTGCTGTAATGGTATCCTCACTGTGAAGTGCTCTGAGATTATGCAATCTCTAAGTGCTTTTGAGAAGCATTTGTGATCAGCAGGAAATGAGCCTCTAAAAATGAAATGATTTTATTATCACTTGCTTACCCTGCTTCTTCCACAAAACAAGTGCCATTACATATAGCAAAATAGATAAACAGATAGGAAATTAAAAGCCCATGGTGATGAAGCATAGTTCACCTCCCTCTCTTTGACTTCCTAGCTTTTTTTCTCTCCTGTTTCATTGCACTGCTATATCCTTCCTTCACACTCTGTGATACGTACAGTTAGAGAGACACAGCATGTGTTTTTGTTACTGCTCCCGAGCCAGCTTGTCTCTCACTTCTGAAATTGTTTAACGTACCAGAGAGGCTTGAGAAACAGGAGCGCTGTACATGGGTTTGACTAATGGAAGTGTAAACGATAAGGTGGGGCTTAACAGGTGTATAAATGACACATTATATATATTCAGACAACATACAGTTCTTGGGCTTTGGTGCTACAATGCTAAACAACTCAAAATCCCATGCAACATTGCACTTAGGTTCTTTGTAACAGCATCCTAATAAGACTGGAAATCTCCTCTGGTGTGAAATGTAGGAGTCATTCTGTGCCAGGTAATCCTGCAAGTACAGTGGTGGCAGATTGTATTATTGTAGAAATCGCCTAGAGCAGAAGTTAATGAGCCAAAATTCATACCTGCTTAAGATTTCGGGCCAATTTATTGTTATCGTTGAATGTCTGGACACAATCACTATAAAATACAGTGTTACCTGTACACGGCATGCCAGTGCTTTGGATTATGTGGTAGAGAGGGAAGTATGTTGTCTGTCTGCCACTAAAGTCTTAGTAGGCCAAGCCCTACGTCAGCCTGCTTCACACTGGTGATGCACTAATGATATGATTAAACTGAACTTCCACATGCCTAATGGACAGAGCAAGTTCTACTCTTTTGAGACACATTGATATATATCTGATGGACCAGTAAATCATGACACTATTTATGGTCATATTCTGCAGCATTACACACCACACCTGGTTTGATTGATACAATGGGAGAGAATCTGAACTAGGTTAAGGCAAAAGATGTGTTAAGAGTTGTCAAAAGGGGAGTCTGAAACCAAACTTCTGAGAATTTAAATCAGATTCTAGGCTGAGATGGATGTGGGCGTCAGTGTTATTGCTGGGCATTATCTGAGCAATATTTTGTATAGGATTCACATCATTGAAATTGGTCTTATCCTAAAATAATAATAATTCTGCCATTGAAAAGTTTCATATGCTTCATTCTACAGCCTGCATTGACCAGCCCTCAAAACTCTGCATTTTCATAAACCATTATCATTATTTAGATTATAGAAGAATCACATGAGTTCAAGAGTCCTACAACTGCAAGAACGTATTCCTATCAGCTGTTATTATGCCTTTCATGCTAGGGACCAGCTGCACTTACTTTGTCCTCCAAGTACTATTAAAACATGAAGCACCGCCATTTAACACCTAGCCCAACCATCATGCCAACTGATAAATTACTTTTTTTCATTAGTCGTGCACAAATTATTTTCTCTATGGTTTGATATTACACAGTTGTTGTTTTTTCC
Source organism: Amia ocellicauda (assembly GCF_036373705.1). Lineage (NCBI taxonomy): Eukaryota > Metazoa > Chordata > Actinopteri > Amiiformes > Amiidae > Amia > Amia ocellicauda. The sequence goes on from NC_089852.1 coordinate 16,319,138, forward strand.
TCCCTATTGAATCCATTAGAGCAAAACAGAAATAGCAAGAAATAGCAATCATTCAAGTGAGGTCTGTTAGGAGTGCACATACACAAGGTTCTTGTGAAGTCTTTAAGGATTTTAAGTATTGCAAAGGCAGAACTATTATTATTTTAGCAAAGATAGTAAAGTAAATATGGGTCAGTAAAACCACAAACCACACAATCATAAATCAGTTATTTTTCTTTTTCTTTTTATTATTAGAGTGAGTGAGTGTGTGTGTGTGTATATATATATATATATTCACTCACTACTACAGAAAGACTGGTGTGAGTGTGTGTGCGTGCGTGCGTGCGTGCGTGCGTGCGTGCGTGCGTGCGTGCGTGCGTGCGTGTGCGTGTGCGTGTGCGTGTGCGTGTGCGTGTGTGTGTATGTGTATGTGTGTGTGTGTGTCATATATATATATATATATATATATATATATATAACATAAAGTCAAGGCATTCACTCTACAACAGAAAGACTGAGTTCTAGATTAACCAAATTGAGCTCTTGGTTAAGGTGCTTAATTGGCTAATTGGCTAGCCAATCAGGAGGCAAGATTGCTACCATTCTCATGCTTGTAACTTTCACACTTAAATGCAGGTGTTGGGAACCTCACAACAGAACCGAGTTAAAGTGTGTTTTTCACAACAGAGAGGCTGTAACAACAAAAAAAAAAAAAAAAAAAAAAAAAAGGAAGCTGTTCCCTGAGAGAATTTGTAGTATTTTGACCACAACCAAAGCAAATGTAGCTTTGTTAGCTGTCTAAATCTTCACAGATCATATCTATTATTGTACCCTGACTTGATATTGTCCACTTTGTCACTCAGCTATTTAGTGTTTGTTTCACTTCAATTTGATTAAATTACCTGTGTTTCTGAGTAAATGTGAGTGTTGCTGATACAAGATAATATTCTAAATGGACTTCTCTAAGGTTTTTTTAGTCTGGTCAAATATATCAATGTTGATACAAGAACTATACATTTATCATAATTATTGGGTGCAGAAATAGTTTTATAAGGTTATCAGTATCCTTCTGTTTCAAGTTATAAACATATATGACAGAAGTGAAGTTACTTCAAGTTTATCATAATATACTTTTTTCATTGATGTACCTCCTCAGTGAAAGTCCAGAAGAGCGACCATCATCACTGCTGGGACCCCTGTATCAACTACTGCAACACCCAACACCCGGGACACTGCAAAACCCCGACCTGGACTTCTTCCAATCCACCCACCAACCAGGACTACTGCAAATGTAACTACACTCTCACTCTGTCCTATTGTTAATTCAATACAGCATGGAATATATATCAATCTCACTACTGAATGGATCTGTCCATGATATTTGCTCTACCTCATTACTTAGCACTCGCAGGATTCCCCCCCCCCCCCACAAGTGCATTCCCGATCTGAGCCATCTTTTATATGAATACAGTTTTTTGGAGAGTCCCTGAAATTGAATTCTGCTCCATCTCCACTGAATGTGAGACAAAAAGGCGCCATAGAGACTTTTATGTCAGTTGTGGATGTCCTCAGAAAACATATAGCCAGTTTTCAAAGACAATGCAAAACTTAATACCAATGAGCAAAAATTCCCATCTTTTTCTTCAGCTGAAACCTGACGATAATTGCACCCAATATTATAAATTGGTACCTCTTATTCCCCCAAAAATCTGCACTTATTTATGTATGTATGCTTGTATGTATGTATTTATTTACATATTGCTATTAAAAAGTAGATAGGATAGGTAGGATAAGAATATGCACTGTTTATGGCCAGTGGCGACAGCAGTTTAGAAACACTCATTTTGGTTATGTTATGTGGATATGCAATGCACGTACAAATCCTCCTGGCTTCTTGCCACAGCACTGCTGGCCAGGCACTGCGCAGCACTAGGGCACCACAGTGTCTCATGCTCCGTTGAGTCTCTGTCAGCACATAATCGCTGTTCTGCTGCCCTGGAGCTGCTGCATTGTTTTTTATGGAATGCGCTGAGACTGTAGTCAGTCATGGGATGCTCTTGCAGGCCTGTGGGACTGGGGTGAGATACACACACACACACACACATACAAACACGCACACACACAGGCATCATTCCAACTAAACAGGCATCTAGAGAACTAACACTTTCAACATATCACTTTTTTTAAAAGCCCCTTTCTTCAGTATTGTATTTGGTCCTGATTTGACTCCACCAAGATGATTAACAAAACTCTTATAACATTTATGATTGTGTAGTGCCTGTCTTTTCAGTCACCATTGTAAAGTATATTATAGAGATCAGTGTTTCCAACTTGTAGTGTTAAAATAAAAACATTGTATGCAGTACAGTTGAATTTAATATTCTATGTATTAATGTGCAGCACCCTTTACATCCATGAACCCCAGTATAGTCTTTTTTTTTCCTCTGTAATTTAAATGATTATATGATAAATGAATGAAAAATTAGCTGACAGGGGACAGTTGCTTTTTTTAAGTTATGTCAGTACCATAGATCCATGACCAGGGTGACCTGCATTTTAGACTGGCAATGTGTTGATGAGTACTTATAGTGACATTGTTAGCCTTGTAATCCTGTAGTGCATTCCATGTTGGCATTTGTAAAACCATGCATGTCACCTTAGATAAAGGCGTCTGCTTAAACTGCTTCATTTTCACTCCGTCCCACATACTGCGGCAGGCAATCATGGGTTAAGAGCATTTCTATCGAAACAACTATTTTCTGATGATGAGGTCAGCGAGGTTTAAATATGTGTGCCAGGGCGAAATTAAAAATAGATGCGTAATGCTTAATTTAATCTATCTTGCTATCTGAAGCTGATGATTCACACCCTTGCACATTTTAGAACAGAGCCAGGCCAGCATTCCACAGAGTGACTGTCTGACAATCTGCACGTGCCTCTGCTCCTATACTGCTCTGGTGCTTTTCCAGACCAGTGGTGTAGACCTTTACTTTTGCTGTGCTTTAGTTTGTGCTCGCTCAAACCCACAGAATGGTCTCACTGCTATGTCAGCCATTGCTCTCACATTTGTCAAGTTGATGTATAGTTGACTGTGTAAACGTTGCACAGAATTCAGTCTCCCCTCACCATGTGTATTCTCTATATTTAATAAATCAGCTCAGACTGCTTAGATTATGCCATTTGTTATACTTTTGTTTTTGCCATTAATTTCTTAATACTGCTTAAATATTCTAGTCTAAATTCACGTACTGCATGTAAATTGTAGCATTAAGTGTATTTTACTGTTAATGAAATCCAAGGGCTTGGCAAAAGCCTGTTTTCCCATGCTTTAACTGTGCTTTGGTAATTTCTAATGCTAATACTAGAGTATACCATAGATCAGTTTTAAAGCCATTACTGAAATGAAGGGAAAACACATATAACAACTCCCCTTTGTATTACAATATTTCAGAATATACCTCTTATATGCTCACATCCTCGCCTCATATATTTCTCCCAAGCTGTGGTGTTTGCAACCAAAAAGGCAAAACTTGAAAAACAGTAATAAACTAATTTATGTAAATCTGAAACAAATGGCACCCAAGCTAAATGCTAACAAGTATACGAATAAGCAAAAACATTCCAATGGACGTAATTCTCACAGTACAGCAATCGTAAAAACAGTTTCAGACAAATCCTATTACAATTTCAGGAATATTACTCAAATGTGTCCTTTGGCCTTTTGTTTGCTTTGGAAGTGTGGTTGGGAAGAAATAGTACTTATCAACGCTACAGCACTTCAGTGAAAAATCTGCATATATAAATGTGTAAAACTGATGCCTTTTGGGCATATTCAATTGATTTCAACTGAGGCTGGCAGCCTGAGCCTTAATGTAGTATAACAAGTATGTCTCTAAAACTCTGATGCGTTTTCTTTCTTTGGGGTTATATATTTTTTTCCACAGTATGGATTCTTTTTAGAGATGCATATGCTGATAACTGACATGCCAGGAGCCATGCTAGGCCCTGACTCTGTTGTGTTGTGCTTACTTTCGTCAGCTCTTGTGTCCACCAACTTCTCTCCTGGCTCAATGAACACGCCAGGGTTCTCCAGTCAGAACTCTAGCACCTTGCCTCGCAACTCCCACCCCATGAGCCCCCGCAACACAATGATGAAGAGGAGGCAACGCAAGAAGGAGCACAAGAGCTCTTGTATGTTGAGTCTGCTTTTCCTTCACCTTGCATGTTTGTTGTTCCATTTTGAATTACATTAATTACTTTTAATAAAAATGCATTCCTCCCCCCTCCTTAAAACAGTCTGCACTTTCACAGCATACGAATAGTGTTATTAACCCCTTTTCTTTGGACCTTTGTCCATTTAATGGCCACGCAACTGGTTCAAGACCTGGGAAAGATGGTAGTTTCAACCAGTGACATCCTTATCGGATTCAGTGATGACATTTTAAGAGCATTTGTTGCATGTTATCTTTCATTGCCAAGTATGAGCTGTTTTTAACAAGCATTTGCTTTGCACTGAACATGCGTGTGCTATTGAGAGTCTGTCTCCTGTTGCAGTGTCTCTGGCCTCCAGTACAGTTGGACCCGGGGGGCAGATCGTTCACACAGAGACCAGCGAGATTATGCTGAGGGGCGACCCGCTCAATGGCTTTGGCATTCAACTCCAGGGAGGCATCTTTGCCACCGAGACCCTTTCAGCCCCTCCCCTCATCCGCTTCATCGAGCCAGACAGCTCTGCCGAGAGGTAAGCTTGACCTAGACTAGGAAATATCTTTCTAAAGTCCTTAAATACATTGCATGGTTGGCCTCCACCCATTTCAGCCCATCAGACATAAGAACACTGGAATAACCCCTGAATATCTCCAGAACTTCCTCTGAGTTCTGATACTCATCACATATATGAGCTTTAAACCCAACCCTAGTCTGTAACCCGATCCCTAATCCTTACCTTAAGACCAATCTTAACTATTATACATGTGATCAATATCCAAACTCAGGAGGAAGCCCTTGACATGGTCAGGTGTCAGTCATGGTACTCTTACATGAAATCATCAAGTATTTGCACTGCTTTCTGTAAAGTGTTACCAAAGAGAGTAATCTGAAAAGGATGACTGGTGACTGGAATGCTTGAGATACACACAAGTCACTGCAGAACATGTTGGCTTTATTCCAGACGTGAAAACCTTAACCCTTACCTTAACTCTATCATCCCTCTCTCCCTATTGACTCATAGTAAAATCCGGAAAAATCCTTACTGTCTCATCAGACAGGTCTTAAAGTCTTTGGGAAGGGGGCTTCCTACATGTTATAATGTGTCTATTGTGTCTAGAGTTTTCACAGAAGGTTAGTCTTATTTTGTCTTATCTCTCTGCGAACAAGGCTTTAGCCAGGTAAATGGGCTGATGTGATCTTGTGTGTACAATCAGCCGTGGTTTAAAACAGATGTAAAATCTATTTCTCGAGTACTTAATTGAAACCTTAATTGATGTGATGTGCTTAATTTGACTTTTTCTTTAACCTTACAAAATGTTTGAGAATTCCAGCTTATATCATCTTTCTGCCAACTGTGATAAAAAAAAAAATAACTAAAGTAATTGAGAACTTTACCTGGAACAAAGCCAAAGCAAGACAGTGAGACCTCTACACCAGGGTTGTCAACCATTGCTCTAAAGCATGAATCACTTTGAATATATGGTCATTTTGACTAATTAAACCCACAAATTGAATATTTCAAATAGTTAATGTTTTGATTAAAGCAAGACCACAAGACAGCTTGGCTTTCAAAGACCTGTGTTGGCCGGTCTTGTTCCAGTGTTACTTCTGGCTTTTATGCTTGAAAGTTGTGTATGAGAAGATATTTTCAGCATTCAGTATTCCTTACACACATAACACCGCAACATTTTACCTACAATTTAATAATTGACAATAAGTGAAATAATAGAAATAATTATCACCAATATCATGATGTAAGTAGTTATATCCTAGATTTTGAGCTGTTAATGCTACTACTCCTACAAAGTGTCTCAAAATTTGAGTACCGAATAAACTGGCTTCAGTGAACCTGTATTCACTGTGTACAGGACAAAGCGATGTGCTGAAGACTGATTCTATCATTGCAATGCTGTGTAGCTGCTGAATGATAGCATCTTTCTGATCACAAGAACATAATTAATCACTTTAATTGTTTCTTTGCCTTTGCGCCTTACCACTTTCGTTTTGTTATCGGAGTTCAGCACTGCGTCTGTCTCCAGACAGAAAAGAAATGTCCATGTCAATAGATAACCGAGACTGTTAAGGAACGGGGTTGGTTTAAAGAGCTCTCAAGACATCTTAAAAAGCAAGCAGATCTGCCAGAAATGAAAGTGGCATTCCTCCATAGAGCCCTGTCTCTCTCTACTTTGGGAAATCTACATGATTAAAGTATGAGTAACACTGATGTAGGGCCTTGGATTAAACAACTGTCAGGCTATAGCTGGAGGCTCTGCCGGGAAAAGGAGTATTGGCAAAGTTATATGGCAGAATGTGTGTCTGAATACATTTTGTTTAAATGCAAAAAGAAAGGAATAATTAATCAGTTCTCCTGCAATGCAGCCTTCTGCTAAGCCTTCCTGATCGATGGTGATCAATGGCTGAATTATAATGAGCACAAACCTTTAACCGAGTCCTATTCCTGTTATTAGTTTAGAAAAACGGCATTCCAATTCATAAACGTTCATTAATCAAGCTATAGTTACCGGGCTGGCATTTTCCAGATATGTGGACTTCATATTGTTTTATTTGGACACAGTTTTAATGTGGTCTCTTGCTCACGGAAGTACTTTTTCTTCTCCTTCAGCACTGAATGTGAGGTACAGCCTTAATATAATCTGTGTTGTCTTATTTGGGTCTCCTGTGCTAAGAAAAAAAGCAAATACTGAGATACTGAGGTGGCACTTTTACAGTGACAACAACAGAAAAAAGAAAAAAGTCAATATCTGTAGCTGGTTCTCAGGCTGATAGGGATTACAGATAGCAAAGCTAAATACATACAGGGTTAGAAATCAGATGGAATTTTCTTTAGCTTTGTTTTTCTCCAGGTGGAAATAAAACACCACTCATTTGAAAACACAGCATGTCAAAATACATAATTTCCAGTTTCAGCCTCTAAATAGGCCACATTCTTTGCACTACTTGAAAGATTTTCAAACTTCAGAAGAAAATGTTGTTGTCAGTTATCAAGCTAGATTAGTTTATATCTGGGTCAGGGCTCAGTGGGCTAGTAGTCTTGAGATGTTGAAATATCAGTGAAAATTATGGTTAGGATTTAACTTTCAAAACATAAGGGTGAAAACCTCACCCGTGACCTGTGTGGTTTTCACTGGACCATTTGATTTAAAAGTTTGTTTTAGCCTCTTGTATTTTATTTATATTTTTTGGTTGTATGTGATTCTTTCTTTTGGTTTATTTGCTTCACCTGTCTGCATAACTTCTATAGCAAGTATTATTTTTGACATCATTCCCTGAGGCTTCCTGTGAGGCAGTGAAGTGAAGAAATATGTTGTTGTTTTTTTGTTGTTGTTGTTTGTTTGTTTGCTTGCTTCTAGATGGAAACTCCTCAAACACATTTTTTTCTCTTTTGTCAAGTGTAATTTAATCTCCACTGAACACCAAGGGAGCTCCTGTTTGCCTCCTCCCCCCGACTGTTGGAAGGCTCAGTACAGCAAACCACAGTGACATCTGAGAAACTGTGTTGTGTTCTTGTTCTTATAAAACATTAAAAAATAACTGGACATCCACAGAAAAATACAACTTTTTGTTTATCAAAGGTGTATTTCTCTGTGGATGTCAATACAAAAATTTAAAGTGAAGAAGATGGCCCCTTCTTTTTTATTTTGTTTAATTTGGTTAATTAATTGGGATTTGTATGGTTGGAACTTGGGTCCATTGTTATGTTACAAAACTGCCTTTTGTGTGTGACTCTGAGATCAAAGTGGTGCCACCGAACAGTGTTGAGTTTGGGAAAAAATTGCCAGAGCAGGATGAATCATCCCTGGTTCTGGAGAGCCACAACCCAGTAGATTTTATGGACAACTATTGCCCTAGTTTGTATGAGAATACAGCTTTCAGATTAGGGCTCTTAAGCACAAAGGCTAGAGATGTGTTGGAAGAGATCTGGAGAATAGTAGAATCACTCCAAGGATGAGGCCTGTTTGAAAGGTTGTGTATTCTGCTGATAAATGTAATTCCTCTGAATCCTCAACGGAAAAAACTAAATCTCAGAATAGTTTTCTTTAAATTAATACAAGGGCATGGATATAACCATTCATAACCAATCTTAGGAAGCATATTTTTATTAGTTTGCTTTTTTGTGACAAAAAAATCACTTAAATTTTGAAAAGGAAAAAAATTCTGTAAATTTTATTTTTGTTTTTTATTATTGCTCACCAAGGTGGAGCTTAATCTCTCCAAAGATGCATTTTAACTGATATGCTATTATTACTCTTTTTTGAGAATCTAACACTTTAAAAGCATTAGAAAAATGTGAATTGCAAAATACAAATTCCCCTCTCTTTCTGGGGATGCGAAGTTCATCATTTAATTACCCTGGTGGCAGTCTGCAATCCTGATGTCTATTTAGAATTTGCTGCAATTTATGTAGGACAGGCAAAATCCTCGATCTGGGAAAGGCACTATTGATTTACACCCCGTCTAAGAACTGATAATTAGCAATCAATCAGCGGGTGCCTAATGGGGTCCAGTTCATAGGCCTCAGGCACCAGCTTTTAAATCACACATCAATCACTTCGCCATTTCAGCACTTTTAAAGAGATAGCCTCTTAACCTATGTCATGTAATTGAAGTTTTGAATGTCAAGCAGATTTGTTTTCTGTAAGCAGAAAGAAGAATGTGACCTTTTGCCGTGTTTTTCAAAATCACAAAATGGGTCTTCCTGGCTGCTTTAAAGAAAAAAAAAATGAAATGATTATTTATTATTGTATTTCAGATGGAGTTTTTGCGTTTGCAGTATGTCTGGCTCTGCAGTCAATAGGGCACTGCTAATTTTAAAAAGGGGGGAAAAAGTTTTCAGGGAATCCATCAATAATGCACAGACGCCCCACAAAAGAATCATATCTCAGCTGAACAGCTTTTTCATGTGAACCTGGCTCTTTTCCAGCTAGACTCATAGAAATCACACAAAACCCTCCTCTTCTGTAGTGAGCATGAGTCCAACACCGGAATGTTGCTTTCTCTGACTGCTGTCTCCAGAAACAAAAAATCCTTTATTAAAACGAACAGCCTTGAGCTTTGATATAATATCTATGTACCACAAAACTGAGCAGACAAAGACAGCAGTATCTGCTGGATACCATTAATTTTGTGCTGTTCATTTGGATATGAAAGCTGAATTACTGATAATCAAGAAAAAGAGCACACCTGTGGTGAGGTATCATGGTGGATGGAAGGTCACAAGGTCATTTCCTGTTATGCTGTTGGTATTTTAAGGAAGAACAAGTTTAGTGAGCCTTCAAGATGACAAGTGAATATTTATAAATCATGTAAAACTGTTATTCAAAATGCAATTTGTAGGAAAACTATTACGCTATGTACTTTGTGGGACACTGACAAGTGAGTAAATTTGTTATATATATAGGATTATGTACTAGGTAGCAGCACATAATCTATAGAGTGCAGATGCACAGCCTTTAATTTACATCACTGAATGATAAATTATCAGGGGCTCTGAAAATAATAGTGATCTCGCTTCTGCTGCTGAAGAAGTAGTGTGTCTGTCACTGTCCGTTTCTGTGTTCGCATCATGCCAAGTGTTTCTTCTGCCTTGGAAGTCATTCATCTAATGCAATCACTTCCCGAGATGTCGGCGTCTGCCTGCGTGCAGGGTAAGTGTCCCTGAGGCGGCTGTGTGCCTGCTGACACTCAGAGCTGCTAGAAAATCACCCATCTTAGCCACGATGTGATGGGAGCCCCTGTAACTTGGTGGGGGATGACAGTCAGACAAGAGCCTTAAGCTATTGTCCTCATCCTGTGTACAAGTGCAAGCTGACAACTTGAAAACGATCACATTGGACATGTAAGTTTATAAGCGTGGCAGGATGGGGCCGGGGTTGTGAACATTTAGCACCGCCTCATAACTCACAGCAGCTCAGACATTGAGCTATCCCATGACAACAGTCTGTTGTCAGCCCCTGGGCAGAATGAAGACCAGTGATGTAATGGATACATGACTCTCCTGGGCACACATAATTATATCTTAGTGGTAAAAGGCTGCCAGTTCCTGGAGAATTAAAGTTAGTTTTGTTTGTTGGTTTGACACAGGTGTGGGTTGCTCCAGGTTGGAGACAGACTCCTGTCCATCAATAGTATTCTGACAGAAGACGGAACCCTGGAAGAGGCCAATCAGCTGCTCCGAGACGCGGCACTGACGAATAAAGTATCTCTGGAGATAGAGTTTGATGTAGCAGGTTTGAAAAAGTCCCTTTTGTTTCCAACTGAGAGCTCTGTGATTTATGTATGGTAAAAAATAAAATAAACAGGGCTTAACCTGTAGTCTGGGCTTCTTTAAGTAGAATCTGAGACTTACATGCAAATAACTTTAAAATGAGAGAGGATGACATTTAAATTGTATTTTCAGAAGGAAATATGAGAATATGAAATAACTGAACATTACTTATGTAGACCAAACCATTCAACTTTTCTTAAAATGAACATGGAAAACAGTCGGTTTAGATATTAAAAAAGCACTCATTTAAATAAATAATAATACCAGTTCTGTAGTGGTGACTGAAGTAGTGGGTATACTCTAATACCAAAATATCCTCCCACCCCCTTCTGACAATTTGAAAATGGGTGGGGGAGGGTGGTGCTCGCGGTTTCTCGAGGTTCTGGTGACACTGGATTGTTCGTTATAGAAATTATATTAGTATATATACGCAAAATCTTCAAAAGTTACCTGTCTATGCGCAATGTTCACTTAATTACACTCATTGTTTTTTTCGCCTTGCAGAATCTGTGGTACCCAGCAGTGGCACATTCCATGTTAAACTACCCAAGAAGAGAGGAGTAGAGCTGGGAATTACCATCAGTGGTGAGTAGTGGAGCAAAGACTGCAAGTTGCTATGTGAATGCCATGGCCGTAAGACCCTGCAAATTAATCTTCTGCTGAATCAATGGCAGGCCACTGCTCTGTGAACCATGTCTTCAGTGTGCCTGTGAGGAGATAGTCATGTAGGACTTAAAGTGCTTCATTAGGAGTGATTAAAAAAAACAGTGCCCTATTCTCAACATTCATCATTGTCTTTTTACCTTAGTCAAATATTAAAGTGAAAACAATTCCCCACACACTGCCATTAGCTTTCCTGGCATAATTGGGTTAGAATTTTACTGGGAACTGTGGAACTGGGCAATAAATGTGCTGAATCTTTGGCAGCTTCAAGTGCAATTTTCTGGAATTGGCTGGGTCCATTTTTATTCAGCTTGCAGCACAGACTGGACCCCCAGGCCTGGCTAGGCACCTGTCAGTCTGTCCCCACTCTCAGTCTCCAATCTGAAGCTTTAGCTCCACCGTGTGTGGACTTGACTCGGGAAAACAAGTGAATCTACGGGCCATTGCGTGTTCTCATGGGGTACAGGTGTACTGTCTTTATCTTGCCGCTGCGGTAAGAGAGCTATTGTAGTTTTGCATATTAACAATTGAGAACTATTAAGTTATCAAGTTAGAAGAAGAAGAAGAAGAAGAAGAAGAAGAAGAAGAAAGTAAATTAGGTAAAATGCTTCATTTTCCACAGTTGGTAAGTGCTTTCCTCCTGATTAAGATCAGGATGCTTGTTTATTATAGTTAATGCGCTTATCTTCTTACACAAAATCCTACATTGATCTTATTTAGAAAAAACTGCAAAGTATAAGAATTTTTATTTATACCAGTCTTACTAAATAATTTATAAACTTATGAAAATCAGGCAGAAAATGTATTAAAATGTGGGTTATTTCTAAGTTTCCAGATAATGACCTGCGTGCAGAAAGCCAGTGGCACAGATTGGATGAAGGCATGTATTAGAAGATAATCACAGTCGTGAGAAAGATGAACAGCAGTGACTTCAGTGGGGAATCTAATTTCCTGAAGATGCTCTTATTTTCCTTGTATTGATCAAACAATTTATTTTAACTGGGAGCACATAGTTTCCTGTACAGCAGCTGGCAGTAGCCTCAACAATGCTTACGTCTCTTTTTTAAGAGATGGGCTTTTAAAACTACTTTCTGCTCTGCGTTTATAAATAAAAACAAGCACAATATAGGTTATATAGAAAATTTATAGTAAGCATAAACACCCAGTGCTACAATTGCATTGAACTGGTGATAAAGCTTTTAAGGTTGTAACACAGAGAAATATACTGTAAAGAGTTTGAGAATGTGACTTTTTAGGAGGGTACTAGAAATTGGTCAGTGAGGGTACAGTCATTATGCCCTTTTGTTACCTAACAACGATGCATTTAAGATGACTAGATTCCATTTTCTATCACAATATCAGCTGTGAGAGGGAGAGACAAGGGGAGTCCAGGATAAAATCAGGAGTCGCTTCAGATTATTCAACCTCTGATTAGGAAAAGTAACAAAAAGCTGGGAGAATGACCCTTATTAAGACGCTGCAGTGCTGTGGGGCAGTTGTGTGTGGTTCAGAACTGGGGGGGTGGGACACACGGTAAAGACAAACACAGAAGAAAATGTTCGTGTCTGCATAAAAGCTGTCACTTCACGATGGAGCAGAGGATGAGATGCTTCTCCAGGGGAGTTTCTGTGGAGACCAGGCCCCCCAGGGAAATGTAAAAATCCATAAAGCTGACAGAATGCCTGCAGAACAATGATAGCCTGAGGAGCACGGAGCCCCCCAGAGCTGCAGATTGGCAGTTACATGGTTTATTAAGTCATAATGAAGAGATTTGGCGTATGAAAAGATTTGATCCTGCCTCACTATTGGCTTAGAGTTTCCAACTCAATGAGGAAGAGATTCCTACTGTAAGAACAGGGTGGGCTATTACGGTAAGCGGGTGTTTTGGATGGCTTCTTTTTAATTTCCTCTTGCAGGTTTTTAATGCATTTTTAAAATCCAGATGCCATTTATTTTTTCCGCTCAACGATCACACCATACATGTGTTTGATCTTGACACCGGGTATCATTTTAGTTCCCATGGGAAATTAGGTCTTTTGTTCCCGTTTTCCAAAGCATAATAAATATGTGTCTGGTTGTTTGTTTTCAACAGATGCTTCCTTATGCAATTTATTTCCTTGCCCTTGAGCCAATGGTCAGGGTGCCAGCAAAGAGTTTACAAGTGGGAAACCAGCAGCATAAACAAGACTTGATGCCCAGTTAAGATTGACAACTTCCTTGCAGGTCATTGGGTGCTGGACAGTATCCTTGCTGGGGTCTATACTGAATTATTGCCTTTGTGTCCCACAGAAGAAATTAATATTTTTGCCTGCTCAATACAAGGGAACCCCTTTTGTCCTCAGTGTCGAGGTTTCGTCCTCCTCCATAAGAAGCATCTATTAATCTCCTCTTTATTGTTCATAATGTATGGGTGGTGTGTGCTAAGTCAGACCACCCCTGTTGCAGTAGCACCATTGATATTCCTTTATTTATTTTTGCCCCCCACCACCCCTCAGGAACAGAATGGAGAAATGACCCTGGGAAAAACCTAGACATTAAGTTCAGTTTATGTAGAAAAACTCAGTCTCTCAGACTTTCAGGATTTGTTTTAGTGAAACAATCATTAAAGCTGGCCAAAAGTTTTTTTTATCTATCCCAAGTTTTTAACATGCAGATAAGGTTAATCTATATTATTATTATTATTATTATTATTATCATCATCATCATCATCATCATGCTCACTGAAATGCAAGCAGCCACTATTGTTATGGAAGTCTTGATTAATTAAATCCATTGTAGTTTTCATAACAACATAGGTTTTTTTTTCTTTGCTGAAAAAGCACCATTAATAAGCTTTTACTTGAATTGCCTGTGGCTTTATAAATCACATCATATTTCTTATGGTTCTGTGGTAACCTAAGGGGGAGGGAAAAAAATCTTCATAATGCTGCCCTCTTTTTTCTACAGCTAATTATCTTTTTTTCTATTACTATCTTACTTATGTATCGCACTGGAAACTCTCACTCATATTCTATTACCGTACTTGTTAGTTGTAGCGATTTAAATTGTGAGAAACGACTGTCTGCTGGAGCGCGGCAGGTGGAGGGGAGGGGAACACCTCTAGTTGGGAAGAGAAGTGCATAATGAGAGAGTCTAATATTCATTGCCAATAAGATTCTAATGCACATAAAATCTCAGTGAATTGTCTGTGATAAAAATGGCAGTAAACAGTACAATATTCATGAATTTTAAATTAAACCAACTGCATTACTACTACTACTAATAGTAATACCTTATTTCATTCTTGTTACATAGTCATTTAAAGTGATTTACTTCATCCACCTATTTGCAGAACCCTGTGTGGGGGATGTGACTGTACCCGCAGCTTTCCAAGCACAGAACATAACATGGTGAATTACAGTACTTAACCAGTTAAACTAACAGTAGGATATTTCTGAAACCAGACTGAGGGTTCGATTTGTAATATGGACTCAAAGCCAGGGTTAACTCCCCCTATTCTTGAGAATAGATCCATAGTGTCCCCACTGATCCCAGGGCTTTAACAACACAGGCAGCTTCCCACAATATGATACTGTGCTGTTTCAGTTCCAGCTGTGCAAGATTCCTCCATTACTGTGGTTTTGTTAGTCACTTACCTAGGTTGTGGCCTAGTGATTTAAATGTTGGATTATGCCTGCTGTGTCCATCACATTTATTTTCCCCCTATTATACTACACTTGACTATGTCAGGGTTTTTCATGTGTTTATTGTATCCTGTATGTGCCGTACACTCTAACATGAGTGTGCAAAGGGAGTAGGGTTAAAATGACTGTTGATGACCCTGGGTTTCATTCTATGACACCAAAGTATGATCTTGTGAATACAGGCCTTTACAACGTGGACCCTATTCACTTTTCTACTCATTCTTCCAAAGCCATTTCAAGGCAAAAACTAGAAAGTTCCCAGATCCCTATATTGGATGCATTTGGCAATTGTACAAGTGCAATCTGAAAGAAATTTAACGTCTCTAGTCTGTGGGGTGTGTAGTATTGTGTTCATGTCTGGTGCAGTCTTGTGTGCACCTGGAAACTCGGTTCAAAAATAGTTTTGCGTAATCAGCCTGCGCAAAATCAAAATGATAAAACCTTTTCCTTTTGCCAGCTCTGACCAGTAATGGATTCCACATAAAAGAAAAACACCCACCTGCCTTCAAACGTGGTCAGATCCCCAGTCTGAGTTTAGCCCCTGTGACATTACTGTAATGGCCCCAGAGAGAGGTGTGTACAATTCACTAAGCTTGTCAGTTCAAACCTAGTAAATTGTATCTCTCTCTCTTTTTTTTTTTTAATCTTTTTGCGTCTAACAGCCAGCAAGAAGCCAGGAGAGCCGCTGATCATCTCTGATATTAAGAAGGGCAGCATGGCACATAGGTACCTGACTCTGATTTTTGTAAGAAAGCCCCCTGGGCATAGTAAACCCTTGACAGCAATGAACATTTGTCTTGCAGGCTCCTTTAGCAGATGGCCCGAGGGGAGAGCATTGCCCTTAGTGGTAACAGTTTAGCGTCTGCTCAGCTGGCAGATACTTACAGCTTTCCTTTGAGGGGAAACTTGTCAGGCATAAGAGCCTCTCAAAAATCCATTCTCAGATTGTAGTAATTTACTGATCTTTATTTAAACACTTCTGCATTATTTAATATTTTTTTACTTTATTTCCTGCAGACTTATGAGTAAACAAGGGTTCATACACTGACATCTGAGAACATTGTATTATTAAATTAGATACATTTTTAATTCAGCTTCTTAAATTATTGTTATTGTAAGCCTTTTTCATTTTTGGAAGAACTTAAAATAGAATCTACAAACAGACAGGAGGGTAATACAGACCTTCCCTCTTAAAGGCAATAATATCTTAAAAGACCTACCTTGAAAGCCATAGTACTGTAACAAAGTGCTTTATGTATTTTCTCCAAGCTGAATCACAGAATAAAACATTACTGTCTTATGCATTTCATAATTTGCCAAAAGAGAAGCCATCAAATCACAACTGTCTTTCAGATCTCCAATTGTTTTCCAGATGATTAGAACTGACAATTATAGAATTAAAAGTGCCATGGAAGTGCAATAAAAAGTCAACCATGATATACAGATATTTTTAATATCATGATATTGCAAGGTTTTTGACGTTAGTGTCCATCGCCCACCCCTTACTGCCCCCTCCTTCTGCAGGACTGGTACTTTAGAGCCAGGGGACAAGCTGCTGGCCATAGACAACATCCGCCTGGACAACTGCTCCATGGAGGACGCAGTGCAGATCCTGCAGCAGTGTGAGGACCTGGTCAAGCTCAAGATCCGCAAGGACGAGGACAACTCCGGTGAGAGGGGACTCCCCAGAGGGCGCAGTGACTCAAACGCACTAGCAGTTTAAGCCGATGCCACCACACCGCTGGGATGACATTCTAAAACCTATTTAGGTTTTACCCTCTTCCCACGGGAACTTTTACATCAAAGTGGACCAACCCCTGTTCTCTTCGGAGGGTTTACCTGGTACTGCCCTCCTAAGAGAATACAGCACTGAGCCGTGGTGTGCTGAAGAGAAAATGACTGCGGTACTCTGGTCTAAACTCTGAGCTCAGACTCATTCGGCAGTTACTGCTGCTGTTTAACAAGGCACTGGTGGGTTCAAAATCCTCATGCAGCGATCTGAATTTTTCACACTGAGGATATTGATATCGATTACGTTTTAAATTATTCTTATCACTTTGCTGCTCTGAATTATAGACACTTTTTCCCATTATGATCTTGTCTAGCTAAAAATGAATTTTCTGTCCACTGCCATCATATCCTGGAAGGTTGATGCCTATCTAATGTAAATCCTGCCTGTATCTGAAAAATAACAATTTAATGTAATGTAATTCCGTTTGATTTTAAGTGGCAGGATTAAAAAATAGGATTTCTATATAAGATAGATTCACTATAAAGTGTCAGTCAATTCTGACATGCCCCAATTTATATTTTGTCAATTTATCACCCATAACCTCAACACTTTCTCTCCTATCTTCGAAATGTGTGCAAAACCCCCAATTCATTTCAAAATGATAAGAAAAAACATATCTTAGACATTGTTTGTGGAATGAAATAGATGTGATTTCACAGCTTGTCTTTTTGTTTCATAGCAGATACCCTTATCCAGGGTGTGTTGGGGTTAATGGAAATAGGGCCTCAATTAGATGCTTTTATTGCTCATGTACAGAATAGTGGGACATGGTATTTTGGTATTTTTCCAGTTGTCTTGGTCCTGGAAGTCTCCCAAACAATCAGGTTTTCTGAGTGTCTCCAATTAGTGACTAACGACCATGTTAGTCTTGGCTAATAAACCCACCATTGTTTCAGTTATGTAAGTGGTCGCATGATTGTAAAAACCTCCCTGAATACCTCTGCAATGTTTTCTCTGGACTCAAGATCCCTGATTTGAAAGGAATTTGTGTTTCACCCTGATGGTCTTGTAATGGACTTGGGTGAGGAGTAATATCAGAAAGCAACACTGGCAAAGGTATCTAGTGGTGCTTCTCTGAGGCCAAACCGAACGCTAAGCCTTGTACATTGAAAGAGTTATCTCTCCCGTAGGTGCGAGATGAGCTTTTATATATGATTGAGACATTGATGTGACACTGCCTGAAGCTTCCCACAGAAATCTTTCAACTAAAGAAACAAAAACAAACTGACAACTGTGAACGTCTGGTATCAAAGTGATTCTCTTCAGTCAGACTTAGGCAGGCAATTTTGTTTTTGATTCCTATCTTCTTTTTCCATTTGCGAAAGTTCTGATGTGGACTTTGTAAATAAAATCAAGTACAATTCTGCTACATCAGTAGAATCTCCAAACTTACTTAACTTAGCATGACGGGTATAGACCTACATCTCGGCTAAGATGAAAGTGTTTTACAATCTGGTGGATTCACATATAGAAATGGTTTCATTTCCAGAATTGTTCATCGGTCTTGTGTGGCTGCACTGGTTGCAGAACTTACAAGACTGCATGCCTTCTATATTTTAATGGTCCTCTTCAATCTCTCCATCAGATGAACAGGAACTGACTGGATCTATAATCTACACTGTGGAGCTGAAGAGATATGGTGGCCCCTTGGGAATCACCATCTCTGGCACTGAGGAGCCTTTTGACCCCATCGTTATCTCTGGGCTGACCAAACGAGGACTGGCTGAAAGGTAGGATAGGAGCAAAGCAGAGGAAATTCAACTCCATCTTTCACAATGCTGGGCACTCCATCTAGTGTTAGATTTAGAGAACTACAGATGGCATTTTCTGTAATACAATAATTAGAAGGTAACTTTTGTCATAATTAGCATTCCAGTCCTGTATCTTTGAGCTCTTATAAGTACATACCAATTATAATAATTACTATTTGTATTATTGCAGTAATTCTGGGTTAAGCTACATGGGAAGTAAATACTTTTTTAGACTGGAAAATCCCAAATCACACTTTCTGTGCCTGCCTAGAAGACAATGTGCTTTTGCCCCTTTACATATGACTGACTACACCTGTCACAAAGCATGGCAGATGTGTTGGTTCCCTATTAGTGTAAGGCCTCATGTAACAAAGTACAGAGATTTTGTATTTCTGAAATGCCTAAACTGGTTAAACATAATGGTATTACTGTTAATGTAGGAGATTTTCATTAGTTTGAATCATAATTTGGAGCAGGGCGTTGTGACAACAGTTGACCCCTATTCAGCCTATTTGACCTTTGTTTTGAACACTTACTTTAACAGCTCACAACTGATAGGACATGCTGTGGAGTCATTTGTTTCAGTCAAATACAATAATAAAATAGTCTTAAAGGCTAGAGAAACAAGCTTATATGTAGGTTTAGAATAACACTGCTAATGAGAATAATATAATTATACATCTTAAAGTGTCACTTAATTTGTCCTTTTAAATTATGTTCTATGAAAATCTTACAGTAGATGGAAATTATACACTTTTTTGTTATTATTAAATAGCATGGTACCATCACTGATTTAATTAGAATGGGAGGAAAGTTATTATAATGCATATTTATAGTTTATAATATAGAGTAAGAGCAGTCTTTTCAAGAAGTATATCAAATGGGTATTTTTATGTTTTATATTTGTGCCAAGTTAGTAGGAAAGAAAACGCTGAAGGATATCTTTGGGAAGCCTGCCATCTAGTGAAATATTTAGGATATGCATTTTTTTTTCTCCCAGTCAGAAAGCAAATTACATTTTAAATTAATTGTAGGAGAATGTTCCTTTTATTGCAGGAAAAATGGAAATGCATTAAGAACACCAGCACAAGGTTAAATATAAGATGAGTCTGTTTTTTGCCCTCCTTTTTCACTCCTTTGGTTGATAGCAAGTTATCCATAATGTAATCTGGAAAATGAGATATTGCCCTTGTAAGTGAAATCCTTGTATGGATTTCATGACTGTCCTCAGAGGTGATTAGAAAGAGAGACATATACATACACACACACACACACACACACACACAGTACTGTGCAAATCTTTTAGGCAGGTGTGAAAAAATGCTGTAAAGTAAGACTGCTTTCAAAAAATTACATGTTAATAGATTATATTTATCAATTAACTAAACGCAAAGTGAGTGAACAGAAGAAAAATCTAAATCAAATCCATATTTGGTGTGACCACCCTTTGCCTTCAAAACAGCATCAATTCTTCTAGGTACACTTGCACACAGTTTTTGAAGGAACTCGGCAGGTAGGTTGGCCCAAACATCTTGGAGAACTAACCACAGTTCCATGGATTTAGGCAGCCTCAGTTGCTTCTCTCTCTTCATGTAAGATGCAAAGGGTGGTCACATCAAATATCGATTTGATTTAGATTTTTCTTCTGTTCACTCACTTTGCATTTTGTTAATTGATAAATATAATCTATTAACATGTCTATTTTTGAAAGCATTCTTACTTTACAGCATTTTTTCACACCTGCCTAAAACTTTTGCACAGTACTGTATATATATATATATATATATATATATATATATATATATATATATATATATATATATATTGTGTTTTGGAGCTCTGTCAGATTATGATGTGCTTTAAATAGCAACCAGTCACATGCTCTGTTATTACTTGTTTTGCCACTTTTTGGCAACAACATGAAATGAACAGTTTTCATTGTAAAAGCTGCCTTTGGGTGGCTGTAAACAAAAGCCCTGATTTTTGATGCAGACAACATCAAAGAGGGCCGGGCTTCTTCAAAGAAAGTCGAGCAGGGAAGCTCATTACAGAACAGACTGGGAATTTAACCTTGGAAGCAAATGGAGATGCCTCCACTCCAGATAATTCATAATGAACGGTGTGTTCGGACAGGACCGCCCCCATGCAGGAAATGGTGTATGCTTTTGTTTTCAATTTTGGAGCAAAGACTTGACCTTGTAAGAAGTAGAAAGTGGTCCTGCAGACTCTCTGAATGTCCTCTTGTGTTAAGGCCTCCTGCTTGGAGCATGGACCATGGCTATAGCCTGGAGGCTACTGTATCAGCTCATTTGAAGAAAAAGAGACAGATGTATTAAATGTTTATTTCTGTAATTCTGCTGTAAGTTTTACAGAAAATATTCTGACAGCAATCCCCACGGCTGCGGTTTAGCTAATTTCAAACCTGTTTATTACTCTGGAATGCCTGCTACATTATATATGAATGTTCTCCATCTGTCTCTGGTTTGACTTGTAGGACCGGAGCTATTCACATAGGAGACCGGATTTTAGCCATCAACAATGTGAGCCTGAAGGGGAAACCACTCAGTGAGGCCATTCACCTTCTCCAGATGGCCGGGGAGACGGTCACCCTCAAGATCAAGAAGCAAGTGGACAGTAAGTGGGCGTGCTGGTGTTGGGCTGACTGTTATTTTGATGTCAGTGTACAGTGCTTATAAGATAAATTCACCCCCAGTTTGGACTTTTTTTGTTGTTGTTGTTGTTGTTACAATCTGGAATTTGGATGAATTAAAATAGTTTTTTCCCCCGCTTTGATTTACACAACCTACTCAACACTTGGAAGAGTCAAGAGCATTTTTATTGTGAAACAGCAGTTAATAAAAATACAAAAAAATGACTAATATGTCTTGGTTAGAGACACTACCCTGAATCAATATTTGGTAGAAGCACCTTTGGCAGCAATTACAGCTGTGAGTCTTGGGGTAAGAATCTACCAAGATTGCATATCTGCATTGTGCAGTATTTGCCATTTTTTCCTTGCAAAATTGCTCAAGCAGGATGGGGATCTTTGATGGACAGCAATCTTCAAGTCTTGCCACTCAATCGGATTCATACTTTGACTGGACCACTCTAGGACATTCACTTTGTTGTTTTTAAGCCACTCCAGTGTTGCTTTGGCTGTGTGCTTGTAGTCAATGTCCTGCTGAAAGGTCAATCTCCATCCCGGTCTTAGGTCTTTTCCAGACTGAAGCAGGCTTTCCTCAAGAATTTGCCTGTATTCAGCCATTTAGCATCCATAGGCATCCATTTTGCCCAGCTGACAAGCATCCCAGTCACTGCCGAAGCAAAGCATCCCCATAGCATGATGCCACCACCACCGTGCTTCACAGTAGGAATGGTGTTACCTCTGTGATGTGCTGTGTTGGGTTTGTGCATTAAGGCCAAAGTTCAATTACTGTTTCATCAGAACACAAAATCTTTTGTCTCCCACATGCCTTTTTGCAAATTCTATGGAGAATTTTACATAGGCTTTTCTCATAAATTGCATCCTTCTTGTCACTCTTCCATACAAATCTTTGTATACCCCTCGTTTGATCTGTGCCTTTCAACAACTTTATCCCAGAGTTGTTTTAAAAAAGCTCCTTGTCTTTGTCTGTGGCCTACCTTCCCATTCCCTAACACAGATTATAAACAAAATGATAACAAATGTATAATCTCCTGGAATTAAAGTAAATCATCTGCCTTCAAAAGCATTACCACACAAGCTAGAGGCTTAACAAAATCATGAACATCCAGCTACATTAACTGAATTTTAATCTGCATCTGAGCAAAGACATGAACTTATTTACATTTTTTTTTTTTTTTTTTAACCAGTTTTCATGCTCTGTGTATTTACTCTGTGTTGAATTGTAGCACATTTTAAATTAATCAAGCAAGGAGGTTGGGTAAGTGGATATGAAGCGCATGTGTTGTGTTTCATCGCTGAAGAGGAAGAAGGTCTACAGGTCACCTTCAGCGCAATTCTCTTGTCGCTCAGCAGATCCCGGTGCCAAAAAGAAATTGGGGCTTGTGAACGATCTTAGTGACCCGGAGGATGAGATGACGGACTCCCAGAAGACCAGTAAGCTGTCAGAGATTTACTCCACCACCATCCCCAGTGTGGACAGTGCCATGGAGTCCTGGGATGGCTCCGGCATCGACGCTGGCTACGGGAGTCAAGGTGAGATCTGCCCATCTGATTTGACTGGATTTGATTCCAGGGGCTTGGTTAGTCTTCATGCTGCTAGAGCAGTGGCAGGGCCTAATTTGTTGCTTGAGAGCTGCTTTTCAACAGCAGTGTAGGACCTAAGAGCAGTTCACGTCCTTTTACCCATCGCTCAGTGTCTCAAAGTTAGGCGTATCTGATGCCTCCAGTTGAGCTGAATGGTATATTTGCCATGTGTCTCAGTATCACCAGTAAAAGCCTTTGTTATTTCCCCACTTTGCAAGTTCAACCGTCTCTTGGGGTCATATCTTGTGTTGTCTGAGGATGAAGCCTGCTAAGCAAACCATGATCGTGCTTTTTCGGGGTGGTTTGTTTCTATAAATCAAATAAGGATACTAGATACTAGTGTAGCCAGAGAGTCCCAGACAAATAAACTAGTTCAATAAACGGTTATCTTTAAAGTTGGAAGCACTGCCCAAGGGGGAGGGGTTTCTACGCACTTCTGTAGGAACCCAATCAAAAACTTCACTCTATCAAAGTTGCCATTGGTCCCTGAGCACGTCACTCAGAACAGGTCCCTTCCTAATTCCTGTTCTATAAAACGTGATGTTTGTGCAGGTTCGTCCTCTTTTGCCATTTCGCTGGACCTGAGAACGTGAGCTCTCTGTGTCTTGTCTGTGTACTAGATTTTATTATTATCACTATTTTTCGGTTGGTTGGCTTCACGGCTGTGTTGTTTGCCACCATTTTACTACTGTGTGTGTGTGTCTATTTGTTTGTATTAGTTATTATTGATAGCTAATCAGATTCTGTTACATCCGCGAACCAGGTCTTTCGCTGCGCTTTCGGTTTCAGTTTTGTACAAATAGAGCACTTTTAAAAATAATAGTCGTGTTTATATAGTGCATTATATATTCTGACTGCTTGCAGTGTTGATTTTTTGTCCACAGCGCTTTTTCCTCCACAGCAGGAGCACTAGCAGCGGCAGTCAAATCTGAGTCCCGGCTGCCCGGCCTGAGCCTCGGTGTGTCATAAGAGATCTCACACTCGTGAGGGGTTCCTCTGCCAGTTTGCGCCTGCACTACATCCTGCACCTGCGGCTGTAGATCTCCTTCTCTCAGCTTGCTGGGATCGAGCTCTGCTGTGCCTCCTCGTCCGTGTGTGAAGGCCTTGGTTTTAGGCCCTGCTTCGGCTGGTGGCCTACTACCATCGGCCCCCTCAGACCTCGGACCCCATCTTACCAGGTGTCCCCGGAAACCCCGGCACACGGTGTGGTTAACCCTACAGGCTGCACGTTTCCCTGGTCACGTACGTGTGCGCTCGGCGATGAGCTGCTCTCACCCCCGCTATTGTGCTGATTGCGGCCGACGCACCTTGCCTGTCTGGAGTGGTGATGTCATTGGCAGACATTAGAGCGGCTGCAGCTTTGGCTTCGCCCCTTCATTTGTCCGGTTCTACAGGTTCGATGTGATGGGACCGGTCCCTTCCATTTGGAATCTGGTGTTGGCTTCAGTTGAGCCCGGTAGCCCACAGGCTCTGGCTCCTGATTTCCTCTCCCAGTCTGCCCCTGTTAAGCCCCGTGTCTTTCCTTTCCACCGGACTATGCCCGCGAGCTGCTCCTGGACTTGCTGACAGCCTGTTGATGTGTTCACTGGGTCTCTCATGCGTTGTCCAGGTACGTTGCCTCATGAGGCCGCCCTGTATATAGTTTGTTCATTATTGCATTGTATTGCGGTGGTGCATGTGTCTGGCCTGTACCCCCCTATGTATATAATGTGTAAACAGCAGGACTGTGGCTCCATTCTAGCTTGTGTAGACTGTAGCTCACTGCTGCTGTTCCCAGCTGGTGGCGCTCGAGTTATTCGCTGCCTCGCTGTGTATATAGTTCCTTGGTCAGCAGGTCTGTGGCCCGCTCTGGCTGTGTGCCATAGAGCAAGAGACCGCTGCTGCGAAGAGACTTTTGTGTTCCGCTGTGCACATAGTTCATTTGTCAGCACAGTAGAGCTAATGTTGCCCTGTGTTAGCTGGTCTAATCAGCAGGCTCCTGCAACTGCTCCTGTGTTCCACAGGTGGTGCATGAGTTCGTTCCTGCACCCCGTGGTGTATATAGTTCGTTTGTATGACATTTTAAGATGTCAGCACAGTGTACTGTTCAGTTGAGTAGGATGCTCTTGTGCTGAGCAGAGACAGCATGAATGTTCCTGCTGCCATGCGGTACATATTGTTGGTTTTCAGCTCGGCTACTCTGTTGAATAGCCGGCTGTGTATTATGTTGTTTTTCAGTGGGTCTATGGCCCCGCTCCTGTTGGATCAGGGGTCCACTGCCATGATAATGTGTGGAAGCCGCACAAGTTGCTTGGTTGTCCACGCCAAATATTGTGCAAGTAAACTACGGCTTTGCTCCTAGCTGCTCTAGTAGAGCAGCCAGCCTTGCTATTGTAAGCGGGGGATGTAAGAGTTAAACTCTGTAGCCCCGCTTTGTATATGCTGATTCTTTGTATATGCTGATTGTGTTCCTGGTAAGAGCATGACTGCAGTCCTCACTCCTGGGCAGCCCAGGTGTGGCCCTACATGGCCCCTGGGATTACTGTCTGGAGTTGTGTTGCCGAGGCCCCCTAGCGGTCACCCTGGGGCAGGCTCCCTTATCATCTCGCTGCCCCTTGTGACGGTTTTGTTATACAGTAACCTCTCCCTCGTGGGCAGTGCTTCCGACTTGAAAGATAACGATAGGTTGCAATGCAACCCCGGTTATCTGAAAAAGGAAGCACTGCATAAGGGCTGCAAGGTCACGCGGGAGTCCTGCTCCCGCCAAAAGAGGACGAACCTGCGCAGACATCACGTTTTACAGTACAGGAAGTAGGAAGGGACCTGTTCTGAGTGACGAGCACAGGGGCCAATGGCAGCTTTAATAGAGTGACGTTTTCGATCGGGTTCCTACGGAAGTGTGCAGAAACCATTCCCCTTGGGCAGTGCTTCCTTTTCCAGATAATCGGGGTTGCATTCGCAACCTATCATTGTTCATAAAAAGATACATGTTGAAAGCGTAATTACACTAAATTGTTAAACTCAAATGTATTCCCCTGCTGCTAATATTCCAATTATATTAGACTAATTGATATCTGTTAATTGTTATAGATTGGTATTTGATGTTAACAAAGGGATCATTATTTAACTGTATCTGTTAGCAGTCCCATCTAGCACTCATAAGAACAATAATTTGTAACCATAACGACCGTAATAACCATATGAAGCTTGATATATTCAGATCCTGCTGTCATCTGCACTTTACAGAGATATCATTTTGACTATTGAGACTTCTGTGAGAGAAAGAATATTGAAAAAATGCTGATCTGCATTATTATATGTGATTATGTGGAAAAGAAAGATAATTGCTTTTGCTTGACAAAAACTTGGAACAGTCAACAGTTATATTGAATCAATAAGCTATGGTATCAATCTGCTCCAACAAACACTTTCAAACAGGAAGTGATTGGATATACAGGAAACCTGTCTTCCCACATGATATCAACACTTTAAATGGCCCTTCTCCGCACTCTTAATTAAGGCTTTTAAAAAACAATTTGGATGTCCTACAACATAATTTGCCGTTTATGAAACATTGAATTTCCTGGCGAGATAGACAGAGGTTTGCAATTTGGAACCACAGGATAGTACACTGTCCTTTAACTTTATCTGAACCACAATGCCTTGATTACATGAGAAGCAGTGTTACCAGAGTGTAAGTGTAGGATGGAGAAGGAAAAGCATAAGTTTCCAATGAGAAACTTCCCATAAGGCCTTTAGGTACCCCTGCACGGTGTACGGAGAGGTGCCCCCAGAGCTATAAGGTAATGACACTGCAGTGTGCTTAATGCCAAGGTTTGCTTAATTCTTCTTGCTGGTGTAGGCACATACATCCACCAGGCAGCCGGCATAGCACTGCACCCCCACGAGTGGCGTAGCGCCAAGCAGCGGAACAGCACCCCCCCAACCAACCGTAGGAAGAACTACCCCTTCACGGATGGGGGCTTCAGTGAGGATGACTGGGACAAGCCGACGGGGTAAGAGTGTTACAGTGGATGCGCAGGTATACCTTCTTCGCTGCACTAGAAGTAGAAAAGGAAGCGACTGAAACCAGGCCTGTCTGGATTGGTGCTCTGTGGGCGCATTCCTTGCCTGTGCTTGTAGCAGCAAATTGCATAATTGGATTGATTGGAAGTCGTTTGTTTTTTATGGGAGGGTGATGGTAAAGCATGAAATAGTGCAAAACGATATTGAAAAAATGATTGAGTCAAAACACAGCAGTGGCAGAAGGTTTAGTCTGGTAGGAATGTGCTGTCGTGTTTGCCATCAGCAGTCCCTTTTTGGTCCTTTATCACAGACAGAAAGCATAGGCATACTACAGGCCATTGATTCACTTATACTTGTACTTTGTAATATAATGTCATATTTTTA
The DNA here is from genome assembly GCF_036373705.1 of Amia ocellicauda. Lineage (NCBI taxonomy): Eukaryota > Metazoa > Chordata > Actinopteri > Amiiformes > Amiidae > Amia > Amia ocellicauda. The sequence goes on from NC_089852.1 coordinate 16,346,139, forward strand.
GAATTTCTATATCTGTTAATACATTTCCACTTGACAGAATACAATTAGCTTTTTTATCACTGTGTTTCTGTCAAAGATAACCTTTCCAAGGAAACACAATTATGTCACAGAAATGTAAAACATTCACAGTAATAATAGTAACAGTACATCAAATATTGTAGGACACAATGGAGATGAAGTATACAATAAGATAAATATATTTATGTATATACACGCACGCACGCACGCACGCACACACACACAGATTTGGGTGTGTTTTGGGACCTGAAGATAGTGGTTTACAATGGATTTCACAAGGTGTCTTGACCATGTTTTCTAAAAGGAGTCAAAATAAAAAAGAAATAAATGAATGAAAGGCATAACAGATCACCCAAGTCTCATGCCTGGCCTCTGTCACAATGTGTTTGCTGATATAGATACATTTGTACATAGATACTGATGTAGACAATATAGAAACAGTATATACAGAGCAACGAAGTAGTCCTCCAGTGAGAGACAGGTAGAACTGAGGATCTAAGTCAAGAAGAACAGAAGACCAGGCTTATTCAATTTAAGTGATATGGACTTATTCATCTGGTCACTATTCAGAGTAAAACTGATATCGTCATACCTCTTTTGTTACCCACTGCAGCCCATGAAAATATATCCAAGTGATGGTTACCCAAATAGAGCCTTTTGTTCCCCCTACACATTACCGCTTTATACTACACTTGAACACTGCACTCAGCTCACTCTCTTTTCTTAAGTGTTGTGTTGGTGTACATCTGATGCGTCACAATGTAAAGCAAATGAACATTACAGATAATCTACTGAAAACAATTTGAATTATGATTATTATTTTTTAAATGCTCTTTTTCAATGTATAAATGAGCTGTTACCAGTTATTCAGCTGTGCATTCACTGTGGTCTGACACAACACTGGTGTTTGCGGGAGGGGGATAGGGTGGAAATAACAGGTAACTCTCATGTTCCCTTTTAAAAAGATAGTGATTGTTGTGCCAAGGATGGAAGCCATGCAAATCATTCAACTATATGGAGACATTGCATAAGTGCAGAACAAATGCCTATAATCAATCAATCAATCAATCAAAATGCGGGAGCCCTTTCAGCCAAGTTCGAATTGTAATATAATCTTAAAGCCCTGTTTTTCCAAGGTTGCACACAATTCCTGACAATGTGTACACAATAGGGATGCTTTTTTCACTTCTCTGTTTATCTTTGTATTTGTATCTCTATTGTATTCTTCACTGTAAGCACATTTTTATGTCATTCCTGTTGTCCAGCCTGGTGGCTGTTTCCATCCACACTGTGAAAGCAGGCTGTTAGTCAGTGTCGCACAGCCATTTTGCACTGTCACTTCCTCTTCAATGTGTCCAAGGCATGTTAATGGTCATTTCTTCATCAAGGTTTGGGAATGCCTATTTTGGCCAGTAAAGTCCTGACAGAGTATCTTATGTTTGCCTAATAACAAAATATGAGAATGCTGTTACTTAAATATCAGTTTCCTGGTTGTCGCTTTTTCAAAAGATGGCTTTCTCTGTACCTGCAATTTAAACAGTCTTACTATGTAAGGGAAATGTGTTTGCCTTGAAATAATATTGACCTCAGTACTGGTGTGTGCCAATGTGAAAGAAATGCTAAGATATGAGAATGTTAAATTCTTATTAGTGACATTGCTCTGAATTTAGTTCTCCATACAGTCAAACTTGTAGATTTAAGTGATTTGGCGTATGAAAACATTTGGGGAAACTGAGATGTAAGAATACTGTGTCATGTTTTGTTATTAGGTTCTCATACGACCGTAAAAAAAAGTTTGAAGTGTTTTTCGGATTGCCAAAAGCTTGTATTTCTTTCCTGCTGGTTTAATGAAGTTGCAAATTTGATGTGTATCTTCTTTTTAAATTTCAAATGAGCAGTTTGCAAAGTGTGAAAACCTGCAAAAGCTGACAGCTTTTATAGCTGCATAATACTAATAAAAATGAGACAAATGATTCAGGCAGCTACAAATTCCAAATCAGCCATTGACTACATGGTGTTTTGTTCTTGTTTTTTTTTTGTGACATAAAAATATTCATAATGTGAGCAAAACCTGTTTTGTAGCGTTTCATTCTTCATATTGTCTTGTTATCCTGTGTGTATATTTTTTTTCTTTCTTCTCTTCTCAGGTGTTCTGTCTCTCAGATCTGAAACTCTTTGTCCCATCCGCCTTTGTACTAACAGCCTGCGAGGCTCCTGGTTTTACCCATAAGCACATCTTCTTTCTGTCGCTTCACTGTTTCACCGAGTCTTCCTAAAACAAAAAAACTAAAACCCCCCAAAAAAACTTCAACGGTCCAATGGACACTTAAGTTATTTTGTTTGTCGTTCTTTTTTTATTATTGTTTTTCCTCACTTTACTGCACCAAACTCCTAACTTGGAAGCCTCTCGTTCAATTTATTTTTATTTTTGTTAAGTAACTGCATGGAGGTTTTTCTGATTCTAAAGGACGCTTCGTTTTTTGGCTGCAAAAAAAAAAAAAAAAGCTCTCCCTCTTAAAGCTAGGACTGCCTGTGTGAAGAGCCCCACACTCCCCTCACACACATCCCAGCAAGTCTTGCAGGCACGGCTATACAGATGGGCGTCTCTGTCTCTTGCCAGTCTCTCTCAAGAGGATTGCTCACATGTTTTGGTTCCTGCATTGAAACAGATTTGTCAGCCACCAGCACCACGACGGACTCAATCTGGACCATGAGGACAGTTTTTGGTGCCAGGCTTTGGAGGACTTAGAAACTTGTGGGCAGTCGGAGCTCCTAAGGGAGATTGAGGTAAACGTCCTTTTCCCCTCGTCCTTCTTTCTAAAGTGAAACCAGAATTTGGGCCAGGTGCTTCATTTACACTGCAGAAATACACGTCGTTGGGGTTGGTGAAAATGGAGATGCCTGCCTTAATGAATTTGGTATCAGTCATTTTCAGGAAATGAGAAAAGGCATACCAAAAACAACAACAACACCACCACACTGTTGTTTTAAAATGAGCAGCTTTGGAAAAGTAGGGGAAATGCAGCTGGTACCAAACACCAAGCACAAAACGGAGGAGACACAAGGACTGCAGTAGCTGGCAGTTTGGTCTTGTGCACCACACCAGGCCTAATGCAGAGACTAATATTTATACCCTGGTTGGGGGGAAGGAAGCCCATTTTATTGTGTCTGGGCTCTGTAAGAAAAGGCGTGAAGAGAGGGGCATTTCATCTGCCCCATCTTTGTGCTGAAGTGAAGGGACTTAATTTCACAAAGTGTGCATACCGAAATGACGACAGTTGGCTTTTGTTTGGTTAGAGAGTAATGCAGTATTTATTAGGTGTAACAATTAACTGTCTGTTGCCATCCATCAGCAATAGGGCAGGAAGTGTTTAAGGGATCAGAAGGGATTACTGATGTTTTATCATATTTAAGTGACCCCATGATGATGGTGCTTCTTTCTACTGCATAACTCGGCGCCACTGACAATCCCGATTACAACAACTGATCTGCTTTCCCTACCAATAGCCCTTCAAGAGTCGAATAAAACTTTTCCAGCAAAAAATAACATTCCTTACCAAGATCTGCAACCCAGTGGTCAACCATTCTGACATTGTGTAACAATATGATTTGTGTATGCACAAACACTTACATATTAGATACCTTAAGGAAAGGGATTTTTAAGTATAATTATTGCCTATTTTGGAAGATCAAATAGTAGAAATCATTTTTTAAGGTAACATTAGAATCTGTTCAGTTGAGTCACATTTCCCTGTTGCTTCAGACTTCAATGAAAACTTAGCATATTTCTACTGATGCTGTATAGTTGTCTTTTTTCTTTACAAAATCTATTTAGCTGCAGATTTCCCATTACCAATGAAGAGGTTAAAATCAGTACTGTCCAACACATACAACTCCCAGTAAGAATTACAAAATATAATCCACACAGAAGTCACTCTGCTTCAGTGGACAGAGGAATGTTTCTCATGGATTCAGGTCACACCTGCACTCTCAAAATCCCCTGGGTTTCTCCTCTTCTCCCTCCCTCTTGATACCTTGCCAGAGCAATTCTCTGTGCTGTCTAACTGTGGTACCATATGCTCACCACTCATAAATCTTGTGATTTGCTTGACTATTTGAAAGCAGGGAAGTCAGTACCACAGCACCCCCAAATATTAAATGCAATTTTGAAGCTGTGTATTTTTGAACAGACTCCTGAAACATTCAAGTCAATTCTGATCATTTTCTCTTTTTTGTCTGTCCACCTAACCAGTATAGTTGGATTGTAAAAATCTGTATTTATTATTAAGCTATGATATTTTAATTTAATATCTACACCAGGGCAGAGTTTAGAATGTGTCTGCATTCTTTTTAATATTAAAATTGCAAAGTAAAGTGATATTTCTCATTGTGCATCACCCAGACACTCATTGGAAAACATGGCTTGAAATGTGAGAATAATCTGGGACTACTGAGAGCACTTATCTGTCCCTGTAAAGGTTTTGTTGTGCAGTTAATTGTATTTTTTGTTATTTCCTTTAATTTTATATATTTTTTAACTAAATATTCAATTTTCTTGGTACATTTACATAATCTCCCAATGACCACATTTAACTAAAGTCTAGCATCTTTATCAAGCATGTTTCCCTTTGGCAGGTTTTACTAGTCCATAGGAAAGTTGTTTTTTACTCTTTTGCTTTTATTAGTCATAGAGATTGACTCGAATCAATATGGCTGTCTGGAAAAGGACTTTGAAATTGTGCCATATGCTATGAAGAAGTTTGTCTTCATCAAAATCTTGCCTCCAGCATGTGTTCATAAAGATGACAGATAATACAATTCTGATTAGTTAATTCCTCCTCATTTACTAGAATAGACTTATTTATTTACTTAACGGTAACAATGTAAATGTATTTTTATATTCTTTTTTGTATTATGCAAGGAAAAGTTAATTACATTACAGCCTTCTTTAGTATACTGTTCTCTAATATTATTGTAGTGATTTCTCTCTAAATAGTGTAATATATAACTAATCTGTCAGTATCATAAGCTAAGTTTCAAAGTGAGTGCCAAATGCTACACATTTATTAAATGTGGACAGGAAGCATTGAAGAACACAGGTTTTAGCCAATTAGTACTGGCAGAAATGGATCTGAGAAATGGGTCCGAGGCTTCAAGATCCCTTTCTTGACGTATTGTCACCAGAGCTCAGATTTCTGTACCCATTTAAATTGCTGTGCACTTAAAAAAAAAAAAAATCTATAATTTTGTGAATAGTATTGATCTATATATCTACTTACCTTTCATTGTTTTCTTAAGACATTTAATTTTCCTTTGCAGTACCTCTGTGGGTTCCTGCTGTGGTTGATTTCTGTGCACACTATTCAGATATGCTCAGCTCATCCCTCTGATACAGGCTGACAGAAATTGTTTGAGCTGTATTGATAACAAATGAATAAATGAACTTGAGATTGACTTGACTTGATTGTCTCATCAGTAATGTTCCCCAGGTTAACTGATTTGCAGGGGAATTCACGAATCATTTGTGCCTGCTGAAATGGAAAAAACATATTTGCTTCAGTCAATGTATTCATATTATTATTATTATTATTATTATTATTATTATTATTATTATTATTATTATTATTATTATTGATATTTTGTTCACAGTTTCTTTTACAGCAGAATATATGTAATTTAATGGTACCACATAATGCTTATAACTGATCAATTACAGCAAAATTATATACACGTATATTTCCATAATTCCTTAATCTAAAAAACATTTGTGATCCACTGTATGGAGAATAATTTCAGAATACCAGAACAGAGTACCACTTTGCATTTTTTTTATCTGACAACATTGCTGTATTTGTACTTTAAATGAAAACTGATCCTCTGTGCCTCACTTCACTTAATGCAGATCAGCTGTTATCTGTTTCCTGCCAGGATGTGGTTGTTTTAATACTCGGCGCCGGGGCCTTTTGCTTTCAATCGCAGGCATCAATAATGACCGGCAGTGCGCTCAGCTTAGGTGTGGACGGAAACAAGCCGCACATGGATTCCGTCAGCGTGCCGGGGCTGAGCCCGCTGAGGAAAGCAACTCATCTCAATGAAGACGGAAAGAACAAGAGCTCCAGCCGGGGGAGCGAGAAGACGTGGGAGTCACGGAGGATCAAGGAGGAGATGCAAGAGATCATGTCTCCAACTCCACTGGAGCTGCACAAGGTACGGGTGAGCGGCAGACGGTACAGCCACTGCATGGCTTCTGTCTACCCTCGTGCGAGTGCACCTTGGGAAATGTACCATAGGATTGTGGTGGTTTGAACATGGTTTTACTGTGGGTGTACCATAGTTTTACAGTGGTTTCTTATGATTTCAACATTACCACACTGTTCTTTACAACACTCCTAATGAATTTACATGAACATGCTTTTGAAATATTCATGACATTCCCATGGTAAAGAGTCAAGGACAGTGAAGGCTTGTTGAACCCAAAGGAAACCATTGTTAATCTATTGTAAAACTGTTAAAAGTGCACAAATCCTATGGTAAATGTACCAGGGTACAATTGCATAAGGGTTTACCCTCAAGACAGGCAAATAGTTAGCTATCCAGGCTGGCAATAAAGTGTACTAATCTTAGTTAACTCCATTTCTCATCTATACAGTATATATGCCCCGTTGCTGTCAGACTTTATAGTATGTTACTCTGTAATTGACTGATCAACATTCAACCCCTTTCTAACTTATATCACTTAGCAGCATGTTTGTATCATGTGTGAAAACAAATACCTAAATGTTAAAATGTGTTGCTAATTGTTTTAATCATCTGTACCTCTATCTCTATTTACATACCTTGATGCATTTTGTTGTGAAAGTTCTCTGTTTGAATTAATGTCTGGCTGGATGACTGGTTGAGTTTTCACACACCATTACAGTAAAACCAAGACCACAACAACATTGCTGCATGGTAAATAATGTCTAAAGTCATTAACAACTAAGTGCAATAAACATTGACTCTTACAGCACGGACAAAAACAGTGCATGCCAAAGACAGTGCAGTGTAATAATAAAAAGGAAATTAAATTGTAGGATTATGCTCTGTGACAAGGATGCTCTTTATAGGACAAGCACTGTAATTGTTGGCATGCTGATGGCACTGCACTGTAACTGGCATTCACTCTTATTGTCCGCGTTGTATTAGGATGCGCTGTGATGTCATGATACCATGTAGGTCACACTTCAGGTTACTCTGTAAAGTCCTCTACTGTGACAAGCCTTGGTGCAATAACAAAGCTTTGTGGTGTTCCAGGTCACAGTCATGAAGGACCCTGAGAGTGAGGACTTTGGCTTCAGTGTTTCAGATGGTTTCCTGGAGAAGGGGGTTTACGTGAACATGATTCGTCCTGAAGGGCCAGCTGATCGAGGGGGGCTAAAGCCATATGACAGGATTCTACAGGTATCTGGCCCAGGACTTTGGGGTACACAGCCCCACTACGTTAAAATGAGAAGCCCCGGCAGAGAAAATGGAACTGTGGCACAACACCCGAGAGAAAAGGGAGCTCTCACAAACACCTCAGTCTGGTAGCTTGAACTTATAGATCAGTGGTGGGTGGGGGGTATTCAGGAGGTTGGTATTTACAGTGAAGGAAAAAAGTATTTGATCCCCTGCTGATTTTGTACGTTTGCCCACTGACAAATAAATGATCAGTCTATAATTTTAATGGTAGGTGTATTTTAACAGTGAGAGACAGAATAACAACAAAAAAATCCAGAAAAACGCATTTCAAAAAAGTTATAAATTGATTTGCATGTTAATGAGGGAAATAAGTATTTGATCCCCTATCAATCAGCAAGATTTCTGGCTCCCAGGTGTCTTTTATACAGGTAACGAGCTGAGATTAGGAGCACTCTCTTAAAGGGAGTGTTCCTAATCTCAGCTCGTTACCTGTATAAAAGACACCTGTCCACAGAAGCAATCAATCAATCAGATTCCAAACTCTCCACCATGGCCAAGACCAAAGAGCTGTCCAAGGATGTCAGGGACAAGATTGTAGACCTACACAAGGCTGGAATGGGCTACAAGACCATCGCCAAGCAGCTTGGTGAGAAGGTGACAACAGTTGGTGTGATTTTTCGTAAATGGAAGAAACACAAAATAACTGTCAGTCTCCCTCAGTCTGGGGCTCCATGCAAGATCTCACTTCATGGAGTTTCAATGATCATGAGAACGGTGAGGAATCAGCCCAGAACTACACAGGTGGATCTTGTTAATGATCTCAAGGCAGCTGGGACTGTAGTCACCAAGAAAACAATTGGTAACACACTACGCCGTGAAGGACTGAAATCCTGCAGCGCCCGCAAGGCCCCCCTGCTCAAGAAAGCACATGTACAGGCCCGTCTGAAGTTTGCCAACATCTGAATGATTCAGAGGAGAACTGGGTGAAATAGTTGTGGTCAAATGAGACCAAAATCGAGCTCTTTGACATCAACTCAACTCGCCGTGTTTGGAGGAGGAGGAATGACGCCAAGAACACCATCCCCACCATCAAACATGGAGGTGGAAACATTATGCTTTGGGGGTGTTTTTCTGCTAAGGGGACAGGACAACTGCACCGCATCAAAGGGACAATGGACGGGGCCATGTACCGTCAAATCTTGGGTGAGAACCTCCTTCCCTCAGCCAGGGCATTGAAAATGGGTCATGGATGGGTATTCCAGCATGACAATGACCCAAAACACACAGCCAAGGCAACATAGGAGTGGCTCAAGAAGAAGCACATTAAGGTCCTGGAGTGGCCTAGCCAGTCTCCAGACCTTAATCCCATAGAACATTTGTGGAGGGAGCTGAAGGTTCGAGTTGCCAAACGTCAGCCTCGAAACCTTGATGACTTGGAGAGGATCTGCAAAGAGGAGTGGGACAAAATCCCTCCTGAGATGTGTGCAAACCTGGTGGCCAACTACGAGAAACGTATGACCTCTGTGATTGCCAACAAGGGTTTTGCCACCAAGTACTAAGTCGAAGGGGTCAAATACTTATTTCCCTCATTAACATGCAAATCAATGTATAACTTTTTTGAAATGCGTTTTTCTGGATTTTTTTCTTGTTATTCTGTCTCTCACTGTTAAAATACACCTACCATTAAAATTATAGACTGATCATTTTTTTGTTAGTGGGCAAACGTACAAAATCAGCAGGGGATCAAATACTTTTTTCCCTCACTGTATACCACTCTACTTTGGGGAAATCATGTTTTACAAATATTGACCTCGCTTTGATTTTGTAATTGTCTGGTATTAAGTCAGCCTTGATTCCTGGACTGCTACAATTTCACCACCTTCCAAGGAAGCGTCCAGGAAGTGGATTGCTACAGTGCAATCATCACAAGTAACCAGACACTATCACAAAGTGCAGTTTAGGTGAACTGTAAGCAATGACCTGTTATGACAGAAAAGTACACAAGCTACCTTGGTTGTGATGTAACCCCTGTGTCCCTAACTCTTCCATTTACGTGTATAATTCAAAGCATCTCAAATCTCTGCTGGACCAAAAATTTCAGTGTCATCTTTAAAGAAATAATCTAGCTGATACTGTGAGTTTAAAGCACTTTGGTTAATCAAGAATTTGGAATACCAAATCTTACCAGTTAACTGACACTTCAGTGATCATTTTTCAAGTCCCTTGCAAACATGGTCAAAAGGTCTTTACCATATTCAAGGTTTTAAGTTGTTTTACGTGACAATTTTAAATGTGATTTTGGGAATGCAGACAATTAAATGCACTGTATTAGGCATGGAGACCACAATAAAATCTGTGCTGTTAATTAAACAATTATGCCAATTATGAAAAGGAAAGCTCAGATGGAAATATTAACAGTACACAAGCTTTCCTTTGGGATTAGCAGTGCAGGCACAAGAGCTGTGTTGCAGCTGAGCATGAGTGGGCATCAGAAGTTGTCTATCCTATGATGTTCCAGTATCTGTTATCTGCAAGGCTAGAACCTGGCTGTCCCTGAGCAGTTTCACATTGTGACAGAAACCTTAGATTTGTATAATTTGTCTTGAAGAAATCTAAATGCAGATGCAGTATATATTTTTTCATTTACAAATGTAGGTCTTCACTACCAAAACTAAATACAACTGCAAATATGGGAAATATGTTTAATTTCTTTCAAACATCGGACATTTCTTTATTGATTACACGAAAATGTAATTTATGATTTATTGTGATTTATGTGGCAGAGTGGATCATGTTAAATTGAAATTACCTATCTGTTTTAGCTTAACTGTCAACGTTTGAGAAGATGATAGAGTTGAATGCTTGACAATTTATAGAGGTGTACTCATCTTGATGAACAAGGTGAAACAGGTGAATAAGCCTGTTATTGAATGGTATTTTAAATGTATTTGAAATAATTTGGAGGAATTCCCATTATTTAAATTTGAATTAAAATACATATGTAAATAGCAACTGAAATGCAAACTAGATTACCTCTTACATTTCTTGCTCCAGCTTGGCTCATATTCCCATAGAGATCCATAATGTTCAAGCATTTCAGAGGTAAAATGTGCAGTTCAGATAATAACAAAGCATTTTCTAATTTGTCTATCAAAATATGTATCTGGCAAGCACACTTTCAAACAAAGTATGTATCTAAAATGTGACAATAGATGTTTTGATTTTGTAAGTCGCCCTGGATAAGGGCGTCTGCTTAGAAATAAATAATAATAATAATAATAATAATAATAATAATAATAATAATAATAATAGTAACAACTGATTAATGGTTTGGCCACTTTATTTCTTAATTATCAATATTCCCATGTCTGCACACTTCCCTCAAGAGCAATACAAGTCACTGGTTTGCACACCCTTTGCTGAGGTATTATCTTAAAGGCTGATTTAAAGGGACCTGTATGTGATGTTCATATCTATACGTGGGTTAACATTAAAATTCTGTTTGTTTATGTGGAAGAACAGATGCCTACTGTTTTGCTTTAGTTTACTTCTCCATGTGTGTACATCAAGCACTCCATCCTATTATTTCCCATAACGTGTTTTGAGAAACATGCAAAAACCATGACCAATCGGCCACAAACAGTCCTTTTGCCAACCTGCATTGTGAAACTGGCAATGAGCCAGATACATAGTCAGGAAATGTCATAAGTGTCATTGCATGGTAGGAATTTCATATCATTAAAGTACTCTCCTGGTTTGATTTGATTGGTTCAGAGAGATTCTTTCCATTTGGCATAGTTGCTTGTTCCCATATGTCTCCATTTTATTCAAATTTCCTTCTTAGATATGTTTACATTGTAATTTATCCATAATTACAGTCACTTGGTCATAACTGTGTGGCAAATTATACTGGTCAATGGTTTCTTCAGTATCAAAATCTTCAATGCCTCCATATAATCTTGACCATGGCAGCTTGACCATGGCAAATTTAATCTAGCCCTTCACACAGCGTTAAAGCCAACAAACATATTGCAGTGTTGATTGCTTACATTGATAGTAATATATAACAGAGCAAAGACTGAGAAGGTTTAGGTTTGAAGTGTGCATGACAATGTTGCCATTTACACAGTCTCTGCTGTGTTTGAAATGTCAGCTTGATTCCGATTGTGTGACTTTACTTTTCAGTGGCTTTGGTTAGCTGGATGGAGCCTGTATTTGAGCTAGTTATTGCCAGTGATGGTTGTGTATCAGATTGCGTTGAGGTGGCAGTGATGTGATGGAGAAAGCAAAAAGCAAATTGGATTACATTGGCTTTTGGTTAAGAAGTTACAACAGGAGTTATCTGAAACCCTAGTGTTTGGAGAGGGCTGAGAGTAGAAATACATAAGAAATTGGCCATCCCTTTAGATACAGCCTGTCCGTGTTTGGAGATGATTACTCGAAAGCTTGAAATGCAAGACTTGGCTGTAACCTTACTGAACACTAATCTGTAATATTTAAGAACTTAGACATGGATGCAGTGGAGGTGGTGAAGTAGGATTTCTTAATTTCTTAAATCATTGTTAGATTATTAAAAAGCCCAATATATCAAAAGTTCTGCAGCTCTTGAAAAACAAAGGACCATTCAACTTGGATAAAGCTTTTGTGATTGTATTAAATGCAGTTCAGCTCAGATCTATGTATTATCGATGTATTATCTTTGTATTGCAAATAAAAACATAATAATAATAATAGACACTTTAAACTGTAGTGGTCGGGGAAGAAATACAGATCCTATTAGAATGTGTTCATGAGATGCGGTTCTGTAAAATAAATATAAAAAACAACAACATTCTTTTAATAACTTTGTTGTAAAAACCCAGTCAGCCAGTTCAAAATAAGCAGCTGAAATATGTGTACTCGGTAAACATTGGGTTGTTCGGTTTCAGTATATGTGGTAAAGCCTAATTTAGATGTTGTTCCAGCACAGCAACCCACACACAAGCAATGGTTCACTGAGTTCTTGTCAGCTGTTTGCCCTTTCTCAGTGAACTGCAGCAGTGGGCCCGCTCCAAAAACCTGGTCCCTTTGAGTATCAATGAGGGAAAACAAAAACCCAACAGGCCATCTTTCGGGATAAAATGTAGGGCTTGATGAGCTACTAAACACCAGAGTGCCCTCTCTTTCCTGTAACCTATCTTGTAATCTTCTGTACACTAATAATACCACTACAGAATGATCATCATCCTGGCTGTCATCATCTTCATTTCCTCCTCATCGTGAGGCTCATTTATGGAAGACAGTGTAGTGTTTTATTGGTGCATCTGCAGATTTCAAAACATCAAATTCTTTCCAGCAATGGAATCTCATTGCTGTCCTAAACTGATGGGCACCTAAATGTGTTTGTCGAAGCGCAAAAACACAAAAGGCTGGCCATCTTTGTCCTAGCATGTATGGGGGAGAAAGACATACTTTTGGTCAGGGCTGGTTTTCATTCCACCTGAGTTCTGCCTTGGGTAACTGAACTGAACTAATTATTCACTTAGCTGAGCCAGTCAAACCCCTTTCCTTGATCCAGAGCAGCTGCTGAATGAAAGAGACTTTTAAAGTCTACAACATTGTGACTCTTGAGAACTGGGTGTGAAGAACACTGCTATAAGGTGGAGGTGGAAGAAACCTCGGTTTCTTAGTGAAATCTTTCACCTAAACCATCTCCAAATCAGGTCAAATCTGACAATAATCAAAAAAGGTTGCATTTTGTAATAATAGTTGAATTCGGTGCAGTGTCCTTTCTTTAAATGGGTAGATTTGGTGATACCTGTAAGCTACCCTTGGTAGGGACATCTGTTAAATAATAATAATAATACAAATGAGGGATTAGACCCAGTTCATTAGGATAAGTTGGAATAAAGCTACAGTGGGGGAAAAAAGTATTTGATCCCCTGCTGATTTTGTACGTTTGCCCACTGACAAAGAAATGATCAGTCTATAATTTTAATGGTAGGTGTATTTTAACAGTGAGAGACAGAATAACAACAAAAAAATCCAGAAAAACGCATTTCAAAATAGTTATAAATTGATTTGCATGTTCATGAGGGAAATAAGTATTTGACCCCTTCGACTTAGTACTTGGTGGCAAAACCCTTGTTGGCAATCACAGAGGTCAGACGTTTCTTGTAGTTGGCCACCAGGTTTGCACACATCTCAGGAGGGATTTTGTCCCACTCCTCATTGCAGATCCTCTCCAAGTCATTAAGGTTTTGAGGCTGACGTTTGGCAACTCGAACCTTCAGCTCCCTCCACAAATGTTCTATGGGATTAAGGTCTGGAGACTGGCTTGGCCACTCCAGGACCTTAATGTGCTTCTTCTTGAGCCACTCCTTTGTTGCCTTGGCTGTGTGTTTTGGGTCATTGTCATGCTGGAATACCCATCCATGACCCATTTTCAATGCCCTGGCTGAGAGAAGGAGGTTCTCATCCAAGATTTGACGGTACATGGCCCCGTCCATCGTCCCTTTGATGCGGGGCAGTTGTCCTGTCCCCTTAGCAGAAAAACACCCCCAAAGCATAATGTTTCCACCTCCATGTTTGACGGTGGGGATGGTGTTCTTGGGGTCATTCCTCCTCCTCCAAACACGGCGAGTTGAGTTGATGCCAAAGAGTTCGATTTTGGTCTCATCTGACCACAACACTTTCACCAAGTTCTCCTCTGAATCATTCAGATGTTCATTGGCAAACTTCAGACGGGCCTGTACATGTGCTTTCTTGAGCAGGGGGACCTTGCGGGCACTGCAGGATTTCAGTTCTTCACGGCCTAGTGTGTTACCAATTGTTTTCTTGGTGACTATGGTCCCAGCTGCCTTGAGATCATTAACAAGATCCTCCCGTGTAGTTCTGGGCTGATTCCTCACCGTTCTCATGATCATTGAAACTCCACGAGGTTAGATCTTGCATGGAGCCCCAGACCGAGGGAGACTGACAGTTATTTTGTGTTTCTTCCATTTGCAAATAATCGCACCAACTGTTGTCACCTTCTCACCAAGCTGCTTGGCGATGGTCTTGTAGCCCATTCCAGCCTTGTGTAGGTCTACAATCTTGTCCCTGACATCCTTGGACAGCTCTTTGGTCTTGGCCATGGTGGAGAGTTTGGAATCTGATTGATTGATTGCTTCTGTGGACAGGTGTCTTTTATACAGGTAACGAGCTGAGATTAGAAGCTCTCCCTTTAAGAGAGTGCTCCTAATCTCAGCTCGTTACCTGTATAAAAGACACCTGGGAGCCAGAAATCTTGCAGATTGATAGGGGATCAAATACTTATTTCCCTCATTAACATGCAAATCAATTTATAACTTTTTTGAAATGCGTTTTTCTGGATTTTTTTGTTGTTATTCTGTCTCTCACTGTTAAAATACACCTACCATTAAAATTATAGACTAATCATTTCTTTGTCAGTGGGCAAACTTACAAAATCAGCAGGGGATCAAATACTTTTTCCCCCCACTGTACATGCATTAGAACTTGCAAATGGTAAGGACCAAAGTGCAAAATTATGCTCAATTTTAGTTTTTTCATGTTAATACTTCTTTTTGTGGGGGTCATTGGGCACTAGTTAGTTAAAATTAAATCTGAACCCATCTATATAACTGACTATAACTGACTTTGCGCAGCATGTAAACCCCAATGTTTGTTCTCCGGTCCCCAGGTGAACCATGTCCGCACCCGGGATTTCGACTGCTGCTTGGCCGTGCCTCTGATCACAGAGGCCGGGGACAAACTGGAACTGGTGATTAGCCGCAACCCCCTGGCCCAGGCGGCCCACGCTGAGGAAGAGGAGGAGTGCGAGGACCTGCAAGCCAAGCTCTCCGGAGGCAGAGAGAACAAGACTAGCACAATGGACCTCTGAAAAAGCTCGAGGAAAAAAGCACCCTTATTTCCCCTGGAGAAAGGTTTCTATTTTAGTATTTAGTTCTGTTTTTGTTTTGTTTGTTTGTTTGTTTGATTGTCCTCCCCACCCCTACTTCTCCCCCTTCTTCTGAAGTTTAACTGTTTAAATCCGTCTGCTTCAAATACTGTTGGAGTTCCTGAAAGTTGTGGTTGTGAGATGCCGTGTGCAGGAGTTACTGCATTGGGGCCTACTAAAGCACATGCTGGGACGGGCAGGGAGAATGCAAGGCAGTGTCTGCTTCTATGAGGAATTATGGAGCCAAAGTTTAAAGTGAAAAACAACAACAACAGAAAGGTGCTGTCAAACCCATTATCCCTTAGAAGTCCTGTGTCAGAAGGGATTGTGGTTCAGGTTGTAATGGTCATGTTTTGTTTGGTCATTTTCTGAAGATTTTTTTTCATGCAAGCAAGCAAGGAATCCAGCAGCCTCGAAAACAGGGCTTGGTAATAAAACACACAAATATGTATCTCTTTCACAGTCTCGAAATCACCCCTCTCATTCACGCACACCCACAAAACACACACCGACACGCACAAAACACTCACACACACACACACACACACACACACACACGCCGTCTTTGACACACGCATACACACAGACAAACGCACACTTTTCTTTCCTATAGAAACTATAAATCTCCATGCTGGTGACTACACAGCACACTTTGTTTATAACTAAATGCAAAGCAGAGCCGTCATCTGTTATTCCTTGCCAAATATCACAGACACGTTTTCCTGCGCCACTCAAGAACAGGTGCCTAAAAAGCAACAGCTCACTCTCTCGTTTTAAGTTCAGGCATTGAAACCTCTGAGAAGAGTAATTTCTTCACTCAGGTCAAATCTTAGCTCTTGATTACTAACAGATGTCAGGACTATGGACACTGGCTGAAAAAGGATAAATTAATCCCTAATTCTTATCAAAGCAAGAATGAACTTCTTCAGAATAGTCATTGCATCACAGCTCCTTAATAGTTTTGTTTTATCATTAGTGTTTCACAATTTGAACCAACTATTTCCTTTACAAAGTAACACTGCTTATATACTGCACTCTCCCACTGTTTCACTGCAAATGATTCTTTAATTTACTTGAGGAGCCTTTATGCCACACTGACTACACACTTTAACTGTTTGGAAGTATCCTCTTGCTATTTAATTTCTCTTTCATACGGTGCTAAATATTACTGCTCTTGTATTAGTGTCTGTGTTGAGGTTCACATGTCCGAAGCCACGAGGTGGTTTCAGAAAAGAAATAGGATTTTCATCTAGTACCAAATATGTATTTATATTTTCACATTTGTTCTTTAACATTGTTATTTTGGGGTTTAGTCGCACCATGGGTGTTTTGTTAGTCTGAGGCATCCTCACTGAAATCGGTCAGTTCAGTTCAGATTACTGTCTTATAGTTGACCTGTAGATGGTATTGTTTCCCCTATCATCTTATTATTATTATTGTTATGCTTATTATTATTATTATTATTATTATTATTATTATTATTATTATTATTATTATTATTATTGATTGCTATACACTTTTAAATATATTCTGGTTGCACTTGCATCAACTTTGAGTTTGCATTACTCACACAACACAACTGCTTTTAAAAAGCACTTACCTGAGCACCAGTTTTGGGCCTGCTTTTCTGGTGCTCACAAGCTCCCAGCTCTAACAAAAACAATTTGAAAATTCAGACAAGTAATATTACTTCACTAGTTGAATTTTTTACTTTGTTCTTATGAGGACCATATGCTACTTCTGTTGCATGCACCAAGGGGTGGTTTACCTGATACAGTGCTGCACTTTTGCAACCTTTTCAATTTGTGAATATACATATATATATATATATATATATATATATATATATATATATATATAGTGGTATATATATATATATATATATATAGTGGTATATATATATATATATATATATACACCACTCCTTACTGATTTGTTGTACTTGGTTTGATGTTTGTGTACTGTGTAGGTCTGCGGTTTTTTCACCCTGTGTATGCTGTAGAGGTTACTTGAGTTGAGTGAGTAATGGCTATGTAAGATGTACAAACAAGATGACTTGAATCGAAGTTCATACTGTTGACCCCCCCTTATATTTGCTAGGAACTATGTAGAGCATGTAACTGCTGGAGGAGAATTTGCCCATTTATTTAAAAAAAGCCCTTTGCCCTGTTGGAAGTGACCACGACAAGTCCATTATCCATTAACTTCTGCTTTATGTGTTTATTTTCTGGAATCCATGGGACAACTTTGTTACTCTTGTTTTTCATGGGTGATTTTCAATGCTGTTGTACGTTATCTGGTTTTGGTGTATCGTGCCAATGCTTTTGATTGCATAAGTAAACATTTATTAAGCCAAAAACCAATAGGTAGGAACCTGACAGCACACCCAAAGCCTATGATCTTTTACTGTTTTTTATTGTATTTTTTTAAATTAAAAGTAGACTGCCATTTCACCTACGGCCATATTGGAAAACAGAAAAAATATGTTAACTTTGTGAACGACAGAGGGAAAGAATGTGGCTGATTTAATTTTAAACTATTTTAAGGAATTACTTTATTTTTCATGGGGTATTTAAAGCCTGTGTGGGTATTTTTTGACACTGTGCTTCATTCACTCCCAGAGTAACTCGTGCTGCCAAATACTTGGTTACATAGCATTATCATTGGATTAGTAAGTATTATTTCCCTGCCCTTTCCCTGATCTTTTTTGTCCCTTGTTGGAAAGCACAAGAAGGGTCTATTTACCATACATTAGAAAGCTCCCTTTGTTCTGTAAGATTTTTGAGAACTCTCAAAAGAACAGTTATGATCTGTGTTTGATTCAGACTTTGACTCGCCAAGAGCTTTCTCTGAAATGCTTCCCCCCACTGTTGATTTTGTTTTTCCTTTCCCAAAAATGTTGTTATGTAACTATAGTTGGCCCCTTTAAAAATTAACCAGATGGTTTATTTTTGGGTTAATTTATGTTACTTTTTGTAAAGGTGCGTTTGTTTCATTGAAATCGTGAGGTCAGACACTAAGCTGAGTGGAATGGTGACTGCGTGTTTTTAATTATCCAGAGATATAAAGTATTGTTTTTACCTACAACCTTTGGTATTTTTTTAAATGTTCAATACCTGACCTGTTGTATGTATGTATCTAAATGTGCCATATCTGACACTGAAATATTGCTAAGTGTTTTATATGCAATATTCTCTGGAAGCCTAAAGTTGTGCTTCTGAAAAAGTTTTTACTCAAGCAATTTAAGGCTTTAAATTCGCCTCGTCTCCATCCCTATGCATTTTGAATGATATATGATGTATGCATTAATATTAATGTGTATTTTTAAATGTGTAATATTAAAGATGTATTCTCTGTATAGTATTTTTATATGAAATTTTCTTCCCCCATGTATCTAAGCACAATATTGAAAGCTTGTTGGATTCAGGAACTATTTTAGTCTGGCTGGATGCACTTGTAAATATTTATTCTTTATTAATAAGGGACTGTAATGATGACTTCCTTTTTTATATAAATAAATAAAAATGCATACTGTGCAGTTGTACTTTCCTTTTGGTGGATCCCACAGGTTTTCCGAACTAAACCTGCAGCATTACGTTTTAAGTTTTACACTAGAAACAAAAGGTAAACCATTGATTTGTGTTTCATCAACCCATGATTGATGCTTGCGCACATGGTCTTCCTTTTTGATTTGAAGGATTTAAAAATGATCACTAGTATTTGACTTACAGATAAACAAGTTTTGTTGTTTTCAAATGGGGTTTAAACAGCCAAAGACAAGCTGGTTGAGTATGAGAGATGAAATAGTTTGGTTTGCAGGAAGCATGATGCTTGAAAGAGAACATGCCTTCAGTTTTTGAAATTGAATAAAATCCCATTGCTGTATTGTATTGCTGTTCTTTATTATTTAGTTTTGTGCTCTAGGAAATGCAGTGACACCAGGGGGTAGTAGTTTTTGCTTGTTTTTTTTTTTTTAACATAACTACTTGGTATCCAGTAGGCATTCTGTGCAGCTAGGATTGATTTATGATGCTTTAAAAAACATGCCTATTGATTTTCTGTACCACACTATGAAACATCTTTTTTAATAGTTTGCAGTGGAAACAACAAAAACAAGTATGTTGGTTGCCTGCTGGTCTACCGTTCTCTGCATAATTGTAGACATGCTTCTCCTGCTCCCTGAAACCATGTGGAATCTTGCTTGGTGGTCAGATTTGTAGTCTCAATTAGGCTTGGCAGTGTCACCGAAAGATTTTGACTTGCTCTCCCCTCAAAATCAATGATTCCTGTTCTTGTTATGGAAGAATAATTGCAGCATTTGGTTTCAGAAGTATTTTAACCGCGGTGCATACAGTCTCCATAACAGAGACAGGGAATGTTACCTCACTACAAACCCATCCATCTGTTTGATCCACTGTTGAGACCAGGGCAT
Organism: Amia ocellicauda; assembly: GCF_036373705.1. Taxonomy (NCBI): domain Eukaryota; kingdom Metazoa; phylum Chordata; class Actinopteri; order Amiiformes; family Amiidae; genus Amia; species Amia ocellicauda. The sequence goes on from NC_089852.1 coordinate 16,365,968, forward strand.
TGGCCATATATAGGCAAAGGATGGGTTGTAATAAACGAGGGCATGCAGATACATTAAGACACCCAGTGACTGGCTGGTTCATTCAATCTAGCAGCTCTCCAGGAGAAGGGGAGAGTGTCTTGTTTAGGTTGTTTTTTTTACTAGGAGTCTATTCATGTCCAATGTAACGATAAAGCATATTTGCACTAAATGAAGTTCAACCCCAGACTGCTCCTTTTAACGGTTGTCTTAGATCCCTTGCCATGCAACAGCCCGGTTCTGTCACAAAGGTGAGCCACCCTTTAATCAAAGGGTTTATTTAATTTTTTACATTGCGAGGTTGTGAAAAGTCCTACTGTGGTGATTCAGCCCCCTCTTCATTCATCACAGTGCCTTTTTTTTTTTTTTGTTTCTTGCAAATGTGTCCATAGCCAGAGCAAGCACACGTCATATAGAACAGCGTGATCCAGCTGTCCACTTTCCAGATGCCCTTGTTTCCATTTTTAAACACATTATATAATGGTTGCTATACAGAGCCCTCAATCTCTTCAAATGGCCTTTTGTAATGCGATCCGAGTGACGGTCCAATAACAACGTCTAGTATACAACCTGCGGGTGCGTTTTTGCGGTTCGTGGAGGGACGCTCTGCTTCTCAGCACCTGCCGAGTGCCAAGATCTATTTATAAGATTCAACTTGTTTTTTTCCACTGTGGCCCAGATCAGCATGTGTCCCTGTTCCTACGTCTAGGGAGACGAGAACTGGAGGGGAAAAGCAACATTCAGCCCTTCCCTGTGCTGTTCACGCATCCCCAGAATAGGAAAGTGCTCAGTGCAGATTCACCACCTTGCATAGCAACACAAGGCGACAAGCCATCCAAGCTACAGTAAGGACATATTAATTGTTAAGGGCAACAGCTGGAGGTGTGCAGTATTATCATCTGATTTATTTTTTGGAGTCTTTATTTTCATTTCAGCTTTTTCAACAGCTACAGCTTTTTTCAACAGTTTAAGTAGCTAAAGTTACCTAGTTCCACTGTGTGTGATAACCTCAGACTCAGTTTGAAGTGGAATAATTAGAATTTGTCTTTCATATTATGTTTCTTCTTGTTTGCTTTCCTTTTGTTATCAGTCTGTGTTTCTCCTGATTAGAATACTTGCCATGCCAGCTGATTGATTGAAAAGCATCAGCAGTGTCTTACAAGTGGTTTGTGGAGTGACATAACCAACACCGGCAGGCTAAGAAACAGGGTGTATTTGAATGTACAGTACAGTTAAATACATCTGTGCATGGAAATGTGAATTTGAAATGTGGGGCCTTTCAGGCAGATGCTAAAACTTTACCATGTGTATGTCAAGAGTCAGTACCATGGACCATCCCGGTATCAGTGGGATTCTATGGCAAAGTTAGTGAGGTGGAATACAGCTGACCAACCCTAGACCTTCAGCTGTTGTGTATTCTATTCATCCATCCATCTTCAGGAACTGCTTCATCCAGGAGTCTAACCCATCAGACACATGGTTCAAGGCAGGGCACACCCCGGGTTACCCTGTCAATTGCCAGACAGAACACACATGACTAGTAGTAGTTCAACCTCAGCAGCAGTTCTCTGTGATGTGGGAGGAAAGCAGAGCACTTGATGAAAGCCTACACATCCATGGGGAGAGTATGCAATCTCCACACAGGCAAACACCCAAGGCTGGAATTGAACCTGAGTAACAGGACCTGTGGGGCAGCAGCACTAACCTCTATGCCCCTGTCATACCCCTGTTTTGTAGTGTGACAGTGATTGTTTTTGGTTATGATTACAATGATTTGCTCAGTGTTTGTTGTCATGTTTGTTTTGCTTTAAGGTGGACATAGTACATATAAAGATAAACCTTGTGCCTACATTTAAATTGAAGATGTGCCTGAACATGTTTTTGCCACAGAGATGTAAGTGTATTGAATGTTGTGTGACCTACAGGGCAAGTGGAAGTGTCAGGAAATGCTTGGGTTAAACTGCTGGAAGCCACAGAAATAAATCACTGTTATGGAATTGCTTTTAGAGACCATTAACAGTTAGGTCCGGGCGTGCATTCAAATAACAAATTGCTACTCACTGTGCACATGACAAGTTGTAATGGCTCATTTAATCAGCATGTTGAAAGCCAAGACATTTGACAGGAGCAGATGGCTGTCAGTTGATCCAGGTATACATCTGAAAACAGACAAATGTCAGGTACATACATATGGGCTATCCACTCCATTCTGGCCCCATTTGCGTGGGTGAATTTTAGATGTGATGTGTGCACTTTTCCTAAAGACGACCTTTCTCTCAATTTGTGGAGTGTGTACAGAACCGGTGGCTTTATATGTAGTAAATGTGTTCAAAGTCATGTTTTTGTACATGCAGTTTATATGTAGTGGTAGTGTGGCAAATCTTACACATGTATCACTCTGTCAGCTAAAAATGTAGAATAGCTGAGACATTGATTTGAACAGTTTGATGGCATATGGAATAGTTTTTCGGCCGCCAACGAACCTGACTTTACTGGGCTTTGTAAGGGAATTTTATGGAACAGAGATCAATGTACCTGAACATGGTACACTGTGAATGACACCTTGTCCCAAAGTCCCATAACTACATCCTGTAAATAGCCTGCAAGCTTTTGTATATTCTAAAATGACACAGTTTGTTATGGATTCAGACTGGTGTATTCAATATGATACAATGTGAAACATATATATGATGAGAAAATGATGAGACTTCCTGAAAAGAGGAGCACTGTACACACCTTTATATTGCATGGTTTTTTGCATGTTTGTGTTTGGATGTGAGAAACATGTGTATGAATGTACTGTGTGATGACAGAGTGCTGCTGCATTGATTGATAGAGAGTGGATGAATGGTTCAAAGGTCATGGTGTCCTTTCACCATGAGTTCACAAAGCAGACAGACACTAGGGACACTTCAGGGCAACACCCTACAACAATGTATACTGCAGGCATTCTTTCACTTCCCTCAGAATGGAAACTGAAAGGTAGGAATTAGCATTTCCACTTGTACCTGAATGACCCCTATTCTAAATCCAATAAGGCACAGTAGTGTCATCAACAGCAACTGGGCTACAGAAGTGACAATGCATTGAAGTTTTAACACGCCTTAATAACAGTGATATACTAATCATACTAAATTCCGATTTTTGTTTCTTCTCAAATTCCTACAGTGACTTTGAATTTTTATTCGGGAGGGAGCGTGGGGGGCCACATAGTGAGCAATTAGTCACAGGACAGCAGGCAATGTGCTCAACAACATTTCATTTGACCGTTTGAGATAACTGCCAGGTCTGGCCACTTCTCATAGCGGGGAAGAGGAGAGGCTGTCCCATGACTCACAGATCACACCACTGTATAGATGTGTTGAATCATCAGACAGGCGTCAGCTAACCAGATACAATTTTTTGGGGAAGAAAGAGTGAACATGCTGTAACTCTGTTAGCTGAAGCCGCACGCTTCACACACATCTCGAGATGTGAAACTAGCGATTATTGAATGGGCAGCTGTCAAAGGTTTCTCAAGGTGACCTGAGAGAGGATGCACATCATACATCAAGGCATAAACTAACATCAATGATAAGAAGATGTACAAATGCACCAAACCAGGCTCAATTTCAAAATATTATCAAATCAAATGTGTAAGTGATGAATGATGCTGTTATTTGTAGAGGAGAAATGTAGTGTCCCAAGTGTTTTAGTTTTTCCCTTATTTTGAAGCACCTGAGACATGTAATTGTGAAGGTAAAAAGTGAAGGTAAGTGCATTCTGGATTAGTTGGGTAGCAAGGATGGCTGCATTGGCAAGGGGCAAAAAAGTGGTATAATTAGGCGTATTTTGTGATGAGTGCATACATGTATGTTGTATTTTGAAAGTATACATGATATGTTGTGTGGAGATGTATTGCTCCTCTCCCATACATGTGCCTTCTTCTCAGCTCCATTTCTACAAATACCCCAGACACACCATGGGCCTATCCAATGACATCATCAACACAATGCATGTAACTACAGCCAATGTACACAGCTGCCACACACTTCCCAGAGCACCATGGCCATCTCAGATTATCAGGACTCTCCCTCATTCAGGACTGAACCTCACCACAACAACAGGCAGGGCCAACATCATCACCCACTAACTCCAGTAACACATTGCTGCGCAGCTGCACCAACTCTCAGCAACCCTGTCCTCGCTGTGATTGAACACAGCCAATCACTTGCAGAAGACACTTGTCAGTCTTTTGTTTCAGGCCAATCACCTTCTTCATTTATTAAAGTAAGGCGGGATTCAAAAACTTTTTTCATTCAAGGTTCATGTAGTTTAATACAGATAATAGTGACTATAAGCCTTTACCAACTTTTCTGCTTTTTTATTTACTGGTATGGGTTAGAGATGTCACTTTTAATTTCTGCATTGATATATATTGACAGGTTATCTCAATTAAAGTAAATGATTAAGTGCTGTTAGTTTTGCGAATGGTTATAATGAAGATAGTAAATTGAAATAATTATTTGATTTTAGTGTTGTTGAGTGCACAGAGATCTCTACTATGCTTCCACTCGATTTGTATTTACTGTTTTAATTGTTATGCAGTTTATAGCAGACTACCGGCATATTACTTTGTTTTGTATTATTGCTGAGCCTTTGTAATGAAGTTGCTGATTAATAAAACATGTGTGGAAGATTCATTTGCAGTTTACTTCACTACTGACCTGAGAACTAAGGTAACCCACGGTTTAAGTTTATTTATTTGGTATACATTTAAAACATGCATTACCAGACTATGGAGATTAGTCACATTGTTTCACAGGGCAAAAGGAAGGGATGTAGTGGGTAATATAACGAGAAATATAACAAGCTACATTTTGAATGAACTAATATGTAAAACTATTATTATTACTTTTTCCTCAAGAAACGAATAGCGACTAAATATTACGTTTTATCAGTACTGACCCCAACACTGTCAATCACATACAGGTCACCCAAGTTATGCACAGCTGCATGCCCAAAATATAAACTTAACATTCATGAGACAGAACTCACAAACACCCACAATATGTATCAAAAGTCAGGAACCCAACAGATAGTAATATTGCTGAGGGAGGGACAAAAAAACAACAACTATATATATATATATATATATATAATCCCACACCTTGTTTACATAATCAAAAGGCACATAGAAACTCTGTACCACATATCCTAATAGTCCCCTATGCCTCAGAGTGGTTTCCCATTCATTCCTTTGCTCCTCATATGTTTTCTTAGCTCTTTGCTAACTAAGGACATAGCAATAGCACTTGGCTTATGTCACATAAGACATAGCTGTTTTGGGCCTTTCTACTGCACTTGCCACTTGCCACCTGCCCACTTTCAATCACTGATTCACTCTCTCTAAACCAAATCTCACCCATGGACCTCTTTCGGCTCCCCTAATTAATAACATTCACTCCATATCTGTTCTCCCTCACAAACCAATCACAAAAAGCTCTTGGCTACCAAACCTTTGAGCACTAGCCTGCACTTCCAGGACATTGCTTATTCTAACCCTGGCCACACTACACCTTTCTTCAACTGCGGCAACATCTTACCCTTCTGCTTGGCATCTAGGACTGACAAGATCTGTTACCCTCTTAAACTCTCAGCATCTCCCCTCACCCGCAGTACTTTTCTTGCAATACAGTTCAAATGGTCTTGACTCCATCCCATTTCCCTTCTCTTCACAAGCAATCCCACTTCCAGTCTTGCACACAACACAACATGCACTGCGCCTGCTAACAACACACACCCAATAAGCACAACTCCAATTGCACTCATCTTCAATGTATTATAGCTAACTGGCACAAAGACACTATCCACAAATACACAAGCTCATAACTCCACACGACAGCCAGAATCAAACACTTATGTCATTTTTCAAAACAAGCTGTGTCACATTCACCATGACACTGCAGCTCCATCTGTCATGCTTTCATTCTCACTCATCTCCCACAGAATTCCTCCGCTGCTTCAAACCCTCTTTCTAATTCTTCTCTAGTGCTGCACAACAGAAGTGCTGTTATTCACAAGGGATTTTATGGGAGGAGTACAAAAGGACAATGACTGCAGTGATTGAGACTTCAGGAACAGTTACATGACTTATTCAAGGGGTGGTCAACCCTGATCTTAGAGGGCCACAGTTTTTTTTTTTATCCAGATCATTAACTGCTTAATTGAGCCAATTGTGGGTCTTAATTAGTCACAATTTCCATGTGTTCAAGGTATCCAGTGATTGATGATTGGAGAGAGGCCTGTAAAACCTACAGGACCTGATGAGTAATGTCAACATTTGCAGCTCATCTTCAGTTTAAAATATTATTATAAAATATACAAAATTTAAAAAAGCTGTTTCATTCCATACCTCTTCAACAAAACACCATCCAAATAATCAAATAATTCACGTTCCCTCCTGACAACATCAGGCTAATCATAAGTGGAATACATATCAGACCACTGACAAGACTACAGTTCACATTTTACAGTGGCTGCTTTCTGCCATATGTTGCGTCTGTCAGTCTATTTGGGGGTCGAGACTTCAGTATTTCAACATGAAAGTCCTTGATATTATTCCACACAGAATCAGACTGTCATTGCTCCTACCAATCACCTGACCGGAAGCCTATTGACATGTTGCAGGATGAACTTAATAAGAGGCCTAAAGAAAAATGCCACAGTTCATACATGCTCTGTGACACGGCTATGTGGGCTTCAACAGCCATAATACACTTGTGCCCCGTTTCCACTGGCGGACGCGTCCGTGTTTTGTGGAGGTTAACTATCTGCTGCCAGACGTGTCCGTCAGCGCCCGTCCCGCCCACTGAGGACACCAGTCACTGTCACAATTGGAGGTGTGTGTTTGACTGAGACACAGGAGGAGATCAGACACATTGTGTCGGAAGATAAAATCTCAAGTGCCGTGTGCGATCACGAAGAAATTACAGTTTATTAGCAGCATGGAGTGAAATCCACGTACAGAAACAATGACTGATACAGTTCATATCCGAGTGTATTAACACAGACCGGTGCAGCGCCTGACTAGTTCCAATAAACTGAAGGATAATAATCGCATCAGCAGCCGACGGTATTAATATTGAATGACAGCTGGCGGGTGTTCAGGCTGTGTGTTGAATGTGTGCAGGACAATCCAGAGACAGTCATCCTGAAGGAACACGATTCATTAACGTGCGCCCATTTACAAGATAAATGAATGAATAAATAAATACAGCAGATCTGGGTTTCCCTCTAAAACATTAAGGACTGGTTTAATAAATGCGTCCATAAACGCCATGACTGAGACGCGCACTTCAGTTCAATTAAAGCTGCTATATTGTATCCGGATGATTAATGTGAAACGTGTGTATTTTGTTCCAACTGTAACTTGCCCTGGTTAAGGACGTCTGATAAGTACATTATAATAATACGGCAAAAAGTATCGTTTGCAGTTACGAATCTGCAGAAAGAGTAATAAGTTAAGGGAGTCACGCTGTGCCATTTAAAACACATATATACCAGCACAAATGATGACGATAATAATAATACTAAATAGCAAACATGTAGTTACTGTTGCACATGGAAACGTATTCTTATGTGAACACGCTTGTCTGAATATAATGTCGTCTCTACACGTTCAGCTCTTCCTAATATGTCTGAACAGAAACGTGTATTTATTGCGCTGATTACAATCATGTAAAGCAGAAATAATAAAACAGACACAAAGTCCTCTCTCGTCAGGCTGTGTCGCTCGTACTGTTGATCTCTGTCTGTTTTTAACACGAACGTAAACCAAACCCACAGAGGGACGGATCACAGCGGCCTGCTTTACACACAGCTCTGCGACTGCGCACGACATGGCGGATCCGAGGCATTGGTGCGCACCATGCTTACAGAATGGGATACTAAGCTCACCTTCAAGAGGCAGGTATTGGAAAGAGACATCTGCACTCCAGTGAAATAAGCCACTGTCCTCGGGTGCATTCTCTTCAGACCAGTTAAAGCCATTTGCAATTTTATTACAGTTAGTCAACTTGTTGCTTGCTTGCTTTCTTGGATTTCAGCCAAGTTCTCCTTGTGACCAAACAGTTGCAAAACTATTCACAGTCATTTCAAACAATGTTCTCAGTTGATTCATTTAATTTCACCACAATGACTCCTTCGGCTATATTTAGCAATTACTTGTTGATCAGTCAACCTTATGCAAACTGTAAACAGTCTTCTTAATGCCTTAAGTTTACAAACCTCTTATCTTAATCAGTTCCATCAGCTGGGATATGTACAATTTTATGTAGGCAGAGTGAACACTCGCCAAGCTTTGAAAACACTGCATGTGTGTTTGTATGTATATTGGTTGTTTTGTAATTTATTTGCACATGTTTTTCTTAGAGCAAAGACTTCCCCTATTTCAAGTGGCAGAGAGATTATCAGGTGGTTTTAGTTGCGGGCGGGGGCAGTGTAAGATGTACCAGATATTTGAGGAACGCATAGGTGAGTAGTTTGTGACTCATTGCATATAGTGCTGGCTGATTATTATTTCTGCTGTTTGTGTGCCAGAGAAGGCAGTGTGAGGTCCATATTCAAGCATATAAGCAAGCAAGCATATAGTCCTTTCTGGCTCACTGCATGACATTTTGGTCTGAAACCTAGCAGGACCTGGGTTCAAATCCTGGTGCAGTATTAGGCATTCAGCCTAATTAAGTATATTAGGTATATATATACAGTGAGAGGAAAAAAGTATTTGATCCCCTGCTGATTTTGTACGTTTGCCCACTGACAAAGAAATGATCAGTCTATAATTTTAATGGTCGGTCTATTTTAACAGTGAGACAGAATAACAGCAAAAAAATCAAGAAAAATGCATTTCAAAGAAGTTATAAATTGATTGCATGTTAATGAGGGAAATAAGTATTTGATCCCCTATCAATCAGCAAGATTTCTGGCTCCCAGGTGTCTTTTATACAGGTAACGAGCTGAGATTAGGAGCACTCTCTTAAAGGGAGTGCTCCTAATCTCAGCTCGTTACCTGTATAAAAGACACCTGTCCACAGAAGCAATCAATCAATCAGATTCCAAACTCTCCACTATGGCCAAGTCCAAAGAGCTGTCCAAGGATGTCAGGGACAAGATTGTAGACCTACACAAGGCTGGAATGGGCTACAAGACCATCGCCAAGCAGCTTGGTGAGAAGGTGACAACAGTTGGTGTGATTATTTGCAATGGAAGAAACACAAAATAACTGTCACTCTCCCTCAGTCTGGGGCTCCATGCAAGATCTCACCTCGTGGAGTTTCAATGATCATGAGAATGGTGAGGAATCAGCCCAGAACTACACGGGAGGATCTTGTTAATGATCTCAAGGCAGCTGGGACCATAGTCACCAAGAAAACAATTGGTAACACACTACGCCGTGAAGGACTGAAATCCTGCAGCGCCCGCAAGGTCCCCCTGCTCAAGAAAGCACATGTACAGGCCCATGTGAAGTTTGCCAATGAACATCTGAATGATTCAGAGGAGAACTAGGTGAAAGTGTTGTGGTCAGATGAGACCAAAATCGAGCTCTTTGGCATCAACTCAACTCGCCGTGTTTGGAGGAGGAGGAATGACCCCAAGAACACCATCCCCACCGTCAAACATGGAGGTGGAAACATTATGCTTTGGGGGTGTTTTTCTGAAATGGGGACAGGACAACTACACCGCATCAAAGGGACGATGGATGGGGCCATGTACCGTCAAATCTTGGGTGAGAACCTCCTTCCCTCAGCCAGGGCATTGAAAATGGGTCATGGATGGGTATTCCAGCATTAAAATGACCCAAAACACACAGCCAAGGCAACAAAGGAGTGGCTCAAGAAGAAGCACATTAAGGTCCTGGAGTGGCCTAGCCAGTCTCCAGACCTTAATCCCATAGAAAATCTGTGGAGGGAGCTGAAGGTTCGAGTTGCCAAACGTCAGCCTCGAAACCTTAATGACTTGGAGAGGATCTGCAAAGAGGAGTGGGACAAAATCCCTCCTGAGATGTGTGCAAACCTGGTGGCCAACTACAAGAAACGTCTGACCTCTGTGATTGCTAACAAGGGTTTTGCCACCAAGTACTAAGTCGAAGGAGTCAAATACTTATTTCCCTCATTAACATGCAAATCAATGTATAACTTTTTTGAAATGCGTTTTTCTGGATTTTTTTGTTGTTATTCTGTCTCTAACTGTTAAAATACACCTAAATTATAGACTGATCATTTCTTTGTCAGTGGGCAAATGTACAAAATCAGCAGGGGATCAAATACTTTTTTCCCCCACTGTATCTATAGATATATAATAAATCAAAAAGCAAAAAGGGCTATAATTATTATTTGTGTACAAATATGTATCTACCTAGTCAATAAACACTATATATGTTATGATCAAATGTATCCAGACCCATTAAATGTAGTCCTGTAGCACTTTGTGGTAATCTGGTGGTTTCAAGAAGTCTGTGGGTATAGGTCAGTCAATATAAATTGTCAGCAGGTTGAGAATGGCATGAAAATCCCAGGCTTAAACCTAACCTTAATACCAAAACCGTAACCCTAACCCTAACCCCTTGGTGGTTTTGTCATTGGATGTTTAAGTTAGGATGTTGTTTACTAAAATGAACAATGATCAATGTAAAAAAATCTAATTTGATATTTGACCAACCAACATCTTATTCTGTTTGTGATGTAGTTCACAGTTATTTAAACGGGTCTATTTTGAGTTCTACAAAAGCACCAAGTGTGACACTTGCAACACAGGTGCCACTGCTAAGCTGTTTAGAATTTGTATTACAACACTCTCTGACAACTTCAAAAACTCTACCACCAATCTCTGTATAAAAAGATCCATATACACTGTGTTTCACCATTATTGTTTCTTAAAAATATTTTCTGAATTTACTCCGTAACACATTTAGCTATACATCTTAATTTAAGTACATGCTGAATTTGAAAATATACGACACCATGACAGTACACTGTTATGGCAGAAAACAGATGTTGCTCATATTAACATGTTAATGCTCATATATCAATAATTGTACTTTTTATATGTAAACAATAACATAAACAGTAACATTCTTCAACATTATATTGAGCCTAAAAGCACAAAAAATACAAAGTTCAAAGTTTCCATTATTTAGGAGCTACTTCATTTAAGGAAAGAAAAAAAATAATGTCAGCATCTCAGCCTTTGCCAGAGAGGTGGAAGCATAATTTGGTCGTAACAACAGAAGTAGCTTAACATTATTAGAAAAAATGACATTAATAATAATAATAATAATAATAATAATAAACATATTTTATTACCTTTTGTTTGAACATCTTTCATTTTCTAAACAGCCGCATGCTTGTCCAAGCCTCATAAAAGATTAGACAGACCCTTCGCTCCTGTTTTCACTACAGCTTTACAGAATAATGGGCACTTTTGAATAATAATAATAATAATAATAATAATAATAATAATAATAATACATGTTTTCTGACCCTGCAGTGTTACCAGTGAATGGACAAATATGTTTTCATTAAAAGCAGAAAAACCTGTAACATTTCTGGGAAAGCCATTGACAATGAAACCACAAGCCAATATGGCTATCCTGAAGTTTGGGTTGAAATACAATTCTTGAAAAAGACATCAACATTTTTCTTTACAACTTATCCTGCAATCATTCCAATCAGCTAACTCTATCAGGTTCAACAAGGCAAGCTGGGACAAAGAGGGGTGCTGAGTTGGACAATTTCATTTCTAATCGGCACAAAAAAAAAAAAATGTTTTCAGTGACAAGATGAAGAATACATAAGCTGTCAAAAGACACACTAAAGGGACACCTACCAGCTACAGAGTAGGATATAAATACTTTTGTTTGTTTTTCTCGATGTGGTCAAAAAGTTTAAAAGCAGCATGGCTACAAATTGTTTCTTCACAATGATCCACAGAACCCCTAGCTGTGGGCCAGGTCTGGTCTCAGACAAAAGCCACAAAACCATGAAGGCCTGCATTTGAAGGTTAACATGATTGACATCTTCTGTGAGGCTCTTAATGAGTATTCAAGAACAGATAACCGTGTGCAGATAATACCATTTTTTTTATGCCAGGCAGGACAGCTGGAGCACAGCAGGTAGCTCCAGTACAACAGAAAGAAAGACACAGGAGAAGCTATTTTTAGACAACTATATTTACATGTGGGAAGGGAACAACTTTGTGAATTACAGGACCCTGCCATTTTTAAAATGGAACACCACAGCATTGCACAATGGGCCCATGAGTGCTGTGAGAAAGCTGCACATGCTCTAAATACCCGAGTGTCTGAGGCCCAAGGCTGAGACGATGGCAGTGTTAGGGTCAGCTCTGTTACGTGCTTGGTGCTACATCACATGTTGCATCACATTTCAGCCTTTGACCAGTATAACTTGGTAACAAAGCAGGAAAGGGCTAAACAATTCTGGTCCTTGAAGGTGGCAGTCCAGTAGGTTTTGTATATTGGACACCCTAGTATATGGGATGTGCTAGTGTCCTCTGTGTCCTTTTACAGCCCCATAGAAACTCGCAACTACAACTAATGGAGATGTATTTAAGGCATTCACTAATAATGGACAGTCATCAAGTTCAACTAAGCAATTAGCTCCACAGGGTTAAGAAGCCATTACCTCCTGTCAGTAATTAGGAAACCACAAAACCCTTGAGAACAAGAGTTTATTACACCAGATAAACAGTCTATGTGTTAATGCATCCCCTAACACCAATACATAATATTAACATCACAATAAATGTCATACTTCTATTTTAAGTTAACAAATAACTTTTTTTTTTTTATGTCACCATTTGATAGCATCATTGATCAGGAGTTTTTATACATTTAGGGTATTGTAATCTCCCCCTCCCCTCCACAAAACATTTTAAGGGATATCAATTAAAAACTCAGACCACAGAGTGATTTTCAAAATATTTTTTTATTTTTTTTCCCTCACAAAGTTTTCAAATTACAAATGTCTTCTATCAAAGCAAAGAAAAAAATTACCAAAATATGTATTTGTTTTGTTGTTTTTTTCCCTCTAAAAATGCAAAACTATTAAATAACTGCACAAGCAATGAAGTGTAAAACAGTTATAATGTCATATTGCCACAGATTTAGGTTTGGTATTACAGTACAGGAAGTGGGGTTTGAACAGGAGCATCCTGTCCATGCCAGAATCATTGAATAAAATGATCCATCCCAAAATAATTTCACCGCTGAATCATTCCTTTACAGGACTGTGCATGGATCTAAATAACAAATGGTCCACTGCTTGCCCTTTCGCAGTAACTGGTAGATTTACCAAATTATTTTCCCAAATCAAGCTGATTTCAGTAAGAGACAAACAAGGCTACTTGTTCCATTTCAAATTTAAACTATCTTGATCTAACAAACAATTTCCAACTAGAGGTAATTGTGCTTAATTTTCCTTCCATTTGACATTGTAGTACGCATACCTTGGTTCAGAACTTGAAGGAACTGTACATAGAAATGGGTTTGGTTGGACACTCAAAAGGGCACCACAAAGTTGTTGACCGTATGTTTTTAAATCCATGCCTAATGAAGTTTAAAAAACAAACAGATTAAAAAATATTTTGGAAATGGTACCAGTTTAAAAATGCTGACGAAAAATCATGACGGCACAATCAAATAAAAAAATTAAAAACAATCACAGTTGATTTAGGTATCTAACCCACATCCAAAAATATAAAGCTTTGAGTGGGCAGGGGAAATTAAAAAAAAAAATTATAAGATATACATGGAAATGGCAACGTACAAGGGGGATCTCACAACCTGGGTTTCGTCCTTCACCGAGACATTTGGATGTTCCAATTTAGTATCTTAAAAGATCTTAACATGGGATTAGAGCATGGAGCTGGAAGGGAGACCCTTAATGTAACGAGGCACGGCCCTGTTAAACTGACGTCGGATTACCCTTGGTCAACTGTGAACACTGCTGGGCCACTGGATGAGAATATTCTAGCATTAGCCTAACTCCAATTCACCATTTCATCTGGGAGGTGGACTGATGTAAGTCTCGGACCCCTTTCCAAGAAGGCAGAGCTGCATGTGCTATCCATCAATGCTGACAGACCTCTAGGGCTTGGAAAGACATCCTATATTGTGTATCCAGTGTATCCAAGCTATGCCACACCATGCGTCATAGTTTACTGCTTGAGGAGAAGTGTTCAGTTCAGGCTCCGGTTTTGATACGGCAATGAAGGCCTGGCAAACTAAGCAGGAGGTGGGTTTTTCTTCCTCATTTTACTTTGCAATTTCACAAACTAAATATATATATATATATATATATATATATATATATTTTTTTTTTATTAAATCTACCTCCAGTGGGCCTGACCTACTTTTGTATTATTTTTTCTTTTTAGATGGAGGTTTGCCAATTTAATCTATTAAAGTTCAAATTCTTGGAGCTCTTTTTCTCTTTATGTGCCGCAGGGTGTTATAAAGGTCGTTGCACTGTGTTGCCAGGTCCTAAAAGCCCTTGAGTCTCTTGTTTAATATCATACCTTTTAAAGATAACAAGTGGCTCTCTAATATGGCTATTCATGTCAGTTAAAGTAAGCAGGTTATGAATGCAATTCAGCACTCCTGTTGTCTGAGGTTAGTGAACAACCTGGTTGGATGCATTGCTCCTTGGCTGCCCAACAAAGATATTGCTGGGATTCGATCTCTGGATTTGGGTGTCACCCTTCTCTTTCCTGTATTTTAGAGCCACTACAATAGATTGTTAAAGAGATGTATTTACAGCAAAATTTAAACATCCTGGCTTGGAAACAGCACTATGTCATCAAGTAATAAAAGGCAAAGGCCTAGTGACTAGAGCATTTCAAATTCCAGTCTGTTTGCCAGATCTGCAGCCTTAGTCAGATTGTTGTGTAGATCTGTTTAGCAACAGAGTAAATACAATCGCACCGCATTGGTTAACAAGCTAGCTGTCGCAATCTGCATGAAGAGGGCCTAGGAGAGATCACCATCTTATTTTGCCAATGTGTGGGCTGCTTGGTGGTCCTGTATGGGTTTATCTGCTGAACATGAACAATGAAGGCTTTTTTTAAAAGACAAAATGTTTATTTAAAAATGAAAAGAAAGTTTTAGTTATTGTAAAACCCGTTTTCAAAACACATTTTTTTTTGTTTTATAGCTTACAGGTTATTTTTAAGAAATTAAATTAGCTTAAAAATTTGTTTCATGATCTAAAAACCTTTTCCCCTTTCATATTTTTACAAAAGGAAGGGCTGCTACACAAAAGATGTAAAAAAACAAACAAAAAAAAAACAAACCTTACATTTCTGCTTTTACTCAGATGCCTCAAACTTGTGACAAGGTTTTGTTTGAATGCATTTGGGTCGTTTTCTTTCTGGTCTTTCTGTTCGATTTCCATTCTTTTGGTTTTGTAATTAAGAACAGCCATTTGACTAGACATTTGTAATAATTATTGTACAATCTATGGCCTTGCGTTAGTTTGGCGATTGGGTTACAGCTGTAACTTTGTCTTATTGAATCTTTGAACATGAAATGTACCGACCATTAGAAAGAAACAACATAAAAGCTATATTTCTATCAAGTATTGCACATTAAAAATCGCAATTAAGCTTTTGCTGATTAATGTTTAAATGTAAAATGATTACTTTGTCTCCAAAAGCACTCTTCACCAAGTGCTGCTCATGTACAGTATAAAGTTTTTAATACAAAAAGGCAAACGTGAATGAAAAAAATAAAACATTTTAAACTGAAAATCGATACACTTCAGATCAGGGGGTGGGGTGTAAGTAGAGTTCGCAGGAGAGCGTCTACCTTTTAAGAAAGATTGGAATTTCAGTGTCAAGAAATTGGGACTGAACAGGTCTGCACATTCTTGATAGGTATTTAGTTATATTTACAAAATGCATTTGACTTGCTCTGGGTATTATGTATGAATTTTCCTGCCTACAATGTTTTAAATTGTATGTATAAAAAAAAAAAGATTGCATTGCTTGTCTTCTTCTTAAAACTCAGTTCTAAAAATAAGCAGGTGAAGTTAACATGAAACCGAATAGACATGGGTGGGGGTAGAGGGTGGAAAGAGGGTCCGGACTGCAAAACCAGTTACTACTAATTGATATTTCCAGTGGCAGGGGTAATATTTGTTTAATAGCTGGTAGTTACACTCTGATTGATGGGCTTGTTCAATTGTTAAAAGGTGCATATATTTATGTCGAGCCCTTTCATTTTCCTTCTGCAAAAGCACCTATCCTTCCATGGTGTTTAAGAGATTTTAAGTGTTTTTTCTTGTAGCACTAGTTCAATGTTATGTGCCTTATGTTTCATGGCTGTCCCATGTAGCCAGCAGTACAATAGGAAACACTAAAGGGGGCGAGTTATAAAGTGCAATATACAAAACACTAATGCACTAGGATGGAGAGTAGTGTTAGCCTTGAAGACCTCTGTGCCAGCACCTACATTGCAAAAATGGCTGTCACATGTCAGTCCTTGAGGGGGTAAACCTCAACTGGTAAAGACGGCCCAATGGCATGTGGCGCTTGGCTGCTGATGTTGCTGATTGAGTTACATTCAGTTGTATTTCACAAACATCATCAACAACAACAAACAACAAAAAATCTTACCATACAAGGATACTTCCACAATAACATAAAACTTGTTTTAGGGGGGGTGGGTAGAGGGGTGGGGGGGTTATTGTCTTAACACACCGACAAATCGAAATGTTCACTTTCAAACACAATACACCTTTGTTTAGTTTATAATATTGTGGCCCATGTTTTTTTTTCTTCCCCCCCTAAAAGCAGACCACTAATATTCCACTATCTACAGAAAGGAGGTAAAAAATAGAACGATGAAGTCCTATTTGAAAATACTGCCTCATATGTAGTAGATCAATGCTTCTAACTACAGCAATAATATTATAATAAAAAATATATATAGTAAAAACACCAACAGAAAACAATGTAACTTCCTCTGTAGAAAAAAAAAAAAAAGGAAATCCTAGTGCAGATACATAGCAATGTAAACCTGGTCCTACGACTATTAAAAGTTAGGAAATATAACATGGAAAGCAGGTCAATATTCCTCTCACAGAGAGCGCTCACATCATCGTTTCTACAATGGTGTGGGTGGGCTTTATCAGGCCGTTGTTCCCGTTGGGATCTAAAGGATAGGCCAGCTCGCTGCCTTTGGGGCGATGGTCTGCAGGACGAGAGCTTGCTCCCCCCCTTGCCGGCGCTGCAACTGCCTTAATCCGCTGTGGGGGGGGAGAGGGAGAGGGAGAGGGAGAGAGAGAGAATAGGTTAGACCCTGCCTTTCTTCCTAGAGGAGGCATATAACCAAAGCTGGGGCCAGGATTGTGGTAAACTCGTCTGACTTATGAATGTGTTCAAGCAAGACACACCGAAATGGGCTTATGCATCAACCATTTTCTTATCCAATATGTTAACCGTGCAAGTAACAAATCCTGAAAGAACACAATCACTGACAAACATTTAAACGACCTATGTGGACCTATATCAATAGCCTGAAAGAGAAGACAGTAATTCAAAAGGAAAACTAACCTTAAAATTGTAAGAGTTATGGACCATAAAATCCTATAATCTGGCATTTGCTTAATCACTATTTTGATTTATGCTATTACAGCAGTATTACAGTATTTTGCAATAATATTTGGAAAATGTATTTGATTAAGTTTGTTTATCTTCTATATATTGCAATAAATAAAATGTGAGCCTTTGTAATAAGTAGTTTGGGTTGATTTCTTAGCAGGAAAAAGCAGGCATTGTGGTAAGTTGCATAAATCACACATTTATTATGTAGGGTATTTAGCTGCATGGTTGTTAAATACATGAATAACATTTTTCAAATTGTCATAATCCTCCCCCACCCCACCCACCACCTCTGTATAGTTCAGCATTGTCTTGTGTACTATGTGGGACACTTGGCAGCAAGTGTCTGTAGGGTCTGAACGGTCTGAACATGGCACTCTACTGCATGAGATTGTAAGATTTTTGAATGAGAGCTTGTAGGCCAAAGGGGGATATGAACCATTTAACAACTCCAGTTTACACCTAAACAATCCAAGAGGAACATGTGCCAGAAGGAAAGCTCCTTGTTGGACAGCTTACCTCAATCAGAGGCCCATCAGACTGAATGATCTTGATGACAACTACCATGGGGATGCAAATCATGGAAGCGAGAGCCAAACACCAACCGACACCAATCGACCAATCAGGGTACTCGTAGCTCTTATTGTACTTCAATGGTGTATATTTGGCCAAGGAAAAGATAAAGCAACCCTGTGGGAAGGAAAAGCAAGCAGGAAATGTCAAATTGGAGAAAATCAACAACAAAAGAAGGAGATGCTCAACTTGCATACTTCCTACTATGACTTTTCCCGAGCTAGCTTTGGTGTATGTGTTGGGCGCATGGCTACGACGATGTCAATCAACTCCCAAGCTGGGCTAAAATTAACCAGGGCTGGGAGTATAAAATTGGACTCGTCGAGATGATATTGGAACCTGACTCTAATGTTTAATCCTCTTGGCAGTAAGCTCTTCAAAAGTATCTCAAAAGTTACTGGGGCACTGAGTTACTATTCCCCATCGCCTGTAAGATTAGAACCATCAAGTGAGGGGGGGAGGTGGTTGGAGTGTGAAGTGTGAATTCAAAAGAAATGTACTGAATCCCCAGCACAAGCTTTCAGATCCACAAAACATTCGTACAGAACAAATGAAGCATAGGATCTTAGGCACATTAGCACTTTTAAGCGACCACTTGGCATTCCTGCACGGTGGGTATTCCTTGGGTGTAGAAGCTGACTACGGAATTACACCTTTCAGAAAGTTTAGGTTTTATTTATGTTGTAGGTCCTGGTTTGGTGAAAAACTTTCTACACAGTGACTACAAATCTGATCGGCAGAAGATTCCTTGTTAGGGAACATGGCTTTAAAGTGGAGCTTGCCTCACATACATGAAAGGCATCATTTAGCAACTGCTAATGGACAAAAAAGCACTGTGCCTTTCACTGGCATGTATGGTTCTTTATTTGTAGTGACTCCTTAACATCACTCCATTTAATAAGAACTGACACTAACACTTAAAGGAAAAAATATATAAAAAAGCAAAGCACAAACTCTTCCCTTTTAAGATCAAGTTCACATGGATTTCTGTGGAATGAACTTCCACATTCCCTAAATAGTTTTCCTAGACAGGACTATTTTTGGACCATCAAAAAAAGAACCATGTAAAAAAAAAGTGGGGGGGTTTCCAGCAATGTCTGTATCTACCATCCTTTCTTCATATTCAGAGTGTAAGGGGACACACCAGCTACCCACGTCATAGACTCTAGGGGAGCAATTTGGAATTAACCCTGAATCATTCAATGCAGTACAGATTGCTGTTCAGTCTTCAGGGAAACTGAAGAGCAGATGGAAGTGCTAGGAGTGGCAGTGTAATGCATATCCAATATAATCCTACTGGGTTGGGGAGGGTGAATATTAAACTACAGGATACTTGCAGGCATAGTCAATAGAACTGGACTAAATGGTAAGGGTGCACACTCAACATGAGCATAGAGAGGAGTACTAACACTAACACTTGCTCAGGACAATCATGTGTAATTGGGAAGGCAACAGCTGGCATGCCATTTCCACTGTATCAGCTATACAAATGGATTACAATATCGGTAGCTGATCAAATACTGCAATGTTCTACATAGCTACTGCAAAGCTTTGAAATAATGCTGCCAAACCTGGACCATGCATTGTCAAGGGCAACCAAGTGACATTCACTGGTATAAAGGGTTGTTATACTCCTGAAACTGCTTTAAGGTTTGCCATAAGAATAAGTGACCTACCAAACAGAGGACAGGGGTGATTACAGTCCAGCTCCATTTCATCCAGGGATTTGGTCTGTAGCCAATCATGTCTTCAATCGCATCATAGAAATTATCAACGCCTAGGGTGGAAGTAAATGAAAATGAGGACAGTGCTCAGTGAACAGGATTGATAGAGGAGCCATTTCCTAATGTTACTGAAAAAAACTAAACCTAGCAAAATATCTCAGAATCTGGATTACCAATAACAAAATAAATCTATTAAGAAAATGCTTTCACATTTTTTTTTAGAAGAGATATCCATCACAGTGCCTGATACATTTTAAATACATTTCAGAGTAACATTTTAGCACACTTTTAAGACAAAGTGGGAAACAAACACCTGTATGGGCAGAAATGCTATTAGGTTTACTTCCCAATACCTGTATGCTTACCTCCATAATAGGCACAGCTCAGGAAGATCAACAGTAGCATTGTCCCCTATTCACACTGTCTTTAAAAAGGACATGTGGGAAGGCAGCATTGCCCATTATATTAATATATAGGGGGAGCTAATGACTCACAGAGTAAGGTTTTAAAAATGACTATACAGTAACATTCCATGTCCTACAATGACTCATTTTATTTGGTTGATAATTCTATATATTACCATGAAGAAGGTGTTATTTTCATACATATACATTTATATAGCCAAAATCATAAAACATTTGCCACCATTTTATTATTTTCTTAATAATTAAAAAAAAAATCTGTAAATGGTGACCTGAATCATTCAGGGGTTTTGAGGTCGTTTTGATTTGGTAATAGGAATACATTTTTTATTTTATTTTATAAATACATGTAGGGTAGCAGAAGTTTTACAAACATTGGCCCACCACTTTAATTATGGTACTTACCATATACCCAGGCTACAGCAATACATTCAAAGAATGCAACCCACAAAAGGCACACACCACTGGCTGCATAGTAGTCAAAGAGTTGAAACACATACATGCCACCCTGGTGAAGGGGAAAAAAGATAAGGGGTTAGTATTCATGTGTGACGTTACAGGGCTACATTTATCTACATTCGATATGGTAATGGAGCAGAACACATGGAATATAAGCAGTGGGAGTCATGATGTCATGGAAAAGACCATACCAAGTGTGACATTCCCAATGAGCCATTTACACAGGAAGGATACAAATATTAACACCATGGCACTGGAGACTATTCTAATTGCTATACTTGGAGATACAGAAGAGAAATGCTGGAACAAACTAGATATCTGAACTGACACACCACCACTGCATTAAAGTGTGCTAATAGATGGAAAGTCTTGCGAACAAAAGATGGGTACATCTATTTGGAGACAAAATAACAAAAAAAACAATGCACGTTTGATGGCACCGTCTGATAAGAATGTTTCATGCTTCTGAAACCCATCTTGTTGTCATAATAAAATAAGAGTAATGTACTTCAATGGAAAAGGACATGATGTATAAATAAAGACACCATCAATAGGGGTCCTTAGCAGTGAAATCAAGCTCAAAAAACACAACACAGGTGGAAACGACGTCATTACAATAACATTTAAAGGTCATTTATGCGTCTTGTAACACATTAGGGCTAGGCTATAGCTGCTTGCTGGTGAGTGAATCACTAGATGCATGCTTTCACCCTTCAAAAACTGAAAATCAGCCATTAACTGCTTATAATTAACCGTCTCTATATTTAGAGCTTGATGAATATACTGTGCCAAAATGTCAAATGTTACTTTCCTCAAAAAATTAATGTATTCTGTCATGCCACGAAGGCTAAACAACGATTCAACGGTATCAATAACATTCTTGGAGTGACTGACACTAATGCCCAACAGAAACAAAGCTCAGAAATGCATTTTATTCTCAGAAATGGGGGTGGGGGAAAAAAAGTGTGATGATAATCGTACAAGATATATAGTTAAAGCTGCACAGTAATATTGCATGCACATCTGTAGAATTTCATTATAGATCTTCTGCATTTCTATTATTCTGTGTGCATATCTACAGTATATGTTGTTGGGTTTTGTTATTTGTGAATGTTTCTCCCTAGAATGTAGTTAAAGACATGTTGCTGCAACATTATTTTACAATGTTTTTACATTCCCTCAATTAAACATTTTTAAAATTTGTTTGAGGTGTTGTTTTTACCAGAAGAGGGGGATGTAATGAAGGGAATTGGAGGTTTACTTACTTGAGTTACCATCGTAAGTCCCAGAAGATAGCTCAGGAAACACACTATAGCTATAAAGATTTCCCGCCGGTAACCCTTCCTTAGGAAGGATGGATACAGATCAACCAACGATGTGATCTGTCCTTCCACTTCGACAAACTGGGAACAAAAGACAGAAAAAGCATGCTCATTTTAGCTCACTTGCATTAACCAACATAACAAAAACACTAACAGGGAACACTTAAATATATTACACCAATTGAGAGACACTGCTGAACAGTTCAGAAATGAGTGTGCAAAAGAATCAAAACAAAAATGTAAAAAATATTAAAATGGCAAACCACAGAAAATAAGAGCTTAACGACAGGCAATGCACCCTTCCCAGATACTCCTTCATATTGCCTGTAAGTGATAGACAGGGAATCTCTAAGCAAGATAACAGGTGTAAAGTGCTTAAAGAAAAGTAAATTTCTTATGTGGGCTTTTATTTTTAGGAGTTACTCACACAAATCCAGTGTAAGTCCTCAGTTTATTTCTCACATGAAGCATTTTCAAAAATCTTCTGACTTTGTTAGTCCCTTTACATAGAGTCCTTCTGTGCACATGTAAGTCTCATTTTAAACAGATGGACTGTAATTTTATTCCTCCTCAAAAGACAGAAGGCCTTCATGGGACAAACCTGCAATCTTTAAATGCAGATAAAGCTATAGAGGTCTTGTTTGTTTTTTTCATAAAATTTCAAGTCTTTAAATTCAGGCCTCCAATTAGGTCCTCAAGAATGAAAACTATGATAAAACCATAGCTTACACTTTCTACTTGACAACAAAATTAATTTGAAAAATTAATGGGGCTGAAAATTCACACCTAGTACCTATGAAGTGTAGCTGAAGAAGCAGAGTGAACTATAACATTAACATGGTAACAAACATGTTAAGCTTCACCTACAGCTGCATTTTAACTTCAATTTAATGTACCACAATTACAATTCTAATGGACTCCAGGGACCAGTTGCATAAACACAGACCAAGTCATAGTAACGATAGACACTAAAGTTAAAACGGTTGCATAAAACAGTCTTTCCTTAGACTGGTCTTACATAGTCAATCATGCAATGCATTCTGGGAAAAACATGGCAGACGCTTCTATAAAACAGAAATGATTCCAGTTAACTGAAAAATCTGTGCTAGTTATTGAAATATAATGCTGACAAATATATCATTTGGGGGACATTTTCTGAAACGCACTCAAACACAAGGCGTTGGATAAAATAATTAAAATGTTAATGGCGTCAACCTGCATTGTGCGCAGTCTGTAAAAGACTGACAAATTGTGGTAGAATATTATGTATTATGTATTTCTTAGCAGATACCCTTGTCCAGGATATGCTAATGTAAGAGGAAACATCTGTGTACTGGACATTCTTGAAACTTAAATGCAGCAGAGTTATGATGATTATGATTATTTATTCCTTGCCAGATGCCCTTAACCAGGGTGACTTACAGCATACAAGAGCTGTATGCAACTGACTAACTTGCATTACACTAGTCTAACTGTCAGATTAAGTCTAGTCTAATGGTTTAGACTAGTCTAATATAGTTTTATGCAACCGACCCCAGGTCGACCTGCTGATCTACTGGCAGACCTTGAATGACTTGTAATTGTTATACATTGCAAATAATTTAATTAGCAGGTAATACTTAAGACCCACTAAAGGACTGTTATTTGCAAGATCACGGCATGCGTTCTAATATTAAGTTAACCATGCTGCCCAGACTGAATTTGGAGTTTACTATGCATTCTAAGATTCATATCAGGTATGGAAACGGGGTATAAAGTTGAACTGTTGTAATACAGGATCTTATTCTGTATTACGCACACTTCTAGGACAGTTTTCCAGTCAGAACCTTGGCACTCAAGGGTCTGTTGAACCCAGACTCGGCGCGCTTCATTTGAACATTGGATGGCGAACCTTGCAGTGCTAGAGTGAGACTCAGTCATGCTTGTCTGTTGCAAATGCAACAATTTCATCCCAATGTGCATCACTCCATTCAGTCTATATCTGAGAAAAAGACGAGTCATGAGAGCTTCTCTCACTTCATGGTCAATGGTACCTTCACCAGACAACTTGGATGGAAAAACATGGTAAAATGTTTCAGCGATATAGAAAATTCAAATGTCAGTCAATGGCATCTTCTGTGGGGGTCTCCATTTATTCATCATGCTGTAAAAACCTGTCCAAGATACAACACTAGTTTCCATAGTAAACACTGGCAAGGCTTTGATGGTGGACCAGTTGCCCCAAACCCATGACACGTTCTTCTAATGTGCGGCCAAATACAGCAATGATGTCCAAGTTTAGCAGATAGTAAGTCCACTGGGTGCTGGAGTGCTGAATTACAGGGACAAAGACGACAAAGACTACAAAGGCATGATGTTAAATTCCAGATGATGCTATTGATCCGTCTTCAGGGGTGACATTCATCGGGTGACCTCAGAGCAAGTATGAATTCCCACACACACCAGCTGGAAATCCAGGAGAGTCATCTTTGTCTTGTAGAGGGAAAGGCCAAATTGCATTCTCTCCAAAACCCTTCATCCCAGGATGACAGTATTGTAGTTTCAAGTCCCAACTAATTATTTTGTTCCATTGTCCTGGAAAATCTGGTGTTTGCCTGCACATTTCTGTTAGTGCCACATACAAGCACTGCAATCATGTACAGGTTTAACAATAAAATGCTGAAGGAATGGTACAGTTGGCAAGAGGACGGCACAATGAGATATTTCAAATGTGATGCCCAGCTTATCAAAATGCCCTTGATGATCAGTGTTGAAAAATATCCCTCTTTTAATGGACTACAGGCTTGAACAACACAAATGGGACAAAGAAGATGGCCAAGGCAGGAAAGAACACTCTGCACAGGACAGAAGTCAAAAGCCGTCCACTGGTTGATGTCAGAAATACAGCTGTAGAACTAACTTTTCTTTCTTTTTTTCTTTGCCGCTAAGTGGACAAAGAAAACCTAGTGAGCTTTTTCCAAAATTCCTCTCCAACTACAGGGCAGTGAGTGAGTAATCCATTAGCAGGAATAAGGTGTTCAGTGTTTAAGAAGTGCCGACTCTCCATGGGAAAGCCGGATGCCTATTCATTGGTTTCTGGCAAACCACTGGGCTTTCAGTTCCCTTGCCTTCACTTAATAAATGGCAATTTATTTATTTTTTTCTTCAGGTTTCTAAAGTCAAAAGTCGGAAGGAGAGCTGGGGGGAAAAAAACTTTAACCTTGGGCAATGAGCCACGTCCTACCCATCTAGTTGTACGGGTGGCAATTTTGAGTGTTTAGTTCCAAAAAAGAAACCTTGCATAGATTTTTTACATTTATTTTGATGACAGGGTAGAATACAAACAAAGGCTTTGTTTTTCTGTATTTGCATTCATTATTCATAGTGTGATTCATCTTTCTGGATTTAAAAGGTTATAGCACAACCAACCATTGTTTGAGAGAAAACTGAGTTACTTAAAGTGTTTGGTCTAGACTACAAATGGGATCTTAAAAGGACCTCTGGGTTGTCCACATGAACTTCTAAGGGACACATATATTGGAGTCACACACTTGTTTCTTGCTAAATACGAAGCCTTCATGCGGAAATTAAACTCAGTACTTGTTAATTGAAAAGACTAATAGTATTGCCCATTTATTACACAGCCTAGAACCCCTAGATGAAAGTCCTAACCCCTAGTAAAAACAAAGTTACTCATAATGATAATCAGGCCTGTAACTTGAAGCAGGGAACTTTTTACTTTGTGTGTGTGTGTGTCTGTGATTATATACAGTACTGTGCAAAAGTTTTAGGCAGGTGTGAAAAAATGCTGTATGGTAACAATGCTTTCAAAAATAGACTACATTTATCAATTAACAAAATGCAAAGTGAGTGGACAGAAGAAAAATCTACATCAAATCTATATTTGGTGTGACCACCCTTTGCCTTCAAAACAGCATCAATTCTTCTAGGTACACTTGCACACAGTTTTTGAAGGAACTTGGCAGGTAGGTTGGCCCAAACATCTTGGAGAACTAACCACAGTTCTTCTGTGGATTTAGGCAGCCTCAGTTGCTTCTCTCTCTTCATGTAATCCCAGACAGACTCAATGATATTGAGATCAGGGCTCTGTGGGGGCCATACCATCACTTCCAGGACTCCTTGTTCTTCTTTACACTGAAGATAGTTCTTAATGACTTTCACTGTATGTTTGGGGTCGTTGTCATGCTGCAGAATACATTTGGGGCCAATCAGATGCCTCCCTGGTGGTATTGCATGATGGATAAGTATCTGCCTGTACTTCTCAGCATTGAGGAGACCATTCATTCTGACCAAATCCCAACTCCATTTGTAGAAATGCAGCCCCAAACTTGCAAGGAACCTCCACCATGCTTCACTGTTGCCTGCAGACACTCATTCGTGTACCGCTCTCCAGCCCTTCGGCGAACAAACTGCCTTCTGCTACAGCCAAATATTTCAGATTTTGACTCATTAGTCCAGAGCACCTGCTTCCATTTTTCTGCACCCCAGTTCCTGCGTTTCCGTGCATAGTCGAGTTGCTTGGCCTTGTTGCCACATTAGAGGTATGGCTTTTTGGCCAGAAGTCTTCCATGAAGGCCACTTCTGACCAGATTTCTCCGGACAGTAGATGGGTGTACCAGGGTCCCACTGTTTTCTGCCAATTCTGAGCTGATGGCACTGCTGGACATCTTCCGATTGCGAAGGGAAGGGAATTGTGTCTTTCATCTGCTGCAGTAAGTTTCCTTGGCCGACCACTGCGTCTATGGTCCTCAACATTGCCCGTTTCTTTGTGCTTCTTCAAGAGAACTTGGACAGCACATCTGGAAACCCCTGTCTGCCTTGAATTTCTGCCTGGGAGAGACCTTGCTGATGCAGTATAACTACCTTGTGTCTTGTTGCTGTGCTCAGTCTTGCCATGGTGTAGGACTTTTGACAGTAAAATGTCTTCAGCAACCTCACCTTGTTAGCCGAGTTTGGCTGTTCCTCACCCAGTTTTATTCCTCCTACACAGCTGTTTCTGTTTCAGTTAATTATTGTGTTTCAACCTACATATTGAATTGATGATCATTAGCACCTGTTTGGTATAATTGTTTAATCATACACCTGACTATATGCCTTAAAAATCCCTGACTTTGTGCAAGTGTACCTAGAAGAATTGATGCTGTTTTGAAGGCAAAGGGTGGTCACACCAGATATGGATTTGATTTAGATTTTTCTTCTGTTCACTCATTTTCCATTTAGTTAATTGATAAATATAATCTATTAACATGTATATTTTTGAAAGCATTGTTACTTTACAGCATTTTTTCACACCTGCCTAAAACTTTTGCACAGTACTGTATATATAAACACAAGATTCAGAGTTTCACATGTAAAGGATTGTAATTTAGCACAGTCTAGAATTATGCTTGGATTGAGAGATCTGATATTCAGAAAACCCACCAATTGATGGCACTCCCCTGGGCAGTTGCCATTGGAGCAGATGTACTCACATATTTATAAATGAATCTAAAGTGAAGATATGAACTACATGGCACAAGGGAAATAACATTTTGAGTTCCTTAAACAAATCCTATTACTGTACACATAAAGGACAGTAATAGACTTTGGGTTACTTTTTTTTCCTCTGTATGGAAATCACCCAATTTTCTCAATTCATCTGTTCTGTTACAGAACCCCAGTAATACTTCCCTTACTGTTTTAACACAAATGCTCAATCTTATTGTAAAACTTTTGTATCTAGGCTTGTCCACCTGTAGTGTTTACGTCTGTCCTCTACTAGTCTTTAAAGCTATAAGTATTATTAATCTGTGCCTGTATCTAAATTAAATCCTGATTATCTGACAGTGAAGATAAAGCACAATAATATAAGATAAATGTATTAGTCTAGAGATGAAGACATTCAGTCTTGAGACACACCTTATTGCATTTCATATCCTTGCTTGGCTAATGCATCCGTTACAGTGTGGCACAATCTGGAGTTCCATGACAGAATCACTGAAAGAAATCCTCCCCTTTCTCAATACATTTTGGCCACTTGCCTTATAGATTCACTAGACAAGATAATAATATGAATGTAGTTTTGGGAAGAATCTCTGCACAATGCAAATGTGTTCTGTTTATTGCAAAAGGACAGCAATGCAGACAGCCCAGTTTTGTGCCTCATTCAAATTATCTTTATATTCCACTGGGTGACACCTTCATGCAATTGACAGCATTATGTCATATATACAAGGAGATTTAAAATATGTAATATAATACATATACAAAGAGATAGTTCTGCATCAGTGCCACTAATTTAAACACTGCAGGTGTTTGTAATTGCCAAGGCATACAGAATAACCTTTTTGATTTGCATTAGTAGGAGGGGTGGTATAACCATAAACTCACCTGGCTGTCGAGGCCCAATAGCAGAAGCATAATAAAGAACAGAATGGCCCAGAATGTGGGCAGTGGCATCATGGACACAGCTTTAGGGTAGGCAATGAAGGCCAAGCCAGGACCTATAGGGGAAGAAAACAGAAAAGGGGAGGGGAAGGGGAGAGAAGATAATAAGTACTCAGCTCATTTTTTAATCTGCTCCATGCCATAGAGCCACATCCAACCAAAGTGACACCCCTGGCGCAGAACAGATTAAAATCCAAGAGACGTATATGTATGCATGTATATTAAGCGAGGCACATTTTTCTTTAAAGGAGGTGTGTTAAAGAGTTTTTCGTCTTCCTCTATTCTATGGCTCATCCACTTAAATCTTGATCTTAACTTGATCTTAAGGAGCGCGCGCTTAATTACAATATTTAGCATCTAAAGAGTTCAATAAGTGGGTCCCCTCCCTCCCCCCACCCCCATGACTACTGCTTTTTGTGCATTCGGCACCAAAGAGAATCCTAGCTAAATTATGACACTGACAGGGGGGCGGTGGCACCGTACTAAATCGAATCCTCTTGTCTTTAGAGGTCTGCAAGGGTGCCGATGGATTACCTGTTCGACAGATGTTAAAAGCAGAACAAAACAAGAGAAGAACACGTAGCAATTCGTTTAGCTGTAGAAGTTACAGTAGGATCGTTCAAACAAACACAACAGACCGAGTATCACTGAGGAGCCTGTGTTTGTGAGAAAACAAAAATCACCCCCCCAAAAAAAAAAAAAAAAAAAAAATCATGGAAAGATTCCAACAGCACTTACAGATCAACCTGTCACAGTTAAAGCTTGAAAATCTTTATTTTTATTTTTAAATCCCAGCCTGAATGACTTTAAAAGACCTTTTCACTGCTTACCTTAAGGTGGTTTAGTTGAAAAGTTCATATCCAACACATGTTTTTTACTTCTAACTCTATGAAGATACAATTTTATAGCACAGTCTTCTATATACATGATCTACTTTCCATGCTGATGCTTCTTTAAATATTCTTCTATAAATATAGAATGGGCCCCTTTGTTAATTAGGGTACAGAATATCCAACAATACATTCCAACCCGAACATCTCCCCCTCCAACTCTCAACTGAGAGAGAACTATTTATGGACCAACAGGTGAAAGACCACTTTTAAAGTTGCATCTTCAAAGAGGTTTCAAAAGAAGAGCATTACAGACCAAACTAAACACTTAAAAGGGAGCCAGTGAAACAGGATATCAGTTTAAAGCGATAAGGTAAAAAAAAATCCTCTTATAAAGGGATTGACTAAAAGAAATGTTATTATCAAACACACACACCAAAAAAAAAGTTTCGGAAGTTCAATTTCTTAAAAAAAATACGACCTGAAAATAATCACCCCACTGAAACATTTTGCCAAGTTGCCACGTGAAGAGAACACAAAAGAGTTGTAAATAAGTGTGAGCATGCAGAGTGAAGATGCATCTGCATATCCAGTTACAAGTTACAGGGGAAAAACAAGAGTGCATGGAATCCATCTCAGACATCAGCCAGATGTAGTTTACATCTTTCAAGAAATTCCAAAAGACTGCCCAGTGGTTTCTTACAAACATCTGCGTTGTTGCAGGTAATTACAGCCCATTGTGCGACAGGATAACTTCGATTTTTTTTTTTTTTTTTATTAACTTGGCACAAGATGTCCTGGCTGGTAAACTACTTTGGGTTTTCTTTGGTTTTGTTTTTTAGATGTTTTGCTTCACTCCAGTATCTGTTGATTAGGAACAGACTGTCTGAGTAGCACACTTTACATCTAAAGCAAACGAGGAAAGAAAACGCCACTTTATTTTTTGTTTTAACTGACAGACGATTCTTCGCCACTATTGTTTTTCTAGATGAAGTCCAATAAAACCAAATATAATTGGTTTCCCCAGCGTTTCCTTCTTTAAATGCTCTCGATAGCTTTACGTATGGCAAATCCAACAAATCAGATTCCTTTTCCTCTGGAGTCTCACAGCTGTTTTATATTTCATTTGCATGGTTATATATTATTTCTATAAAAATCAAGGACGTTTGGCCGCAAAGTCTACATTTCAGTGTCGTTTTTTTTTTCTATGAATTGTCCCGTTAAAAGTTTTAGATTTATTTTTAAAGTTTTTTAGGTTCTGTTTTGGCTTTTTCTTTTTTTCTAGAAATTGAATGGTTTGACCAACTCTTAAGTAGCAGCGCCCACCATCACTGCTACTTTTAACCTCGTACCTGACTCTGCCACATCGGCAATGTCCACCCCTTGCTCTTGTGCCATGAAGCCCAGGACGGAAAATATTGCGAAGCCAGACACAAAACTGGTACCGCTGTTCAGGCCTCCCAGCAGCAAACAGTCCCTAAGTCACACATATGTCATGGAGTTTGTTAATTAACACAAAAGTTCCCCACTTTTTTTTTTTTTTTTTTTTTTTACCCAACTTTACAGCACTACCCACACCTCCCCCCCTGCAGTGTGGAGGCCTACCTGTAGCAGTTGTATTTGTATTTGTTGTAGCTCCCCAAAGAAGTCATTGCTCCCAAGCAGATGGCATACGAGAAGAAAATTTGAGTCCCCGCATCTATCCACACCTGAGGGAAAAATCAAAAAAAGAAGAGAAAGGCATCCAAGTGTCAGAGGGTTTGAGACTCGTAAGGCTCCTGCAGACTCCTTCACTTTCACATCCAGCAAATCTTAGATCTACATTCTCAAAGTTAGTAAGCTCACACTAAAGCGACTTTTTGCCATTTCTCATGCGTGACCACATACCTGCTGTCTGAAGAATCATTCTAATAAACTGTGGTTTGAAATATGTGCTTCTGTAAAAATAAAATGTAAGGAGTGGAAAAAAAAAAAAAATAATAATACTGATATTAATTTTTTTTTTTTTAAATTGCATCATAACAACCCAGACTAGCCTAGTGTGCATTTATTTGGTTCATTTAAAAATTAAAGAATAAAAATGCAAAATTGGCTGCTGAAAAGATTTTCATGTCTTCCACACCCTCATTATATTGATCATTCGGGACCTCAGCAGACATGTCTTAGCTTACTTCGACTTTGAATCATTATGCAAATCTAGGCCAAGACTTTATTTCCAACAGGCTGAAAGTCCCATTAGATTTTCTGTTTACCATCCATGTCCACTCCTACAACAGTTGTATTGCGAGTCACTAGCTCTAGCAACCTAACAGATCCCACCCCTCCCCCGCTTCCCTCGCAAACTCACTTAACGCATAATGATTTTACGGTGTTTAGGTCTAGGTTAATGTTTGTGCTTCAGGCTTCACCACTAGTACCTCAAGTACTGTAAACACAGCTAATACTCCAAGGTAAGGGAATTTCAGAAACTCTGCAAAATGTGTGCAGCAGTACCAGAGCACCTCTTGCCAACAGACACTCCGCAAAGGCACAGAGATCAGAGCAAGAAGGGCTCCTACCTCTGGGTCTGCCAGGCGCCCAAGATCCGGATACAGGTAAAACTTGATTCCCTCGGCGGCCCCTGGCAAAGTGACCCCACGGATCAGCAACACAATCAGCATGACGAAAGGGAACGTTGCGGTGATGTACACAACCTTCAAGAGAGAAGAAGGGAGACACAGGAGATCAGACCTCCTTCTCAAAAACTGATAACTTCTTATAACTAGGGGGATGGATTGGATTTCCCACCCAACGCTGGCTTAAGCAACTTATGCTGAGAGAACAGGATTTTCCATGAGAGGGTGACACATTATTGGGCATTGGGTGTATTTCACAGTGGCAACTGTGAAGATGAAGCCTTACTGGCCGTTGACAAAAACTCTTTTTATGTGTTAAGATGCATAAGAAAAGCATGGTAGAAAATGCATTAGAACCCATTAGGCCTCAGCATTGCTGGTTTTTGGGTTAAAAACAGGTTGGCCATCCACCAAGCTACAGCTGCTGTGAAGCGGCACAGCTGTCTTGTGTTGATAGATTGGTGGAGCTAGCTTACAACATTATAAAGGCCGGGAAACACTCTGTTGATGGATGGTGATTCAGAAGTCGAAGGTAGTCTGTATAGGGAATGGAAATGTACTGCCTATGGACACTCCCATAAATAAGAATACGTGCCAGACAACATTCAAGTTTCCCCATCCAAGTGTCTCTGATGCCGATCAACTTGATGGCACAAGAATGGAAACAAGAATTTAACCTACAGGGCCATGTCTGCATAGCTCTTCCCACTGGGCTGTTTATAACAGCGTCAAGTCGACATGTGTATGCCGAGTAACCGAGTTCCTTAGGGATTTGGTTAATTTCCCCTACTTTTAAAAGCAGATATTGTTTATTTTTAAACCAGCTAATTTTGGCCTCTTGCATAGAATAACTATGTTTAAAGATGATTAGGAAATATTTTTGATGGCATTTGCAGCTATTCCCAGAAGTTCACATTTAGGTACATGTGCACTTCAAGCTCCAAAATATATAACCAATTGAAATTGGGTGTCCTGCTCTTGGTAGGGATTTAAAAGTCAAATCTGTAAAAGCTTTAAAGTATAGCCACACGAATGCATATTACAATGAACACAAAAGTAATAGCCCATCAATATAATTCTCTTTTACAGTGCCATAATTGGTAGTGGTGTAGGCAGACAGAGACACTCCTTGGAAAGACAAATGTAAACTCCCACTGCAGGAAAAGTGAAAGTTCCTTTGCTCTGTATCCTTTTATGGCACACATTTAGAAGTTGTCCCATCAAACAGAGAGTTCATAGATTTTCCCTTCACAATCTTGTCCCCCCCCCCCCCAGTTACAACACTGTACAACGGATAATGAAGTTCTTATCCAGAATTAACAAACAGTTCTGTGCTCTGATGGATATGGAAACAAGCCATATGAATACCAGAGAGACATATTTAATTAAACTATAACAGTGTGATAACAAATGACGACAGTTGAGACAGGAGAGGGGGTGGTTGTGTGGGTGCAGGGGTGCGTGCGCACGTGTGTGTGGGTGCACTCACTTGGGTCGGGGTATTTGAAAGCGAGAAACAAAAAGCAGACTCTTACTTTCCCAGTCGACTTGACTCCCTTCCAGATACAGAAGAAGCAAATGACCCAAACAGCCAGAAGACACAGAGCCAGATCCCATTTCAGAATGCCCATATCATCTATGCCATCGGAGATGCTCAGAACATTGCGTCTGTAAAGAGGATGCAAGGTGGCATTAGTGAAGTCAAAAAAGAATGCATCGGGTCACAAGGTTTTGTTTGCTTTGGCCTCATTAATGGTCAGTGAATGCAAAACTTGAAGGTAAGTTTGCATAGCCTTTTACATTCACCATGCTTAAGCTGAATGTCACCTCTTCCATCAGTTAATACATTTTGTGAATGGGATCTCTTATTGTATAAGAGATGTCATTTCGTGCAGTTTGGGCGAGAGATTCTGGCTGCACAAACTTTGTGAAATTACATCTCATTCAATAAGAGACACCGTTCACACAATGTATGAACGTATTATAAATCACAAATGTATATAGTTGACAAATATATCAGTAGCTGATCTGCATTGTGTTTTCATGCCAGGTAAATGTAATTAAACAATTTAGAACAAATGTACAGCCTGTGAAACTTGCATTAGTAGCATTTACATGTCCTGAAGGTAAATTAAGATTTTTTAAATCCTGATAATTCTCTGCACGGGTTGACATTTATACACAAGACAAGAGGTATAGGAATGTTTGGAACTGCTGCTCTGTGATTGGATAGTTTCCCATATGAGATTTAGAATAAACTTGTGAAAGGATCAGGCTTTTCTGGGTGAATTGGTCTGGCAAATTACTAGCCACCTTCTGCAACAGGAAAATGCTTTACTCTACATGTCCAAGTTCAGATCCTCAAGAAAGGAAATGCCTGAGAAGCTTAATGTTATTATTTTGGGAAAACAATTAGATCATACAATGGGGTTGTTAAATTAAGATTAAAACATTGCTAACATAGCCGACAGGCAGTAAAAATTGGTATATAAAAAACACTATATTGAAACCTAGATTACACAGAAACCTACTTCATGGCTGCCTTGTCTTTGCTGTAGCCTCGGTTTGCTCACAATTGTGCTGTCTGTACAGCATGTAAACCACTAAAGGGCTAGGGGACATGTACATCAATACATAAACTGTCTGCTTACTCCCAGAATTCTGTAACCGGTGAGGTGAAGTTGGTGGAGTTGACCGACAGCCAGATAGTCTTGTTCTTTCGGAGGGTGTCTTCTACACAGTTGGGAGTGTTCCAGGGCTGATTGCACCTAGCCCAGGGTAACTCAGGCTGAAAGCACTGGAACAGGTAGTACAGACCCCAAGCCAGGATCACGATATAGTACACGTTGAGCAAGGAGACAATCACAATAGAAGCGTAGCCTATACCTGAAGCAGGGAAAAAAAGAAAAATAGGAAGGAGTTATTTATTTTTATTTTTTTTACAGCAGGACAATCTTGTATTACAAGGCTAAGGGGGTTTTAGTCCTCAGGCAACTTCAAGATAGATCATTTTTTAATTCCCCTTCATAAGCACTCTCAATTAGTTAAGTGAGCTTTTAATTTTATGAATAATCTGCTTAACTGTACGTGCATTTTACCAGCTCTTAAGAAAGAATAGATTGTAGTTCTGGTGGATGGTAGCTGACCCTAACTCTTACTACACAGCTAAACACCCAACAACAACACCGTTTTTATTTTTTTAAGCAAAAGCGTAAACCAAGCTATTTTTATCTTGCTGGCATAACCACACTTCATGTAATGAAAGCCGGCCATAACTGGGGATGGGGGTTCCCCTCCTCCTGATTTATTTGCAGTGCTAAGGCGATGTGGGCTGTTACTTGATAGCATACAGTAAAGCAAAGCTCATCAGAGGCTAACAGGAAGATTGCAATGGTGCCCACAAAATCCTGTTGTGATGTGGGAGCCCTTGCCACCTGTGAGCACTCATCTCTCAGCGAACTGCCTGTGAAGCTGACGGATGGCTTTTTCAGCAATCCTGGATGAGCAGACAAGCTAATTAACAGCTGGGCTAACTGTCCAATATGGGCAACCCCCCCCCCCCCAACATAAATGGTGTTCAGACTACAAAGAAAGTGATCAATAGCTGATTGGATATCAAAAGAGGTGGTGGGACAGCATTGTATGTCAGGTATATTGGTTGTTACTTAGCAATGTGGGCGTTAACAGATGCCATTGCAATGAGATTGATTATACACTACAATCATACATGAAAACCCAACCATCCACATGAAGTTCATTAATTAAACAATTGCCTCTGAGAATGAATTCCCTGCATTCTATTCCTACTGGGAAACGAACAAAAAAAATCATTTGAAATTAAGTGAAAGGCATGGAAAATGTGTAAAAGTAATGAGCTTCAAGTTTACCACAAATATAGGTAAAAGGACTGTTCAAATAACTCAAACATTCTAGCCTGGCTGGCTTTTGATGGAGAGAATAATTCAGCTATGAGCTCTTCTATTTCTCCACCCTGACTCTTGAGTCCAGACAACTAAATTGCTTTGTGGATGAAGCATATTATAATATGGTTGATTATAGTACACTAAAAAATGTGGGGTCTCTCTGCTCTGCTTATGCACATGCATGTCCTGCACACTAGAAAGAAACCTAGAAATTCTGCATCGCTGTCACGGACTGCCATTTCTCTTTCCTGTTCATAAGATGTCTCCTCCTTGAATGGCTCCTAGGCCTGCTGTCTTGCTAAGCATCTCCCTGATGTTTTTCCCCTGCACTGCTGCCATGACAACGCAGAATTCAGCACTGTACATGCGCACGTCTTCGGGCCGGTCTGTTTACATGAAACCCAGGCACACGATTACAGCCGTGGAGGTGCTTAGTTCAAGAGGGAAATTGTGTGGGGGGGATTGAAAAACATTAAATACAAAATGCGTCCACAGACACACCACACTGGCAAAAGAGATAGAGGATAATATAGTTTGCCCTAGTTGGAAGAAAACATGAAAATGGAGTGTGCCATTCCAGGAGGGTTAAACAATACAGAGTCATTTATTTCATACCTGAAAGGGCAGCCTAATGAAGTAAGTTCATTTCAGTTAGCTGTGGAGGAAAAGGCTGGCTGAAGGGAACATGCTGTATCTACACAGATCCTAGCAACCAGGAGCACAATAAAAACTGAACTCTGTTTAATAGGTTTAAATTAGGCTAGCTAGAGAGACAAGGCTAGTGGGTACTATGTTTCTTCCCACGTGGAAAAAGGTGCAGGTATTGTGCTTGGATAAAAATACAAACTTCCATAGAAAGCAGTCCAGTCGACACAGATGGACACTCTCACAGATGTTTAAACAATGAAAGGGGCTACTTTTTGTGGCTAAGCTGGTAAACATTGGTGGTTAGGATGTGGAGTCTAGAAGTGGGTGGTTTGGATCTTTGAGTTATTGACCAAACACCAGTGAGAGCTCTCCAGGAGTGGTGCACAATTGACCTGTGCCTGGGTGAGCTCAAAGTCAGTCAAGTTTTCCAGGCCTGCCTAAAAAGCGTGCGATACATTATGTCCTCTAATGTCGTTTACACTGCAGATTTGCAATGGTTAAAGGAAATGGACAGTTTTATAATAATTAAATTTTGTAGGATATATCCCATTTTAGTCCGTGGGTTGTAGTGCTAAAATAAAGTCAATACGTTGATAAAAACGGATTTTGTATAAATTAAAAAAAAAAAAAAAAAAACATAATACAGTCACCTTTTGAGTGTGATCCAAAGGCCAAGGCCTAGTGAAGCTTAAGGCAAGTCATAATACACAAGGCATGTAAACACAAGGCCAAATGCTTTGTTTGCTTGAGGAGTGCAAATCAAACACAAAAAGGAAGGCGTTTTAAGTTGGAATTTCCATCATTGATATCACCACTAAGAGCAGACTTATCAACTTTATCCACAGGATGTCATGACAACCAGCAACCAGTGCAGAAGCAGGAGATAATATCACAAATTCTCTGGAAAATGTGTGTTCCATCTTCCAGCTTTGCTAATTGGTCATTGAATTGATTTTATTCCAAACTACTTCTATAAAGGAGTTCCTTAAGCTTTCTCTTCCATCTCACTCACTCTCCAAAGGAATAAAAAGACCCTTCAAATATAATAAGAAAAAAATCCTGGAAGACCCTGCTGTTTCTCTACAAGGACAATTAAGTGGTTTCACACCAGCTCATTACAGCTCTCAAGGGTGTTTTTACACATGCAGGCACAAGATGGTAGTAACAAATCAGTGGATGAAAACATTTCAGAAATTGGACCTGTTGGTTATTCTTTATAATTTGCCATTTTTGATTAAGGAGAATTTGTTTTTTCAAATGAGGGATCATTGAACCTCACTCAGTTTTTACATGAGTAATTATAGGTATAGGTTTTGTTTGCATTTAAACAAGGATTAAATAAAATAAAATGCTAGTTTGGATGTCAGTTACTGATTAATCCACACCTACTGTAAAAAAATAAAAAATAAAAATAAAAAGTCTGAGGGTTTCACGATGATAGACGCTGGCTACTAGGGAGCTTTCTCCAAAACTCCTCTTGAACACACTCACCAGTAAAAATGGGGCAAAGCTTTTCCCAGCAGGTGATTCCACCTTCAGACGTATATTGTCCCAAAGCCACCTCCAGGAAAAACACAGGCAAACCTCCACCGAACAAGAAAATGAAGTACGGGATGAGAAATGCACCTGGGTAAGCAAAAACAAAACTGCAGATTAATAATAATGCTTTGGGGAAGAGACAAGAGACACCAGCACTGTGTCTTCTATGTTTACATGGCTAAAAAAAAAATATTGAATTGCAGGAACTGATCTCAGCTTAAATTTCCATGTAATTATTTGTATTAATTAAATTTACTTCAGTTCTTTAAAGAAAAAGACTTGAGGTTTTTACCATTTCAACTAAGGATTTAATTATTTTTTTATGCAAGTCAATACAATTTCTGTAGCAGGTAAATGCTGGATATCACATTCCAGTGAAAGGATCAAGGAACAGAGACACCC
Organism: Amia ocellicauda; assembly: GCF_036373705.1. Taxonomy (NCBI): domain Eukaryota; kingdom Metazoa; phylum Chordata; class Actinopteri; order Amiiformes; family Amiidae; genus Amia; species Amia ocellicauda. The sequence continues at coordinate 16,404,527 of NC_089852.1, forward strand.
AACAAGAAACATCAGGTAGAAAAGGTCAAATATATAACATTTCCATGAGGAAATATCCATCCATCCATTTTCAAAACCGCTTATCCTGGTGATGGTCACGGGGAGGCCAGAGCCGATCCCAGCAGGCACAGGGCGCAAGGCAGGCATACACCCAGGACGGGACGCCAGGCCATCACTGGGCAACACACACACACACCTAAAGGGCAATTTAGCATGGCCAATTAACCTAACCTGCATGTCTTTGGACGGTGGGAGTGCCCGGAGGAAACCCACATGGACACAGGGAGAACATGCAAACTCCACACAGACAGGCACCACGAGCCAGGACTCGAACCCGGGACCCCTGGAGCTGTGAGGCAGCAGCGCTAACCACCCTGCCCCAATGCCACCCTCCATGAGGAAATACTTCGTTAAAATAACAAATAAATAAAATACTCACCTCCACCATTTTTATAGCAGAGGTATGGGAATCGCCAGACATTTCCTAAACCGACAAAGCCGCCCGCAACGGACAGGACAAAGTCGAGCTTGCTTGCCCACTTCTCCCTCTGAGGCGGCTTGCCTTCTGCCTCGTCTTCCGGTCTGGTGCCAGGGCTCTTCCCGGGTGAGGGCTTCAGAGTGTCCTTGTGGAAATCCTTCAGGCATTGGAGTTTCTCTTTCTGTGCCATGCTGGAACACAAAAGCAAGAGGCTTCAGTTCCTTGGTGAACGGCATTAAGTCACAATGTGAGCACAGACACGTGCCGGTGGCCCTAAGCAGTTGGGAACGAAAGCGATCATCCAGCTCTGAACAGTGTAATGTGAGGGCTGCAGGAGGGGCAGTTCTGCTTTTGTAAAAGCTGCAAAGCCCACCCGATACTACTGGGCAAAATGCCTAAAACACTGTATATATGGATAAAAGTCACCGCCACCCCCCCCCGCCCCCACATGCACATGCACATACACTTGTACCCTACTAAAATTAGGAAGGCCCTAACATGCAAGCATAAAGAGAAGCTGACTCGGATCAAAAAGTTAAGAGCTGGACACAGCACACTATACAGTAGGAGGAAAAGACCCACCCACCCAAAATGGATGTCATGCCTGATATTACTGTACAGGGGGCTCTTGTGTGTACTACAGAGCAAGGGAACTCCAAACTTCCTTTTAATTAAGATTTTGTCTGGTTATTTGAATATACTTTGAAACTCTTTTGATTGTTCTTTATCTTAGCATTTTAACTGGATATAAACAAATTAATAAGAAAGGAAATACACTGAAGGCGCACATACATAAATATACGTGTGTGAGAGAGATTGATTGAGCAAAATATAAAACAAAAGTTTTGCCTATTTGTGCAATACAATATTCTTTACATAGCAACATGTACAATTCAGTTCTTAGTAGTGTTATCTGAAGCAAACATCACTTGCTTTGTGTTACTCATGAGAGGAGAAATGTCAAAACAGGAAAAGAAAATAGTTTCCACACAAAGTGTTTGTTGAATGTTTGCCATGTGTTTCAGACCACGTTAACTGACAACTGGCAATACACGAGTTTCTTTGAGATTTTCCTGATGGAAAAGGAAAAATAAAAATATAAGCCCCACTTCAGAAAAATAAAACGACAAACCCAGAAGTTACAGGAATTAAAGAAAAAAAAAAAAAAAACTAAGAAGTCCCATCACAAATCTATAGATCAAATGTAACAGACTAGAAACAAAACTTGACTGTACTTTCCCAATTCCTACAAGTATTAGTCTACACAATAATCCAAAAACACTAATGAATTATGTTTCACCGAGAGACTCGACAAGCCTTAACTAAAGTCATGTATACACTGTTGAGATGCTATTCCAAGAATGAAAGAAAAAAAAAAAAAAAAAAAAGTTCTGTGATTACTGTCCTGTATATCACATTTCCAGTCAAGTGCCAGAAAGCTGCAGAACTTTACATGATCCATTGGAGAGATTGCCATGGACAAGCAATTCTCTGGCTTCTAGAAGCCTGAATGGTTTTCAGTTTGTGTTGATTAAACAAATGGGCTTTCTGACCAGAACGGTCATTGTTCAAAATCACTTATTGTGGTGATTTGTAAAATCAAACTAAATAAAGTAATTAATAAATAGATAGATAGTAAAATATCCAGTAGTGGAGTATACAAACAACAAATTGTTCCATATCAGGTCTCCTGTCCTTTTGGGGCTGGTTCAAAATGAGATATTCACCTCTTTAAGATTTGGCTGTGTTACAAATTGCATCAAAGTCCCAATCTATCTTCCCTCCCTTCACATTCAACAGGCCCAATACAGAGAACATACCCATTAGAAACTCTTGCAACAGCTCAATATTAGATTCACAGAGGTAATACAGTAACTTCCTTAATGATGTTAATACCGATTTCAACAAATCACCTGGGCCAAGAAATGTATTTTTTGTACATTCCAGCTCATCTTGAAAAGTTATTCTGCAGTTGATTACCCAGGGAAAAAGGGAACTTCATCTAATCTTATGCAAAAACAGCTTCCTTTCTGTAATGTTTGTATTAAAACTGAGACTTGTTATGCAGATACGTCTAGAATTTAAAATAAATGCTCAAGAACTCAACATTAAATGGGCAAATTCAGAATGCAGTGAATTATTTAAGAGTTTTGCTCAATCCGCTGTCTGCATGACACGTCTAAGAATTGGTTGCCAGTCAACACGGTGATCACAGTTTTTTTAATAATAACTGATGCTTTTTAAAAAGTATGTGAAGTAAAAAAGTTAAGATTGTGCTCTCAGAACAATGATTTGATATTTAAAGGTAGCACTTTACATTACATTATGAGTCATCATGGCAGCTCAAGCAGCTAACAGAACAAGTGTCATTCAAGTTTCACCACAAGTGCAAACTGATTTACTGAAGAGACAAAAACAGGTTTAAAACCTCCAGCAGAAATAAACCATGTTTTTATAATGCAGTCTAATAACCGCTGAATGTGGTTAAAGCCATAACACAAATTCCTCAAAATGTCCTGTGTTGCAGTGTTCCTTTGTTTGATGTTAAAACAGGAAAAAACTAAATTAAAATTAATATGATACCACTACGTCTATATTTTCATATAAACAAAGGAAGCTAAAAGAGACACGGCAAAAACACCCATATCACTTAACGGCTTTAACCCACATTTACTGTCAAGAAACTGTGCACCCAAAACATACTGATGAGCAAGCTATTAATAAAAGAGTCATATGGGAACACAGAACTAACAAGAACCCATTTCATTGTTGTGCAATATAAATACAGACCAAGGAGTGTACAAGTCAACAGGGACATTTCTTTACATTTATTTTGTTAACTTTTTAAGAAACACACTTTGACCAAGAGTATTTAAACACAATTGTGATCACGTCCCTTGAATGCACTGTAGACCTGCTGAAACATCTTGGTCTCTCGACTGTAATCATTGCCTACCAATTTGACCAGAGGGAGCTATGCTAGTTTGAACAGAGCTTTAAATTGATAAAGTAAATCACATGCTGCGTTTTTGTTTGGTTTTTAAAGCATGTCTTTTCTTTGTTAGCCCCGAGGCGACCGATGAAACAGGAAATGCAATGTGGGGACAAAGATAAAAGCTTCAGGGACCAATGATGCGAACATCTAATAGAATTGTTCCTTCCATTCTGCTCAACTTCAAATTCAATTTCACAATTCACACAATAGAGGCTGCAGCTATGGCTTTCCATTACGGGGACCATGTTAAAGGATCAGCCATAGCAGTACGTGGTCACTCGGGAGCCTGATCCACAGCTGCTTTGCACAACGGATTTCTCCCTGGCTCTGGCCTTGTTCGCTGTGGAGCTTCAGCTCGCAAATGCTCTTACAAATGAGCCCAGGCACAGCAGTTTTTTTTTTTTTTTTTTTTTATTAGGTGCAAGCTGGACATGTGTACTGCCTGTATCCCATAGATGGTTTTAAACAGGAGCATGGGGCTTGATAGGGGAGTTGGGGATCGGTGTGTTAGGAAATAAAATAATTGCACTTTCCAAAGCGCTTCAACACGTGTTGGTTGCCTTCCCGTTTTAATCGTATCGGCTTCAGAGATGCCAGATTCATTACTGCCAAGTGGTACTGGCTTATTGAGAAAAGGCCAAATCATTTTATTTCTAGCATCAATTTGTGTCAGAGTTTTAGGCTCACACCAATTACACTGATAAATCACATTGTCTCCAAAGATACATGCATGAAAAATGCTTTATCAGTTTAAAGTAAATGGTTTCAAATTAATAATCTCACTTCCAGATTGAGACATTGGCATCTCAGTGCATACAGGCAAAATGAGTTCATCTTTCTAAGCACTTCCAGCCTAGACAGTTACAGAGAGACACAGAAGTCAATGTTAACACTCAGACCTGTCAAGCCAGTAGAAGAACACAGGTGAACAGCTATATGTAGTCCGATGCTACATGTAACGCAAACTCAACCAAATCAAAATATTACTTTTATTTTACATGCAAAGCGACAATCAACTTTTAATTGGATTTGTCTGAAATAATTAGGCAAAACATTGCATTTTTCAGGCATTTTGTTAGTTGTAGTAGGTCTCTAGAAGCAGCACACATTTAACACTATTTCTGAGACAAGCTTTACTGCATGATAACAAGAAAATACATGACCTACCTTAACCCCCTTCACACAAGTTGAACACCCTGCCTGAAAAAGAGCCACTTGTACAGAAGAATGCCCTAACTGCTACCGCTCAGAAACTGGTGCCTTGCAACTTGAAAATCCAATACTTCATTCCACTGCAATATTACAGAAGTTAATTTCCACTAGCTCAGTAAGTTCCCAAAAAACAACCTTTATGAGAGAAGTGTTGCGCAAGTACAACACAATTGTTACATTGAAAGATTAGATTTTAGATTAGATTGAAGAAAACAAATCCATCAAATTGAATTTAGCTCGCTCAGATTTACATATACTAATAACTATTTTCAACGTATTGTTTTTTGCAAGCAGCTGGTCTTTAATATAAAAGGGACATAAAAAGCAGAAGTAAAAAATAAATACAAAAAGCCAGTTTATGATCTAATTTTAATTACTCCAAAAAAAAGACAGCACGGCAGTCTAATACATTTTCACTTCCATTCACTCATTCAGAAGACTGAGCTTTCACACTTACAGTTCCTTCATAGCAGCAGGTGGTAGGTCTGTATGCTTCCCCATGCCTCTTTAAATACCTTAATGTCATCCTAGCCCATTCGAAATGAAGCTGACAGTGAGACACGCCCCTTGACTAAATGCAATTAAACAATCTGGAGATTGGGCACAGCTTACAGCAAGGACTGCCCACGTGACCCAGAGAGAACACTGTAAATTTCCATATACCAACAAAGCAGAACAGACTGAATTATTAACTGTGTGTGGGTCATATGAGCTTGTCAAATCAGATTTGGAAACACTGACAGAATAAGTAAGGCAGCAATCATCTTGGGTGTACTGCTACTGATAAGTATGCACTGCTGTTAAATGGGGATCCCGTCTCTAATACAATAAGTGTTTTTGTTGGCTCTTATTACAGTAAGGCAACAGTACTTAATTTACTAATAAACATGCACACATTTTGCTCTTCCAACAGAGGTCATTTTATATATTATTTTTTTTGTTACTCTACCGCAGAGTTAAATGCAGCAATTGAAAATCATTGTATATGCAAAATTTGGAAAGTGCCTAATTAGGATGCAGAGCACAACTGTCAGGCTCTACTCCAAATTTCAATATAACTTCATCATAAAACCTAATGGTCACACTTTACAATAATGGGCACCAGTTCTAAATGAATTGATATAGGAATACCACAGGAATAACATGAATACCTTATGCACTCCATCTGTTGTTATTCACATGTAATAATAAGGTTTATGGTCAGGGTTAGGGATAGGGTTAGAGACTAGGTTTGGGGTTGGGGTTATACATCAACACCAGAACTCGGTTGAAGTGCATGAGGCATTTATAAGTTATTCCTGTGGGATTCATACATTAATCCATTAAGAATCAGTGCCTATTGTTGTAAAGTGTTACCAAACTAATAGCTTTAGTAAAACACCTCCACACAACTGGTGTGTGGCTAATGGCCCAATCCAGAACATTGTTTTTCATGTAAGAGCCACCAGATGGTTAACATAAACAACGTGGAATAAGTAAATCTGTGAATTTGGTTTGTAATGACAAGGAAGCCTAACCAAAAACAAAGTAGCTACAACTGACCTTTCGGCCAACACAAGTGTAGATTGTGGAATATATGAGGTATGCGAGTCTGACATTGAACATGCAGGATACATTATTAGAGTGAGTAGCTCATACAACAAAATACTATGCTACTTAGACATGAAGATGTTTTTGTTACTTTTATGTGGACATACAAATCCTATTAAAAGACTATTCAACTCAATGTGAAGTGGCAACATTTTGAAACAATTCTTAAAAGGTGCAGTTTTCCAAGAATCCCCTCTGTCAAGCAGAAGGGAAATATCATCTGCTTGCATACATATGAGTGACATACCTGCCCCCAAGAAAGGTATTCAAATTCTATTGCCATAGTATTGGTCACATTTTGTCATTCTAGTACACTCGTCAGGTGTCGTCCCCCCCCCCCTTTTTTTGCCCAAATCTTCTACCATACATTCTTTACATAACGAAATCTGATAAATAATCCCAGAAAATCATACTTAAATCCTAATAAACTTCACAGAAATGCATTTGAACTGTAATCTAAATAAGTACAGGTAATCTTTCAATCAAAAATTATTTTATGATTGTTATTATTATATTTCTTGGCAGACAACCTTATCCAGGGCAACTTACAACTGTTATAACACATCACATTATTTTTACATTCAATTACCCATTTATACAGCTGTGTTTTTTTTTTTTACTGCAGCAATATAGGTACAGTCCCTTGCTTAAGGGTACAACAGCAGTGTCCCCCAACTAGGACAGAGCACATGACCTTCTGCTCAGGAGTCCAAAGCCTTAACCATTACTCCTTACTTGTTGTAAAATGTCTGCAAATTAAATAGGAACTTGCTATATATTGAGTACTCTTAAGACTGAACACTTTGATATTAATTAAGAATTAATTAATTTGCTGAACTTGAACCATTTATTATTCACTTGTCCGGGTGTTTAAGAATGTGCAGTAAAGCCTTGCGACTTAAACTTCAACGCCATTTGATCAGGGACGCAGTGCAAGAAAACTGATTAGTTATCGCAGTTAACTGCATACTCTGCTTTGTGTCCCACGTCATTTGTTACAGCTCGTTTACGCCGAGTGATCTGGCTAACGGCAAGCATTCAATATCTAACCACATAAAGGGACACTCTTTCAAGCTTTCCATAAGATGAAAAGTCACAAGCAGAATTTAAAAGCCATTGCCTTGCTTATTAAATGATTTATTCTTGGCTGAACCCTATGCAGCATCCCAGAGTTAACTTCAGTGCATGAGGTTCTCTTGTACACTAGGTCTACTTTTGCCACATTTCCCATGGTACTAAATATTATGTTAATGAGCATTAAATAATGGAAGAGTTGGATTTAATCTCAATTTACTTTATATAGTATTTCACATTTATATTCAGAGGTAAAACTCTTACAGCAAATGTCTACAAGACCTTAGAATGTGACCACTATAACTCTGCCCAGCAAGTCACAAGTACAGATAAGCGGTCCCAATCCTAAACATCTGATAGTATGATACTCAGATACCATGTTAAAATCCAATTTCTTCCAAGTATGAAGAAGGAAGGTGTGTAGCACTTTGTTCCATTTTGGGTTTTACAAACTGCAGGGTTTTCTTGTACAATTTTCTAGATGAAGCAGACAAGATGTACATATATATCACTGCTGTAACTCTGTATATTACAAACTTACTTTAAATAAGACAAGAAACTTGAAATTATACAGCACACGGTGTGTGTTTAAAGGAGAGCCTGAAGCTTGTAAATCCTGAAAAGGATTTCACTACTATGCATTGGGATTTTTTCCCACCACAAATCCACTGAAATGCATGACAGATCCTATCCCACTTGCTCATCCACTTATTATGTCTTGTAGAAATATCAAGGTGCTTCATAGTAGCAGTCTATCAGTCAACCCACTGCCAGTTTGAAAGACCACCCACCTGTGCTTCCTCTGCCATATTCCATGAGACAAGAAATGAAAAATACTTACATGAACACACACACACAGATATGTACACAAACACGACTAATCTGCAATTCATCTGTCCCCCATTTCTGAATGAGCATCTTCTCCTCCTGGGTTACCTGTCACTTTCTGCTCCACTCTGGTGAGGAAGTGTGCAGCAAAGAACTGCCTTGCCAGTCTGCTCCAGTGTTGCCCTTTTATTTTACCCCCACAAATGTCACTGTATTTGTAATAGGGGGGAAATATCTGAAAATGTGATTCGCCCAAAAAAGCTTTAAAAAACTGTCTCATCTGGGTCCTAATACAGCATTAACAAACACCAGTTGGGCTGCAAACACTTAAAACCTGCTGTGGGGTGGGGGGGGTGGCAGGGGGAGTGGGAGTGGGATTGTACAATAACACTGTCACTTCAGTATAACTGCAGTTCCTTTCAAAAGAAAACTGGAGACAACCCAACAAAGGGGTGGAGGCTGAGCCCAACTTGATTAATCAAAACCTAGGGGTGTAATGTCTCTGTGCCATTTTGGCAAATAAACAAACACGGGCGTAAAGTTCTTATCAATGGAACTTTCCCATAACATTCTCTATCCCTTGCCTTAATATAGAAAATGTAATATACTGTCAATCAGTCAACAGCACACCTTTCCCCAGTTTACAATTAGAATACCTCTTTCAAACATTTTTGAGTAGGGAAAAATGGTGTGCAATAATAGTTTAAAGGAACACAGGTTTAAAAGATTCTCTGTCAAATAAGACAAGAGGCAGTAAAGTAGGTTTGGAAACTATTTTAAAAAACAGCTTGATGAAAGGTGCATGCAAAAATAAATTAAATTTCTATACCCAAAGGATTTGCATATAAAATACATCAGACTTATCCTAAATTAAGTCATGGAACAATGTTTATGCATCTTTTTAAAAAAAAAAAAAGGGAGAATAGCCTGCTACTGACAATTGCATTAATCATGACCAAATATGGCAAAAGAAGACATAACATACCGATGTGTGGTTAAGAGTAATATAGATCTAAAAGCAAGATAGTTGCATAAGGGGTTCTCAACTCCACACTCTTCCTCCACCCAGTCTGTCCTAAACCTCTCTCCCTGGCGTCTTCAAAGGACTTAATAGTACCAATTAAGATGAGATCAAAAAGAGGCCACCACTGCCAAACACAGCGACCTTACAGTGTTTAGTTTTCCTCCGTGGGGTATTCGCAGACTGTGCATTATGTAACAGATTTATGGATTTAGACGGCCAGACTTGGATGTGTAAGCCTCTCGGATTTCAGGAAAGCCAGATCAGTTCGCCTACAGAACACACCACAGCACTCCCGGGCATACCGTGAATTTAACCGTTTTGTCTGCATTTATTATTATTATTATTGTCATCACTACAGCTGCTATTTTAGGGATTCATTTGTTTTTACTGTCGCTTTCCTCCATTCGCAGTTCTTCCAAATACACTTGTCGCAATCAAAGGCTAATTTCAGTATTCGCAGACAGAATAAAATGCAAACGGGAGGGGGAGTCTATGTGCAATAGTACCAGCATACCACCCAGTTTTCTCAGGAGCTGTATCGAGGACAAATAAGCGTTAATGAAAGTGTGCCATGATACCGCCGTGTATCGCCCACACCTTGCCGGGCCGCGCTATCTCCGGCGAGCAGCGGCGCTCGTCACCACCTGCAGATAAACAGCCCGGCAGCCCTGAACTTGCGCGCCACTACCCGGCTGTATTCCTCCCACAGCCTTGCAAGCAAGAACCAGTGTAATGCAAACCATGTAATCACGCATGCGACATAGTTATTGACAGAAACGTGGGTGACATCGACAAATCGTAGCATGTATGCAGCCTGTGCATTTCACTAAACAGGTGTAGAGAACTCCGACCCTGCACTGGATGAAAATGGATAGGCAAACCGTGGGCACACCCTCAATCCGTATTCAGCATCATACTCCCCACAGTTTTAATAATAATCATCATCATCATAAAAACCCAACTGCATATAGAAAACGCATGTATGCACGTCAATCGCTCGGGGTTTGTCTTCGGGGCAGGAAAATCTATGGCTACTCAGGCATGCGCACAATTTGTTCCGCTCCCTCTTCTCCACAAAGGTTTGTCTACAGCCTTCATCTGCCGGTGTGACAAAGAAAGGTCGATGGGGGAGCTTGATGTGAACACCATCCTCTATAAGGAGAGCGAGTCCTAAGGGTAGGGGTTTCGGTTCACAATGGCATGCAGTATAACGGCGCTGAGGCTTTCACTACCTGTTTAATAACCGCTTCTAATTCGGTCTGAAGTCTGCGATACATACACAGGAAAAGGACCCCATTACTCGATTTGAAATTGGGTTTCTTTAGTGCACTCGCACAATTACTTGCGTCACATTTGCAGACACAGAGAAGCGATAGAAACCCCTCAAGAGCAGCCCGTGCAATACATACGCATTTATAATTACAAACGGCAGACCTCGCGTATTGTTAGGACGACTGTAGACATTGCTATTCCTGCAGCTTACCTTGTTCCTGCTTAACTAACAACTATTCCGAGATCACAAAGCATCTTTTATTCACAAATCTAATCCAGACCCCACACGTCGTCTTCTTCCGTGTTTTGCTAAACGCTGTAACGTGCAAGGGAAACATGTTTTAAGATGGTCAAGTATTTCCATTGCCAACATGAAGTCGCGGTTTAGAAAGTAGCTGCAAAAATACAGTTATCTTAAACCAACACACCATCCTGCTATAAAAGGAGCATGCAGCACTATGCAACAAGAAAGCGTTACGAAAGGGCAGCTGATGAGTCCAGACATTTTATCTCATTTTCCACATTAAACTAGACGCGGAAGTTGAGAAGTGGTGGAGCTTCAAACCCCTTCCCACCACAAAGGAGAGGCGTTTCTCGTCATTAGGACCCATGCACAGGATTCAGAGCAGCTCCTTCAGCCTCTTTTTCAAGGACCTTGTCTACAGTTCAGCCTCCTCGACGTCCATGTAGAAGACAGACCATTGCATATAGCCAGCACAAAGCAAACACGATTGCAAGATCCAAAATACCCGCTTCAAGTCCGAAAGCATCCGCGCCCAGCTTGAGACTAGCAGCAGCTCGCATTTTCAGGCATTCATACACGTCTTCCCGTCGCTCCTGCAAGGTGCCGGACACCGGAGCCGAAACACGGGCTGGAGCAGCAGCGTGGGGAGCGACCCCTCCACATCGCCTGCAGCGCTACGCTAGCCATCCAAACAGCTCAGACAAAGACGGCACATGTTTCATTACTGGTGCCTAATGCATAAGCATCCCCCCAAACTGTAGAAATGAACACGGGTGGACGATCACTGAAAATGTGACATGTTATCCAAGAGCTACACGTGTAACGAGAGAGAAATCATAAAGCCAGCGTTACCTTGCGCGTGAGAGCCGAACAATAACGGGCGTTGTTGCTACAAACTAACAATACGCTGCGCCCCCCACCGCCACACGCGACGACAGAAAACTAGAAATAATCGCCGTGGAAATCAGTCCTCAAAGCCTGTATTATTTAAGTCTCTCTGTAACCAAGGATCACTTTGTCGTGTCTTATTTGGTTGTTTATAGGGGGACTGTGCAAGAAAGTAGCCATTCAAATGCACATGAAAAACTGGAAGCAGATCTAAAGCTTGCAATGTCTGTCACTCTAAGACGTGCTCGTTAAAATCCACGAGAGAAAAGAAAACTCTTTCCCAGCGTTATATTAAACAAATTGTGCTTTCACTGTATCTTTTACAATCATTCTTGATTCGCTACAATATTCTAACTAGGTCCTGGGTGTTTCATTTTAATGCTAAATAAAATTGCATTTGTGAAATGAACAATAACGCACATTATAGTGTGGTTACAAAAAAAAAAAAAAAAAAAGGAAATGAATAAGGCATCCACGTTGTATGTTCCGTCAACGTCTCATTTTTATTAAAACAAAAATCAATTTGCACTGCAAATAGGATGCTCAGTTAATCTAAAACAGAGCATCTTCACAAAATGAACACAGGAGTAACAGAAAGCAGCCCTCACAAAGAGTAAGACGCAAACCACACAGAATTACAGCGGCTGTAAAAACGAATCCCGTATAAAATTAATTCCCAGCAAAATAAATAGTTGCAGAAGTAAAACCACCTTTTTATCCGTTAGTTCCCTTGACAGTTCGTAGATCAAGGCGATGCTCAGTTACCTGTAATATTGTTTCCTTTTATTCCTTTTGAAGTGTGCTGTCCCTTGTCTATTGTGCGGTGGCTGAGTGTTGAATAAGAGAATTACAAGACTAAATTTAATTTATAAGCTTTTCTTTCTGACCTTTGTCTCTTAAAATGGGTGACCATTAGACAGCAGCATGAGTGGAAAAACACCGGCCAGCCTCTCTGTGCAACAGGAGAGCTTCTTCTTAAAGAGGCAGGTTCTTGAAAATCTGGCGCTGCTACGCACAGTATTTCGCTTTCACTATACACTCACACACTCACACACACACACACACACACACACACACACAGCTACGCAGGCGACAAGCAGTACAAACCGAAGAGCAGACAAAAAAAAAACAAGTCATGTCCAAACACGGAAGGCAAGAGCGTCTATTAAACAGATTCATGAATTGTCTTCGTGCATTTGCAGTGGAGTTGGCAATTCACGCCTTTGTCGAGCATCACTTGAACACAAGTCAGTTCTAATGAATAGGACGGTGCCCTTTCACGTTCCAGAATATACATAAAGACGTATACTTTATTTAATCCGGAAAGAAAACCGTGAGTTTTACCGTGAGATGGATAAGTTCACGTAAAACACCTAATATGATCAGTGTATAAAGGCTATATACGTGTAAAGTAATAATTACAGAAGCTGGAAGCGGGTCGAGCGATTCAGAAAGCACCTGAGCTCAATTCAAAGGGTCACTCCGTTAAATTAGAAGACAGAACAGGCAACGGTTAATTCAAATGCAAATGGAGTTTGTGTGGAACATCATAACACATGCTGTAAAACCCGGAAATAAAAATTAAAAAAACAGTCCCTATGGCACGCAATATAGGCTATATAGATTAACCAGTGTTAGGGAAATAAAGGGATGCATACAGTATAACTGTCCATGGAGACTTTATCTAAACCCTGGTTTTAAGATAGGTATTAAAATAATAAAAGTTACTCACTGGATCGTAATGTAGAAAAAAAATGTTGAAGTACAATTATATAGTACAGTACATTCAAGTTCAATGCAATTTTAAAACGGTAGGCATTTCCTCATATTGAGACGTTTACTGAAATACTTGAAAGTTGAAAGTCATTGTTTTCATGTAAGGCTGGTGTTTTCAGACCTGCACATTTTTTGAATGGAGTTCCAAATACTTTAATTTGCACGTTTGTATAACGTTTGTAAACGTTTGTATAGAGTGCAATAATTAGCAGTCTTAAATAAAAATCTTCTTCAATGTAATTCTTCATTCATTAACCTTGAGACACACCTCCACGAATAATTATAAGACTACAGGCACACTAAGCTCTGTTTCAACCCAGATGATTAACTGGAGCTGGTCTGTGCACTGTTCATGTTTGAGTGTGCCTTGGGAGGTATGGTCTTCAAACTTTTGAACCCCATTGTATTGAGTTTTAAGGCAAGTAGTGACTACTCTGTCACTCACCAATTAAGGCGTGTGCTAAGTCTACCTCATGCATTTTCAGCACGACAAAATAAAGATACACCATTTTATGAGGCCGCCATAAACAGAAACAAATACATAAATGTTACCAGATTTACCAAATCAAACAATACATAATCTAAGGTTGCATATACTGAATGAATGGGAACTACACATACAAATAAAACGAAAGAATAAAATTAAATGTTTGGAAGTGTTGGTTACTCTCTGGTCAGATCTTATTTTTCACAATTAAATGTTTTAAAGATACACAGAGGAAATATTAGTACGGGCAGGCTCGGGGGCAAGGTTAGAATCCCTGTTGCAATTTGGCACTTGCAGCTACACACACGCACACATATAACTGAATATGTCCAGTCTTCTTTAAAGATATACACAGATCAATCAATTGCTTTTTCCTGCAGCACAGCAGCTGTTACTTATGCTGTTTGATTGGTCTTGAAATAATGATCAGTTTGGGTTTTGATTATCTGACTACTTCTGGGATTAAGAGTCAAACACTGTTTCAAATACATTGGTAAATACTACATTTTAATGGGAATATCATGAAATGTCTTTTTTATTATTGGGGAATGTGGTTTATTTAATCAAACAAAGTGCCAGGAGGCTGGTAGGACAACCACAGTATTTGTAGTAAACTATATGTAATAGTCCTTTAAAATGAACCACACCAATCTTAAATTGTTATTTGTACAATAAGCTGACACCTTCTAATGTGATTGCAAGTCACCTGTGGACCCATCAAAAGACAAAATAAAAAATGATGAATGAATTCCAGTTTGAGAGCTCCACACAGTCACTTTTCTGCCTTTGCTTTTTTGATGTCTGCATTCTACCTCCACTGCATACACGTGTACGCCTATAGGCATCATCCTTTGTCTAGGTGGTGTTTTTCTCACAAAGACCTGTCTCCAAATGATTGGTCTTCCTAGATCACAACCTGTATTTTCTGCAGCATTTTATCTGGAAAAGTCTTACACTTTGGCAGAATCAAACAACATTTCCATGGGGCTTTTGGTTTGAAGAGGCCCAGAACATTAGCTCCTTAACTGTGTTGAGTCTCTGTGGCACCAGTCAAATGCATAGCGAATTAATTTAATTGTCGTATTATTTCCACTGATATGATTTGACTTGGAAGCCATTTTGAATTACTCATGCTTTGGCTGCTCCAGTCAGTGAACGCAACAATGCTTAGCCACTTCTATCACAGTCTCCAGCTTTGCCCACTGCTTTAGCAGAATGACAGCCAGGATCCTTCAAAGTGTTTAGCCCTTTGTAAGGCGATAACAAGTCTCGTTTTTCAGTGAAAGTCCATTAGATAGCCTAGCTAAAGGAAGGGTGAAATGCCTGTCATGGGTTCCCAGGTAGATAGGTTTCCTCTCAGATAACCTATTTGGTTTCTTTGGCTCCTGTCCTGTGAAGTGACAAGTCATGTTGGCATCAAATTAAACCAGCAGAGGGTAAGTATACTGGCCTTTGCTCAATCTGGACGTTGTAATGTTTTAAGTTTTAGATTCTTAAGAAAGTTTCCATAACTGAATGACTTGGTTTCATTTCAGCTTTGGAGCTTCAACGGGTTCAGTTCAAATGGCATGGGATGATGTTGTATGCAGCATGACCAATGGTGATTTCTGTTATGTCTACATCTAAAATGAGCTACAAACTCCTGCCTGCAAGAGGATGAAGATTTAATAAAGACATTCAGTAAGTCGCCCTGGACAAGGGTGTCTGCTATGAAATAAATAATAATAATAATGATAATAATAATAATAATTTTAATTTCACTGATCCCAGTGGCAATATCCAGATAGTTTCCAGGCCAAATGGTGTCTTTTGGCAGGATTTTGCCACAATAATGGCTGAATAGCATCTTGAACACAGTTGTGCTAATCACAGACAGTAGCATCAATGTGCCATTTATTTTATAACTTTATTGTCTTGTTTTTAAAGACCAAGGAACACTGTACTTTTAGTTAGGTTATTTACTAGTTTATCAAATGAATGTTATTAAGTGAGCAGTTATGACAATAAGCCATGTTTTTCAGAGACAAGATTTCAACATGGTCATGAGTTGAAGTAGGTGATTCTGTGCTGACTATGAATTTCCTACAATTAAAAACTTTTCTTCTGAAAATATTATTTTGCACAACACCAAACTTTATGCTATTACAAAGATTTGAATCAGTGCTACCATTTTTTTGTTTGTTTAGTAGGAGAAGGCGTGTTAGCATCTTTTGTAATCCCAAGATCTGAACAAAGAAAAACAATACCATGCATTGGTTGTTATTAAACAAATATCTCCACTAAATCATAATTAAGCATTTCCTGCTACACTATGTTTAATGTTTTGCTTTACGAAGATTTTGAAACTATCAACCTAAAATATTTATATCTACAGTATTGATAATTACTTGTTTTTATTCAATCTCAGCTCTTAATGACTTAACTGAATTACTTATGAAATTGAATGGTGTACTTTATCCCTGTTCTCAAGTATTGATAAGTTCCCTATAAAAACCTATTGGTTCTATGGGACCAGAGATGAGTATCAGTGCTTTACAGTATTTAAACAAATATCCTTTAAAAATGTGAATTAAGCATGGTGGTATATTTTTAATGTATTTTAAGTAAAATATCCTTCACTGTCACTAGTCCCTGTTCTGTATCTGTTGGCCTGCTCTAATCAGGATGAACAAAGCTCAGTCTTACTGTGTTAGAAATCACAGAAGAGCTGCAAGATTTGGATGGTGTGAACTGACATGCCATGTGTTGTGGGAACTGCTCCTGAATATGGTAATCGCAGCATTTCTCTCTCTCCCTCCCTCTCTTTTGCATGATGTATTTTTTCCTGCAAGAGAGAAATGTCTTCAGATCAGTTTCATCACAATTTTCCAAAGTTTGTTTCCCCTCTGTTAAATCCTTCCCCGTCCTCAATTGTTATCAGATCAGTTTAATGTGATCAGAATGTGAACTTAAGGGTGACGTAATATGGCAGCATTCAGGGATTATATCTGAGAGCACAGCTTTTATGCAATTCTTTATGTTTTCTGAGAATTAAAAGATATCTATTTGTCAGAAAGATAACCCCCGTGGGAGTGGGAGTGACAGACGACGATCATGCCACACTCCCCATGATCCTTATTCAGCGTGCACATCAAAAAGCTGAGTCAGGTGTAAACCCTAATTGCCTTCATTTAAAAATAAAAACATCCCTAAAAACATCCTTTCTTTCAAAAAATATTGTATTATTGACATACACCTCAATTGTCAATGCTGCATGCATGGAAATCAACATCAACTGGATGAGACTAATCTCCGTTTAAGTTTTCTCAGTGTGCCAAGGAAGTACCAAATAATTTCTGTGTATAAGGAACAAAGAAAAATAAATGACTCATTGCCAGTTTTTTTTTTTATTTTGTTCAGCAGTATCCAGAAAACGGAAATATTTTGTGTCCGTTTTGAAAGCAAGCAAAGTTTTTGTTTGTTTGCTTTTTTTAATGTATCAGTAGAAATTATTGAGCCCCTCTTTTAAGCCCCTCTTTTTTTTGTTTGCTAATTTGTTTTCTTTTGTCCTTTCAAGTTGAGGCACACACTTAAATAATTACATGAATACAACTAATATATAGTATCAGCTATCATTCCCATATGCTGTTATAATATTTGTTATAATGTCAATACATTTTATTATCATTGACCTGTTATAATATTAGGAGTTTCCTGTCAAGATCAATCATATGTTTGGGAGGCTTGTGTGAAAAAGTGTATTATATTTAGATAGATGTCTAAAACAAAAATGTTTTCCCAATCACAGGAACAGTCCAGTTCCTGTGTTTGGGGATGGTCATTTTATACTTGATCTGTACATTTTTTAAATCAAGTGGCTGCAGTTAAGATATTATGATAGTACTATAAACCGAGGCAAATTTCTAAGTCTGGCACAGGCCTTCACTGGCTGCTTACATAGTTTGTTTTCTGTTTTGATCTTGTAGACAGGTGAGTTGAAGTCTACACTATTAAATGATGCTGTGCAAAGACAGTAAACCTTGGCAGAGGCTGTTTTCTGTCCTCTTGCACACAGCATATGCTCTTGTAACTGGAAGCCAAATGATTTCTCAGAAGGTCTATGTGGTCACCGTCATTTAATTGTTTTTCAGGCAGCGCGATAATCAATACTTGCAATAGACAGAGCTGACATCACCAGGTCTTTCTAATTATATATTTAACAAACCTGTCCTCCTGGAGAGAGATATTTAAAAAACAAAACAAACATAAAAACATGAATTTTAATAACATTTAATAATAATAATTAAAAAATGATATGGTGATATTTGCCAGCATTTACTTATGAAGATATAACCCAGTAACATACACAGCACTGTATTCATGTGCCTAATGTCCTTCAATCTATATTGCCTTTTATGATCAGTGCTCACATTAACTGCATGCTCAATGATACAACACTTTTCGTCCAGAGTCACTTTCACATTTGCCACTCAAATCACGGACTGGTAAGACAGAGATGCCAAGACCCACTGTGTGCACTCAGCATTGCCCCATGTTCCTTAATACATCTTTACTGTGGTTATCTTGTCCTTCACAATCTTCAATTTGAACCTGGGGTTAACCCATTGTGGTTGAACCAATTACCAATGCAATATGAGCTGTTACAGTGTTGTAAGCAGGTTCTTTTTTTCCCCAAAATCTGATTCACTTCTGCTTCCCTCCAAAGCAGACAAAAGGATATTTACAACCTCACTGTCTCCAGACCAGAATATGCACCACTGCCTTTAATGGTAACATGAAGGATGATGCTAATGTGGAATTACAGGCAACGATCAGGGGAATATAGCACACAATAATCCTCAATAACTATGTTGACAGTGGTGGGCAGATTTGCGTGGCTGCTGAAGTCACGTTGATAGTCTCACTGGGACTGGCGAAAGCTCTGTGGTTCATGCTGAGGGCTCATGAGGAGGGTTGATAGCGCGTGTTGTGTAAGACACGTGTATGTTGTTTTGTCTCACCTGTGCAGGGGGTGACTGAGAAGACAGCAAATGGGGAAGGGGGGATTTTTAAATGAATTCAATGAAAGGCATTTGCAATCGCACTTTGAGTATTTCCAAGACTGTATTCAACTTTATTTCCCACGGCAACACCCTCTTAACACTTCCCTGCTCATTATCTTTTCCACCACCTCCAAATGGTCCCCCTTTTGGGAAGAAGCACAACAGGTGAGTTTGACTGAACTGTAATTTGGAGGAGTGATTAGACGACCTTACAAGGAACAACACGTGCAAATACAGTTTTCAGCTATTTGTAAAGGCTTTTCAACCCAAGTCGGATTTGTCGAGTGTAGAGGACTGAAAATGTGATCTTCATGATCTTCAAGTACTGCTGCCCTGTCTGCCAGGGCAGTAATGAGTAATGACAATGTTATATCATTGTGTTATTAAAAGGGATATTTTTCATGTGAGATTCATGATGACTCATATCTTTTGCTTAATTAAATGTGTGTGGGGGAGAGGGGGGCAAAGTATCCAGTTAAACTGAAAGACAATAAAATGTGATCTGACTGCTCTCTGGTTCTGTTCTGTTCTGTCAAATAGAATGATTTCAGTGTATTCACTTTGTGTTCAAGGACAGTGCATGAGCAACATATTTGCTTGAGTTTGATCTTCTCATAATGATTTAAACTCTGTCAAGACTGACAGCTGAAAAACATGAGCAACTACTCATCAGTTAAACAAGAAGGCCTGTTTCTGCATGTACAGGCCTTGGGAGGCATGAACAAAATGCTGTTTCCTTTGTGGTCTTCAGTCAGAGAGGCAAGCCAGCAGCCCTCTCAAGTAACTGAGACAGTCTGAACATTCCCACAAGCTTGGTCTCTTTACCAATGATACATTTGCACTTCTGGGTGATAGAAGTATGCTATCATTAGAAGAGATAAGTTCTACACAGTGACAGTGACAATGTCAGTATGAGAAGCATGTGAGATTGTCATTGTCTTAACAGGTAATACATGTTAAGACTGGAGATCTTCTGAATGGAAACTATAAAACACTTTTTCAACCAACATCGGATTAATGTATCTTCTTCATCACCTAAAAATGATCTGAATCACAAGTTCATCAGTGTGCTTGCATCAGTGTGAACCAGTGATAAATACAAGACCAATTAATACATCCATCCATTTTCAAAACCACTTATCCTGGCAAGGGTCAAAGGGAAGCCAGAGCTGATCCCAGCAGGCATAGGGCACAAGACAGGGATACAACTAGGACAGGACACCAGTCTATCACTGGGCAACAGACACACACAGCAATTTAGAGAGACCAATCAACCTAACCCACAAGTGCTTGGACAGTGGGAGGAAACCAGAGTGCCCAAAGCAAACTCTACACAGACAGCCCCCTGCCCAAGCCTGGACTCAAACCCAGGACCCTGGGGCTGTGAGGCAGCAGCACTAACCACCATGCAACCCCAATGAATACATTGCCTCTTAATTTCAAGCAAAATATACACATGTATACAGAAATGAAAATACTATATAAAACATGGGAAGACGAGACCAGAATCTTTGCTGGTGTAACTTTGTAAGATTATATATAATATACACTTTTACTGAAAGTAAATAATAAATAGAGACAAACTTAAGTACTGGTCAGTAGTTGTACAATATACTACTATGCACAACAGTGTAATATATAGATATGCAGTATCAATTATAGATTTCTTCCCCTCCATTTTCAAAAAAACAACAGCAATATAAGCTACTCTACTGTGAATGTAAATGATAATATACTGCCAGAAAGCTTCCATATCATTTGAATTATAATCAGTGTATAATTTGCCTGTCATATATCTAGCTACAGTACAGGCCTTGGTAAGATAGTTTTTGAGGTCATACCCAAATAGGTGGACAAAGCCACGTGCAGCTCTCATTGGTCTAATATCGCAGGTGAAAGAGTAGAGACACTTGGCCAAAGTAAACTAAAATGGTCATGTACTGCAGAATTTCACTGGCACAGGGAAAATGCAAATTCTAGTTTTAATACTATTAGTAAACTGATACAGTATTGATTTAAATGGGGTTGATGTTGCTCTTTATTTTCTTCTTATCCAACAGACTAGCAAATCAGCCCTTTTCAGCTGTGTAAAACTATGTATATATTTATCTTAAAAATTCAATTAAAAAAACAAGGCATGGTTTGTGTTTTACCCCCACATTTTCAGGGATGCGTAAATAAAGTTTGCAGTTCTTTACATCAAAAATACCAAAATTGTGTTTTAAGGATGGGCAATGCGGCGATGTATACTTTGATTGGATTGTTTCCCCCAGTTTACTTAATTTTGTAATTTTCCTTTTGTAGTATCTATTTGGCAGAGTTCAAATACACAGAGAAAAATTGCTTGCAAGAAGAGAATATTACAGCAGAAGGATACATTTAACCTCAAAAGTCACCAAATATGCTTAGTCTTTGAAATAAGTGTAACAAGGCTTCTGTGTCCTGTTGAGATGAAAAGAGGAAGGTCAAAATGAGGTGAGCATGGATATATTCAAGCTTAGAGGATGATTTTGTGGGTAGGTGCAACCCAGCACAGATGTCTACACTGGGTTTTAAGAACAGCGATAAGACAACAAATACATTGACAAATCAACAAACAGAAGAAACACCTGCATGTTTAGGATGAAAAAATGAATGAAAGGTAATGCAGCAGCTTCAGCAGTCACTGGCCACTTCTTTACTTAAACAGAAGTGCTCTGGACTCACATTCACTTCCCAGAAGTCAACATGTTGCACTCTATGGTTTACAACTAGGCCTACTCTCTCTTAAGAACTCTCTGCTCTCTGAACTGCTCTGAACAAAGCAGATTCTTTAGTAGTATTTATCTCTCAGCAGAAGCCCTTACACAGGGCAACTTAAAGCAGCCACAAAAGAAAAGAACATGTCACCAAAACACGATATATTGCAGTACAATACACATGGCATGTACATACAATCTTTGACAGGCCAGTGATCTGGCTCATGTTAAAACAATTCACAGAACTGTAATGCCCAACACAGAAGTAAACAAAAACTTTTGCTATTGCACCTACACCAAAACCATCTGCTGAATCACCTTGCATCTGCTGAGAGTACTTGAATGCTATACTAGTTGTGCTCGTCATTTATGTTCTGTTATTGCAAGTTGATACATTTGCTTCAATGAGCATGTGGCAGTATTACAGGCATTAAATAAGTATAAATGCAACATATAAAAATAATGGTGGGGGGAGGGGAGCTAAACATCGTCCACAATTTTGAAAAACTTGTGTGTTTGAGGATGCAGCTGTGATACCTAATTTCCGCATCAAAGAAAATGTAGTGGTTTTAATACGATATCCTCAGCACCTTGTTTTGAATAATGTGCCACTGCAGTTCCCTAATAATCAAATATTATATAGTTAATTTGAAACCATCCAGTTAAAAAACTGACATCTGCGAAATCTGTTTCAAAGGCAACATCATTCTAGAATTTAACACTTGTTAGGGGAAATGTAAAAACAATAACATTAGAATTACAATGGCTTCCAACACTGTTCTTTGCTGGGCTTCTTCAAATGTGTGGTGTGGCAAGAAGTGATCGGAGGAACTCAAATTTCACTAGCTTGTTTCCTTGCTTTCTCTATTTACAGCTGTGCGCTCTCAAAAACCAAACTGCGACTCTGTAAAGCTTCCCTCAGACAACATCTTTTTGTCTTTGTTGCTTCCACTTCAATTTCTCAAGATGTGTGGTGTGTAGGCTATACTGCACAATTGAAAAAAAAAAAAGGAACTGATAGGTTATTTGAGGATGTTGAGTCAAGCCTTCTGCTGTTGGCTGATGGCAGCAGGTAATGTCAGAGACCTGTCTGGAACACAGAGACTTTTATTTGTAAACTGTTACTCTCTTCTTTATTTTCATTGCCACTTTGTGGAGAATATATCTGTCCAAGTATGATGTGTATCATTTTTAGGGGTCATGTACTTTGCAGTTACTACCATTATATTGGTAGTATATTGAACAGATCTCTGGTCATATACAATCACCAGTTTTCTCTGATAAACGACACACTGTTAATTCATATAAAAATTATTGAATTGTCTTTGTTCTTCTTTCTTTGTCTACAATTTGCATTTCCCATTCATCCCACAATTGGGAATGACAATCACTATGTGCCCTATGGCAGTGATTCTCTAACTTTCTTGACCCAGGGACCCCTTTACCACCCACATTTTGGCTGAGGACCCCCACAGGAGGTGTTGATGGTAGAAAATTGCGAGGGGTGGGGTGGGGTGTTGACGGTAACCAAACATCTGTGATAGTGGGGGGACGGGCGGGATGGGGATGATAAAATCTTGCTAGAGCAGGGGGTGGGGGCATTTTGCTGTGGACCCCAGTTTGAGAACCACTGCCCTATGGTCCCTGGGGCCAGCAATAAACACTATTCAGTACTGTCGCTGTATGAAAGAGGACAGGTGCATGTCTTGCAACAGTAGATCTTCATGGAAACTTCATCTTCAAAGTGCACATCACATAGTACACTAATATATATTTCACATTTTCTTAACTGTTGTCTCGGATTCTGCATCAAATTGAACTGCTCATACTTAATTCATACTTAGTTGAACACAGATAATACGTTTCAGTCCAAAAATAAAACTGGGAGAACAGCAGTGCTGATGGGGTTTACAAAATGGTTGTCCCACTATAATATCGTACACATTACAACATGTGGTTCAAATTAAAAAAGACTGTTGGCAATGGAGATATTTTAACACAGGAAATTAGCCTCTGTGTCTTCTGCCAGTTTACATACAATTTACTTCCTTTAACTGTTCTATCTTGTGACTTAAAACCACATGCTTTATATTCTTACAGTTAGAAATTATTTTCATCAAAACAGCCAATCAAGCTAGCTCACAGATTTTAAAGGGGGAGTAGCCATAGACTTATATAGCCTACATATTGATACAGTATTTAAAGTAACATACCAATCATATTTCTTGCAATAGTTACCATGCTGTCAACTTTTTTTTTTCTTCTTACAGTAAGTACATATATTTTCTCATGCATTTTGTTTGGTGGTGGCAAAAAAAAGGAAAAGCACCGGTTGTGTAACTCTTTAACACGTCTTAACAAAGGAGAAAGAAAGGTATGCTACTTAAACAACTCTGAAAACATCTACACACACACATACACACATAACATATATATTTATATATATACACACACACACATTACATATATATTTATATATATATATATATACACACACATCACATATATATTTATATATATACACACACACACACACACACACACACACACACACACACACACGCACGCACACACACACATAGTGACCACTTTATTAGGTACACCTATCTAGTACCGGGTAGGACTTTTGCCTCCGTAAGAGGCTGAATTCGTCATGTCATGGATTCCACAAGGTGCTAGAAACATTCTTTAGGGATTTTGGTCCATGCTGGCTCAATAGCATCACACGGTTCCTGCAGATTTTTCTTCCACACATTCAAGCTGAGAACCTCTTGTTCCACCTCATTGCAAAGGTGCTCTATTGGATTGGAGTTCTGGGGGCTGTGCAGGCCATCGGAGTAAACTAAAGTCACTGTCCACGGTTTGTGGAACCAGCTGGAAATGATGCATGTTTTCTGACATGGTGCATTATCCTGCTGGAAGTATCTATTTGAAAAACTGTAGATTTTGGCCATAAAGGGATGCACATGGTCAGTAGCAATGCTTAGGTAGGCTGTGGCATTCAAATTATGCTTAATATGTATTAAGGGGCCTAGTGTGTGCCACAAAAACATTCCCCATACCATTACACCACCAGCAGCAGCCTGTACAGTTGACACAAGGCAGTATGGATCCATGGAGCCAAATTCTGACCCTACTATCCGCATGTCACAGCAGAAATCGAGATTCGTTATACCAGGCAATGTTTTTCCAATCTTCAATC
The DNA here is from genome assembly GCF_036373705.1 of Amia ocellicauda. NCBI lineage: Eukaryota > Metazoa > Chordata > Actinopteri > Amiiformes > Amiidae > Amia > Amia ocellicauda. Next base: position 16,429,377 of record NC_089852.1, read on the forward strand.
ATTCACTTTTGGTGATCACTTTCCCACTGAGGCCTCATTTTCCTGTTCTTAGCTGACAGGAGTGCAACCCGGCATGGTCTTGTGCTGCTGTAGCCCATCCGCTTCAAGGTTTGACACATTGTGCATTCAGAGCTGCCCTTCTGCACACCACTGTTGTAAAGAGTGATTATTTGAGTATTTGTGGCCTTACTGTCGGCTTGAACAGATCTGGCCATTCTCCTCTGACCTCTCTCATTATCAAGGTTTTTTCACCTACAGAACTGCCACTCATTGGATATTTTTTGTTTGTCACACCATTGTCTATAAACTCTAGAGACAGTAGTGCCTGAAAATTCCAGGAGCTCAGCTGTTTCTGACATGCTGGAACCACCACACCTGGCACCAACAATTATACCATGGTCAAAGTCGCTTAGATCAAATGTCCCCCCATTCCCCATGTTTGCTCAAACAACAACTAAACCTCTTGATCATGTTTGCATGCTTCATATATTGAGTTGCAGCCATATAATTTGCTGTTTGGCTATTAAAGCAGGTGTACCTAATAAAGTGGCCACTGAGTGTATATGTGTGTAGATGCTTTTATATATATATATATATATAATTGGCTTAAACAGTCCCTAGTGTCATTTTGTAAGTCGCCCTGGATAAATGATAATTTTAAACAACAGATCATAAACTCCTTACTGAACTAAAAGAAGCAAAGGGCACTGGAATAAACATTTACTGCCTGCTAATGGCATCATAAAATCATGCAATATTCTGAAAACAACAAAAAAATGCTTTTCTTCTCTTTCATTGTCAGTATTCCATTGACCTATATAGTTAAAAGAGAAAAGAATCACAGACAGATGGCTTTAAACTTGAAAGAGTATATAAAAACTGCATCTTCCTCCCAGCATGTGATGGTTATCAATCCCATGAGCCCACACGATAGTTGTACATGCAGTCTGCTGTTCCACACGTGTATGTGTAACACAGAATAGATTGCACTAGTCTCACAAGTGTCGCTGAAGTGAGTGCAAGTTAGACAATGTATCTAGACCGGAAGTATGTCAAGAGCAAAGTGAGTCTGAAAACTGAGAGCAGCACAGATGTGTGGATATATTAGAGGACTGGTGTGAAGTGTGCAGGGCAGGGTTCTTCAGCTCTGTTCCTCATGTGCTGCCGCCAAGCAGGTTTATATGTGACCATTTAATTTAATTTAATTACCACCTGGTTCAAAGTGGTGGGGAAAAAAGGTCAACATTAGTGTAAACCACCACCTCCTTAAAAAGGGTTTACAGTGAATAATAGTTTCATGATGCATTCAAGATCTGAAGTGGAAGGAATACAGGAGATGATGTGGCCTTCAAGATAAAGAGGCACGGATCCCTGTTGCCTAGTGGATGGAGATATATAGTGAGGGAAAAAAGTATTTGATCCCCTGCTGATTTTGTACGTTTGCCCACTGACAAATAAATGATTGGTCTATGATTTTAATGGTAGGTGTATTTTAACAGTGAGAGACAGAATAACAACAAAAAAATCCAGAAAAACGCATTTCAAAAAAGTTATAAATTGATTTGCATGTTAATGAGGGAAATAAGTATTTGATCCCCTATCAATCAGCAAGATTTCTGGCTCCCAGGTGTCTTTAATACAGGTAACGAGCTGAGATTAGGAGCACTCTCTTAAAGGGAGTGCACCTAATCTCAGCTCGTTACCTGTATAAAAGACACCTGTCCACAGAAGCAATCAATCAATCAGATTCCAAACTCTCCACCATGGCCAAGACCAAAGAGCTGTCCAAGGATGTCAGGGACAAGATTGTAGACCTACACAAGGCTGGAATGGGCTACAAGACCATCGCCAAGCAGCTTGGTGAGAAGGTGACAACAGTTGGTGCGATTATTCGCAAATGGAAGAAACACAAAATAACTGTCAGTCTCCCTCGGTCTGGGGCTCCATGCAAGATCTCACCTCGTGGAGTTTCAATGATAATGAGAACGGTGAGGAATCAGCCCAGAACTACACAGGAGGATCTTGTTCATGATCTCAAGGCAGCTGGGACCATAGTCACCAAGAAAACAATTGGTAACACACTACGCCGTGAAGGACTGAAATCCTGCAGCGCCCGCAAGGTCCCCCTGCTCAAGAAAGCACATGTACAGGCCCGTCTGAAGTTTGCCAATGAACATCTGAATGATTCAGAGGAGAACTGGGTGAAAGTGTTGTGGTTAGATCTGACCATAATCGAGCTCTTTGGCATTAACTCAACTCGCCGTGTTTGGAGGAGGAGGAATGCTGCCTATGACCCCAAGAACACCATCCCCACCGTCAAACATGGAGGTGGAAACATTATGCTTTGGGGGTGTTTTTCTGCAAAGGGGACAGGACAACTGCACCGCATCAAAGGGACGATGGACGGGGCCATGTACCGTCATATCTTAGGTGAGAACCTCCTTCCCTCAGCCAGGGTATTAAAAATGGGTCGTGGATGGGTATTCCAGCATGACAATGACCCAAAACACACAGCCAAGGCAAAAAGGAGTTACTCAAGAAGAAGCACATTAAGGACCTGGAATGGCCTAGCCAGTCTCCAGACCTTAATCCCATAGAAAATCTGTGGAGGGAGCTGAAGGTTCGAGTTGCCAAACGTCAGCCTCGAAACCTTAATGACTTGGAGAGGATCTGCAAAGAGGAGTGGGACAAAATCCCTCCTGAGATGTGTGCAAACCTGGTGGCCAACTACAAGAAACGTCTGACCTCTGTGATTGCCAACAAGGGTTTTGCCACCAAGTACTAAGTCAAAGGGGTCAAATACTTATTTCCCTCATTAACATGCAAATCAATTGATAACTTTTTTGAAATGCGTTTTTCTGGATTTTTCTGTTGTTATTCTGTCTCTCACTGTTAAAATACACCTACCATTAAAATTATAGACTGATCATTTCTTTGTCAGTGGGCAAATGTACAAAATCAGAAGGGGATCAAATACTTTTTCCCCTCACTGTAGGTTCTGCTTGCAGTTCAAGTGGGCCATTGTCACCACCAGGATTTGAACAATCCTGAAAATGCACTGAAAGTACTTGAACTCCATATTCTTTGGTGGATCTCAGTTGTTCAGAAGGCTGTGCTTGCCTCTGGCAGATCATTAGCTGGATTGATTTGCCAATGAGGCAACACATTCGGTAAACTTTTAGGCAAATCAGACAAATGACAACTCTTCTGCGACAAAAACCACAGCCTTCGACTTTAACCCTTAAATACTTAAATACAATACAGGAAGCAGTCTAGCCTAAGGTATCTCTATCCTGTCCAACTGAGCAGCAGATCCTTTAAGTCCTGTAAGTTGCGAGGTGGGGCCTTCATGGATCGGACTTGTTTGTCCAGCACATCCCACAGATGCTCCATTGGATTGAGATCTGGGGAATTTGTAGGCCAAGTCAACACCTTGAACTCGTGATTCATCAGACCAGGCCACCTTCTTCCATTGCTCCGTGGTCCAGTTCTGATGCTCACGTGCCCATTGTAGGCGCTTTCAGCAGTGGACAGGGGTCAGCATGGGCACCCTGACTGGTCTGCGGCTACGCAGCCCCATACGCAACAAATTGCGATGCACTGTGTGTTCTGACACCTTTCTATCAGAACCAGCATTCACTTTTTCAGCAATTTGAGCTACAGTAGCTCGTCTGTTGGATCGGACCACACGGGCCAGCCTTCGCTCCCACGTGCATCAATGAGTCTTGGCCGCCCATGACCCTGTCGCCGGTTCACCGCTTTTCCTTCCTTGGACCACTTTTGATAGGTACTGACCACTGCAGACCGGGAACACCCCACAAGAGCTGCAGTTTTGGAGATGCAGCCAGTCATCTCGCCATCACAATTTGGCCCTTGTCAAAGTCGCTCAGATCCTTACGCTTGCCCATTTTTCCTGCTTCTAACACATCAACTTTGAGGACAAAATGTTCACTTGCTGCCTAATATATCCCACCCACTGACAGGTGCCATGATAACGAGATTATCAGTGTTATTCACTTCACCTGTCAGTGGTCATAATGTTATGGCTGATTGGTGTATTTGGTCTAACACCTATTTGTTTCTCAACAAAAATGTGACATTTATGTGTGCTACTTATGGCTTATTTGAAGGTAAGAAAGAAGGTGTTCCTGGTTAACAATACCTTGCACTGTCAGATGTTTAGTACTGTATAAAAGTCTTTGAGGGCAAACAAAAAATGAAAATAACTTACATGCAGTGACATCGAAAACTGTGAGCATTTGGGGTGGTAGCACACTCCACAATGAGAATGTGATTCAATTGTATTAAAACAAAGTTAATCTAATCTGAATTCTGTCAAGGATGAGATCAATCGTATAATAAGGTAAGTGTACAAAATATACTACCAACATTTGAAATTGTATTATCTTTGATCTGTAATTTTATACTGTGTTATTGCACCTTAGTAATGCTCTTATATTTTGTAAGTCGCCCTGGAAAAGGGTGCCTGCTAATAAATAAATAAATAAATAATAATATAATAACAAAAATATACAGATATAGCCTAGATATACAAACTTAGTTTAGTAGCTTTTACCTACAAACCCTACTATAAAGTGTAATACTGTCTTCAATACTGTTTAAATTAAAGAGCAAGGGCAAGAACAGAAGATGATTCCAACATTTATTAGAATTCCGAAGTAGACACTGTTATTTCACCCTGGGGATACTGTGTGACACTCAATATTGTAGTTTTATGTTTTATGGCATCATGTTGAATTAGATTTGATGTTTTTCTAGACTGGTTTGCCTCACACTGGCCAGAAAACCATCATTATTGTGAAACAGTTTGTGATGGAAAGTAAAATATAAAACCCAACAATAAAATAATATGTTGGTGTTTATCAGGTTATTTTTGATTTACAATCAATGGTTATTAACTAGGGCTGCAGCTATGGATTTTGTTTCAGGACTTTGACCGCACTCTGTGCAGACAGTACATACTTTAGCATATTAACACGAGGTAGCTAGAACCTGCTAGTGAACAGGATGTAAGAATCGCAGTTTTACCACCACAGAATGAGGTCTCTATATGCCTGCAATTGGACATTTTACTTGAACTCAAATTACGTTTTTCTCTCTCTTTTAAACTACCTATCTAAGGAGTGCACTAAACATCACTGTATTATAATAATGGAACAATGACAAACATACAATACTGTATATAACAGAGATTTATTTTGCAAAAAGATGTGTGACAAAGGTTAATTTTGCCTCTGGGAATAATTTCAATTTACAGACTGAAGTAGATTGGGACAGCATCATTGCAGATGCTAGTATAACAGCAACAGGAGGAAAGTGGCAGACTGTACTGAGTTTCACTTATCTTTGACCCCTTGCTTTGGTCATCTCTATGCCACAAACACCCTAGCTGTACCAAGAGCTGTACCATGCCAGTCCAACTCAGCTCTCACCCAAAAAACCCCTACAAACTCCTCCCTGCCATCATCCAAAGCCAACTGGCAAAAGTTGTTTTTAATCTTAAGTAATTAACGTAGTAACTCCAGTACATAAATTAAGCAAAAAACTTGGCAATTTACCCCTCCCCACCTTCCCCTCCTGATAATTACTTTCAGATGCTTTATCTCTAATTCAGACTTTCCCCTCTTAATTTCGTCCCACATAATACGGCGCGAGGGATTTGTGGTCATGTTGTTTTCATTTTGTACAGCTGGTTTTCATGAAAATGTTTACGCTTTCCATTCGTGAAAAAAATGCCAGCTTTATGACTTGCTGTACATAAAGTGGGCTGCTGTTGTTTTCCTCTGTCAGACTGGGCAGCTGTCATAAGACTAGCACACATGTGTTTCTTTTTTCCTTGTTTGTTTACATTTCTCTCACAACTTTCTACAGTTTTGTAATCAAATAATAGTGGATGCTTTGTGCCAATGTCATATCATGGTAGACTGCTATTACAATTAAGGTAGTTCTTCCATGAAAGACAATGTATTTTACCCTTTACCCCTAAATAGTCAGAAGGGTACCCTTAATTGAAAACATTGGCCAAAAATATGAGTTTTCTAAATCTCCTAAATTAAGCAGTCAATCAAAAACTAAACACAAAATTAGCAATTAAGTATCTTGCTGAAAACATATTTGAAATCTATCCTAAATTTGACTGCACTGGAATAAGATGCATTATACTGCCTAAGGCTAATGTACTTTTCCATTTATTTTTGTATTATATATATGTAATATATAGAGAGATATTGTGGTGCAGTGCTGGGAGGGATTCAAAATGGATGCCCTGAAAGGCATTCAATTTCTCAGAGGCCCTGGAGACGAATCAGTAGTGGGAAGCACCTGGGCTCACTGGGCTCCTACGTAAAGGAAGAAAGCCAGCACACGTGTGTGTGTGTGTGTGTGTGTGTGTGTGTGGGGGGGGGGGGGGGGGGGATGGGACAAGATGGAGAGAATAATAGAGAACAAAATAACGACTAAGACACTGGTATATCATCTTTTAGCTTTAGACCTAGAATGTGATTTGGGATTGGAATTGTCTGTTAGGTGTGTCTGTCTTTTTATTAGTTATTGTGTTTAGAGAGGAACCAATCATAAATTCACTTCACTTCCTTGCACGATATCCCAGCCTGTGCATGTGCACCTGTTTCCTAGACCCTGCCTATAAATCAAGCCCAACATGTTGTCACAATATTATATAAATATATCTATATGTTTTATGAAGGCCTTCCATTCTATTTAAGCTAAAAGTGCTGCCAGTTTGAAAAAACAGTATGTTTGGACCTAAGGCTATAGTACTGTTCTCCAATGAAATGTCATAGGGCCTTGTCTCTCTTTCCTGTGTTGTAAGTGTTTTGTCATTCATGTTTTTTTTTTTTTTTTTTACTTTTTCTTCCAGCACACTTTACAAACTGCATACAATTTGACAAGAAACCAGCCAATAAATAATTAATGTACAAGGTTTATAAAAATGTTTGTCCAACATTAAGATTTTCTTTCCTCGGTTCAAATGTATCTTTCTTGTTTGCATAAGGTTTAGATATGCTTGTAAGTGAACAACACAGCAGAAAAAACAATCACAACTTACGTGTTGCTCAGTTCATTGTCAGGCACTCCTCATCTTAAACCAGAAATACACAAACTAAATATCACAGAATTAATTTAACAATGAAATGTTTATGATGCTGTGGCAATAAATTGGCAAAAAAGAAAAAGCATGCCTACCTTACTTATATTGAAGGTCGATTGGCATTTTAAATCATGCGATTACAACATAATGGTGCTTCATCAAGCTGCGATTGCTGTAGCAATGCCTTCACGCAGGACTGCTGTGTGTGCTCCATGCCATGGCAAGGCCCAAGACATAAAATCAAGTTATGTTTTCAATGTTGTAATTACAGGGCTTATAGGGAGGTTATACAAATAATATATAAGTTTCCTTATCATTTAAAAAAAAAGTTTTTTTATATGAAATATATATTGAGATACTGTGGGGGGTTGCCATGGGGTTGCCATGAAACAGACATGGGAACATGGGGATATTGTGCAAAAGTGGAGATTTATATAATAAAACAAAACAAAACCCTAGCTCCTTGTTGAGCCTAACTAAACTGTGAGGTCTCTCTCTAAACATGTAGCTAATCCAATGAGACAGACAAAGACAAACAGCAAATAGTCCAAATCACGATCCAAAGAGTACTCAAAGTTCAAAGCCATTACAGTTCTTTACCAGTGTTGTTTGTTCTTGTACACCTTCTTATATGCCCTCTCCTCTCCTCTCCTGGCCAATCATTGGAGACTTGCTGGTCAGGTGCTTTCACAGAATGATTAATCCTCCCAGGGCTTCTGGGAGGTGTAGTACCCCTCCTAGCACTATGTTACAATATATATTGTATCGTAACATGGACTAAAGACTCTGACTCTCACTTCTCTCAGCAATCAGCTTATTGGCAGTTCACAGTGTATCACAGTCAGAGGGGAAAAGCGATGGGATACCTCTACTCTGAGGGGCTCTGAATTTCCCATCCTTCACAAAGACTCTACGTAAACCCCTCCTGCTATGCTGACTACTGTGCAGACCCATCCCCCCCACCAGTAGTTCACCTATCCCCACACATTCACCCTACATGATAACCCACAGGAGTCAATAAAACAAATACACAAACACATGATAGGGACATAATTTAGCAGGGGTCCTCCTACAATCACTCACAATGTGTCCTAGGACTCCTGTTGCATATGATGTATTCCTACAATGATATGCAAGGGGAATGAGTCCCCAACAACTCCAATCACATACAGCTTGTCCTGTAACACCACACATAGTACAAGTTGAGGCAACAGCTACATCCAATTCACTGCTTGTTTGCCATTTCTCCACTTCTCATGATATCCCAACTAATTAACAGTTTCCTTGCTTTCAGATATTAAGGAGTTGAAATTAAAAAGAAGGAAAGAAGGGATGGCAATGCACCAAGAGAAGCAGCTGCTAAATTGGACATCAAGTGCCAAACAGGCATAGAAAGACTAGTTCATTGTGACCACCATTAAAACCGAACCCCAGTTCACAGACAGGCTCAAAGTCATGCTCCCTACTATACATAAACAAGTCAGAGAAATAACTGCGACATGACCTAAACACATTCACAATAGAAAAGAGCCATACAAAACAGTAGCCCGGAGCTCAGACCAAAGCAGACACTCACCAAAAGGGTGTTCATTTTAATGACAGGCCTCTGTACTTTATACTGTACTATGTACTTGTAGCCATTGACAACAGTAATCCCCTGAGTAGAGGGAGTCTAGTCCAGCACAAGGAAGACGTCGGAAATGTGAAGAGTGAAATGCTTAGTCAGTGTTCATGGGCACTGAAATTGAAGTAAGACTAATATATAGTTAGGATACCTGGAGTTTGCATTAAGACTTCCTCAGAGAGTTATGCACCATAGGGAACAGCTTTTAACAGACATCAAGCAACATGCAAACAAAGGCTGGAGTTGCCATGTTGGGGTCTCCAGGGCTGTTTATTTCCTCCGACTCCACTGAGAGAGGCATCTGAAGCTTTTTGGAGCACTGCTAGGCAACAGAAGTCTGTCCCAGTCTGACAAAATAATTCTACCCAACCAAATCAGACAGCCGACTGTCAAAGCTATAATGAAATGTTTATCTATTCTTTAGGAACTATATGTTATATTACAGTGTTTCACAATTGCTAAGACACATTTCTTGAAACTTTCACCCATGTTCTCAAAACTTTTAACACAAAACCAAATCTTCAAACTACATTCACAAAACCCCTGACTCTTCTGGCAATATCAAACAATCGCCTCAAAACCATTTAATCTGTGCATGAAAAATCAAACAATACTTTCAGATCATACACACAGTGAGTCAATATATAAACATTACAGAGCATTCATTAGACACTACATCAAAAAAATGGACAACACAGCATCCAGGGCATGTAGTTAGATTTTATATTATTGTATATAGTAAATGTATTTTGCAATTAAAAAAAGTATAGTAATCACAACTTAGTACAGTGAATATATTGTATACTGTATGTACTGCAAGTAATACAGTATTGAATGTCTGTATATTCAGAACTTAATACAGTAGTCCAATTGCAAAAGCCCAAAGAACAAAGAAAACTCTAAATGAAAAGCACATTACAGTACACTCAAAAATGTTGTGCATCTGCAAAATCAAAGTCAATGAGAGATTAATTCTGATTAATTAATCCTCAGCATCACATCTTTAGCTGGGTCCGGCCAGAGGACTTCATCCACATCACAGGCAATGTTGTCCCTTGCCAGGCAACGGGAAAAACCCTCAGGTGTGCCGGATCCAGCCTTGACAACACTCCACACCTACAGTACGTCAAAACAGGCCAATTCTATTGCCTGTAACAGATTTTCCCTAGAACCCCTGGTTTCGGTCATAGACCTTCCACCGCCACACTGAGAAAAACTCTTCTATTGGGTTGAGGAAAGGGCTGTATGGTGGAAGGCAAACATTTATGAATCGCCGGTTGATGTTGAACCACTCGTGTATCTGGACATAACGGTGAAAGCTGACATTGTCCCAAACCTCAACATAGACAGGATGCACTGCCTGCTGATGATTCTGCTGCTCCTGCTCAAACAAAACATCCCGAAGACCACCCAGAAACGTAAGATTTCAGTGTTATATGGCCCCAGGGTTGCATGACAGTGGAGAACTCCACGATTACTTATGGCTGCACAAAGGGTGACATTGCCACCATGCAGGCCAAGGACTTCCACAATGGCACGTTGGGCAATTATCTTCCTGCATCTCCTTCTGGTCTTCGCCAGATTGAACCCTGCTTCATCTACAAAAATGTATTCATGGGGCCTTTCCATGGAATCAAATTCAAACACTCTCTCTATATAAAAATAGAAAAAAGTAGTTTAGTAAGTGATACAGAAAGACAGCCTTCAGCAATGGTGTATTTGTATGCATTCCTGATTTACATACACTACAATATACTGCTGTTTACAGTAACAGTAGGATAGTAGAATAGAGTGTACACTTACTTGCACATACTGAAATCGTAGATCTTAGACCCTTTCTGAGTTGCGCTCAAAGGGAACTCTGTATACTTGCTTCATGCGTACCTTGTTGCATTTGAGGACACGGTCAATGGTCAATGACACTGCTGGTCAATTACACTGTTGATTCAAATTACATTGTGTTCAACAACTCTTTGCTGTATTTCACACCAGATGGCATTGTTTTGAAGGACCATATCAAGAATGAGAGTCTCTTGCTGTTGAGAGAACATAGCAGTCCTTCCACCCTCATTTGGTATTCTTGCAATTTTACAAAAAGAGAAAATACACTTACAAACTTATACATACAGTAAAAATAGTAATGGACATTACTTCTATATGTAAAATTTTGTATGGTAAGAAAGGGGACTAGGGGGATTGGCAAAGTGATGTACTGAATCAAATGTATACAGTAAACTTTCAATGACCAAAATAAAAAGAAAATTACCTGTTCTCTTCTCTGAATGTTCTGATTATGGTGGCCACAGAGAATCTGCTCAAATTGGGTTGTACTCTTTGTCCTGCTTCCCTCATTGTCATTCCAATAACAAGAACAGGCTCTATCACAGTTGCCCAAATTTCATCTGAAATTACCATTCTTGGTCTTGCTCTTCCTCGTCCTCGTACTTGTACTGTTCCTCCTCGTCCATCACCTCTTACACGTACTCTTCCTCCTCTACCTCTGAGATTGTTTCCATCCAACTGTGTTGTAGTTGGGTTTAACTTTTGCAACACAAGTGCATCACAGTGCGAAATGTGTTTTAGTGAGTGAGAATGTGTTTAGAGTTTTGCAAAAGAGTGGATGAGATTTGCCAATGGTGTATAACTACCTGACATTGTTTAATGTTTTGCCAAAAGAGTGATTGATGCAACAAATGGGTTTAGGCCACTGAGCATTTGGTTTAGTGTTTTAGTAATTCTGAAAAACTGTAATATACAAATATGATGATTATTTAGATCATTATAATAAAAACACCAAGTGTAAAATGTGAGGATATCATTTCACTTTGTGAGCTGTGTAAGGTTCCATTCTAAATATCTGAATGGAGTAAATTGTGTTGTTGCTACTATAGTTGATGTTAAGGAGAAAAGTGCTGATGATAGCCTCAGAACTTGAAAATCAAATTGCATCTCTTTCCCTGAAAAGATCTGGAAATACAATTACCAGTTTTTCTTTTTCTTCCATTTTTCAAAGGTGACTGCTAATCCTCTGTGTCATTTTTATTCCTAACAATATATTGGAACAGAAACTGTTTCTCTGTATATACACAAATTGTGCTCAATTGAATGAATACATGTGGGCTGATGGATTTAAACCCAAAACTCCATATTATATAATTTTGTGGTGTCCAGAGGAAAACAAACCAGTGCAGTTTAAATCTTCATGCCACATCAAAAACAGACTGTCCCTCACCAAAAAAACAAACAAAAACCAGAATCATCTGAAGTGAAAGTGCATAGACATTTGTGCAGCAAAGCAGTTGGTATCATTGAGTGCAGGAAGAGATTTGCCTTGTATCTGATTGCAAAAGCCTGAATTTACATGTTGTTGACTAAGAGTGAGTTCAGAAATTTTCCATTCTCACCATGCAGGAAGCAAAAAAAGGAAATCACACTTTTTTTTTTCTTTCATATCTACAAACTAAGCAATAACCAAAGCAAATATACAGCATATGTACTTTTTCAGTGTAGCTGCTGTAAACATGGGCTACACTGTAGTTTCAGTATGAGAATAATGAGTGTCCTTGTGACCTCATTATTGTGTCTTGTAACATATGAAAATTTATGTTAAAGTCAGTGCCTAATTGTGAATTCGCTAGGCATTTAAAACTGGTCTGTGCCTATGTATCTATGCATTGTGGACACACTTACGGAAATGACAGCTGTACTATAACAAAACCAGTCAAGGTTTGCCTGATTCTAAATGGTCTGGTTTGTCTTTCTCTCTTTTCTCATATTATCTTTGATATTTTAATTCAGTCACCTTAAAACACATAAAACACATTTCATGTTAGCACTGTAAGGTGATATTGTGGATATATTCAAAAACCGAAGAAACAAATCAAGGGGATAAATAAAAGAGAGGGGTTTGCACAGATCTGAGGGTACAAATCCGCCATTATGGGTACAGTAAGCCTCATACTAGCAGGAAGTCACAAACACCCTAGCTCAGGAAATGAGTTAAGAAAAATAGGCGCCATTAACCGAAACACCATAAATTACAGATACTGAAATGATTGTCACGTTGACTCCTTTTCATAAGGGGTGTACTACACAGTCATATAAATCAGACATTACATAAAACCAAATCGAAATAACTAACAAAACCATCAATAAAAAATGAATTCCTTATCACGTCACAAACTTTAACTGAGATACAATTCCTTTATTTTCAAATTAGTTATCTATGAGATCTTGTATTACTTCTGGATTCCTCTCAAGTGTTGGTTTCCCATTTCCGGCATTTCACAGTTCATTGATGTAAACCACTTATTTCAGATTAAAACCATAAACACCTGTCTTCTCCAGGAGATTAACACCGGCATTGTTGGCTTACAGCCAGTAAAGAAAAAATAGACCCTGCGTACCACAAAAGCTTCCTCCTACAACTCAAAAGAAACCAATAATGAGAAGAAAAAATGTAAAAATGCTGAAAAAAACAACAAAAATTATAAACTCAAATTAATCTTCATTTTTTATATCCCCATGTCGGACTTCATTTAAGAAACTCATAATACTTTGAAAAAAGAACAACAACGTTTTTCCTGTTATGAAAGTGAGACCAAAACTATATCCGGAGCTGCTCTACTAGGAAGGTCTGAACACAGCGCCTCTGCTTTCAAAGCCACTACTAGTTGAGAGTCTAAAAGGTATCTCCAATTGTCTGGTAACCATTTAGTGTCGGGCTAGGAACGGAAACTTTTGGGACTGCAGGGCCTTTAGTATGTGTGAGAAATAGGCAATTTTTAAAATACAGGAAAATGTCGAACATATTGGACAGCACACACATTGCTCTTGCTCATTGGGAAAAAAAGTAAATAAACAAAACTGCCACAAAACCAGTCCTTAAGCGTTGAGTATATGTACACTCTTGAAAGTCTAGGAATGTCACATCTAGTCATGTATACAGTACACTGTGTTACAATTACAGATCTCATCTTACTTGTGCCATACCTTGAAGTACCTTTGAATGACTTTCATATATGCACAGATGTCTCTCTTCAGAAGCAGAGGGAACCTGGGGTATAGTGTGTCACGTCTAGCCTCACTGTTGTAAAGTATTCCAAATCACACTTCAAATGGAAAAATTACACAAACAGAATGGAATATGTGTATAAAAAGAGAAATGTATTTTTTAGTAAATCCCAAATTGTAGCAACTAATTTGTGCAATAAGAGCGCACAACAGGAGAAGATTAAAAACAAGATTTTAGTATTTTTTTAACAAAGACAGATGAGCTTATTCATAGACTAGACTTAGTTTTAAACAGAGAAAGGACAAGAAATATTTGATAGATTTTTCTTAGGCTACACTTGGTTCAAAACACAAGTGCACTTGTACATGTCATAAGGAGAGCACCTATAATATAATAATAATAATAATAATAATAATAATAATAATAATAATAATAATAATATAGCACCTTCCAAATACATCCCAAAGCACTGCACAGGGCAATACATACAGTCAAGTAAAACATTAAGGCCACCTGAGACGGGAGAGAGACTATCAATATGGAGATTAATAGATCGATCTATAGAATGTTAAGCTCACTGATACAGATAATACAATCAGTTTAAATATGTAATATAAGCTACCAAGGATGCTTGGCTTCTTCAAGGCTACAGCCGTAACACGATTACATACGGAAATGAAAAGGAAAAGGTTAATTGAAACCAAAACAATTATTAAGTACCATGTAACAAACACACACAACACATATATATCAATAAATAATAATTAAAAAAATATATATACCATCCAAATATAGAAAAATTGCACCTTCATAATAGGTTGTTTAATAAAACAAACCATTCCCAAACCCAGTAGAAATGCTATGCCAAATGCAAAATCCTCTCAGGCAGCTCCAAAGCTGACCACAATGTGCCTAGATTCATCTTGACAAAGGCCGAGAAGTTCTACTGCTTTGATTGATGCTCTGGATTGAGAGACAACATTAAACAATTATTTTGAATCAGAAGAGTAGTATTTTTCTATCTTCTATCAGTGTTTTCATAAAGGTACAGAACAAGACACATGGAAATGCAATTTAAAAGGGAATGACTGAGTTTTTTTTTTTTTTTTTTTTACAGTTGCTGGGTATTTCAATATTTCAAAGCGGGCTAATTAAAGGAAATAGTCTGGTGTTCCCTGTGACTGAAATGTATGTTATCACCATTATATATGACAGACAAGCACACAGCCAGATAAGACAGCAACTGTATAGTTCAAAACTGAAGTTAAACAATTAGAGTTCAATTTCTTATCTGTTGTGATCAATAGCAGCAGGAAGTGACATCGATCACATAGCTGCAGTCTCACTTCCATGACTCACCTTCATTTGTACAGCCTGGTTCTTTAAATCTCAGTCTTTTGTACACTAATAAGTAAAGAAGTTGGATATTATATATTTGCCTATATATTTTCTTCATTTTTTCATTTTCAGAAGAGAAAAGAGTCCCTGAGGAAGAAGACTTGCGATGCCAATTTGTGAAATAAAAGCTTTTGACTTTTGAAAAGTATTTTTTTTCAATAATCTCCTTTAGCAAAACTGACTACAGGAAATGGTCATTCCATGCACAGTTTTTATTATGACCCTCAAAAATGAATGCATTTAGAGAAAGGATCACTCACTGTCCATCGCAGGCAAAGGCAATTGGCATTGCACCATGCCCCCCTTGGCCACAGGTTGAAATGCTACATGAGACGTCTAAGGCATTTCCATCACTGTTCAACAGACCAGCTGTGGGAATGTTCAAGATTGATTGTAATTATTACAGTAGAGTATTTGCTGAGTAGCTGACACGATTCATAAGATATATATATGTGGAAAACTACAGGATTTCCATATACCAATGCTGCTATGTGCTTGCTTCCTTACCAGAGAATTTACTTAGCTAGTGTATGAGATGGAGCTGTCCTGGATTTCTAGGACACCCCTTCTCTAGTTAGAAAGCAAGCATAAAGTGGCAATGCTATGTGCTAATGGTATCCTGTAGTTTTCCACATACAGCTTGTGAGTAGTGTTAGAATTCAGCAAAATATTGTATTGAAGTAATTACTAGGCTTACTGAATTGCATTTTCATAATTTTAAGATGATTAGACTATATTTGCCAAAGTCAATTTTGAACATTTTGGAGCCAGAACTATCATTGCAAGCTGGACATTGCTGGAATGGATCACGCTTGTGTACTGGTTTATGTTTTTTCATTTTCAGCCTGGTTTTAGTTCAGAGACTGAGATGGTTTTACATGTATACTGAGACCTCAAGCTGTCTTTCCTAACTTGGTGTGACTTAATTCACAAAATCATGAATGTAGCTCACGGTATACTTCCCTAGTGCCATAGGTACAATGGTTCAGTGCATGTGAAACTCATTTCTAATGTGGAAGATTAGGTTCAAATCCTTTCTAGCCCAAGTGTTAACACTTAATGTTCCAGTGAAATGGGCTACAATAAAACAACACAGGCAGTTTAAATGAAAAGGGGCCGAAAATATTTATTTTGCTGTACAATTTAGTTTGACACTTTACATTGACTCCAGTGTTACTGTAATAATTACAGTGTCTTACTGGCAACTCTGCTGCCGGTAGGTTACTGTACTTTTTACATGTTTAGACTTATAGATCTCAAATGAACAAACACAAACATTCCCAAATGGTTTTGTTGTTATATGGTGGGTGTTAACCCTGAGCAAAGAAAGCGTATGGTGGTGTCGAGTCAGTAAAAAAAAATACATACATAGATTCATTTTTGCCATGCTTTACCCAAGCCAGCTCTTAAAACTCAGATAATATCAGTTTAAGGTTTTTGTTTTCAGGCATTAAAAGAGGTATATCCAGGGATCTCAGCTGGTAAATAAGTTGGGCTCAGTAGTAAAAATATGGGCTTTGAATCTGGGCTACATCACGGCTGACTGTGACTCCATTTGGTCATGCACAGTATTGTTGCCCAAGGTTTCTGCTTTAAAAGACCAACACATTTCTAGACCGACAAAGTGCATTATATAACGGCATCTCTTTTTATTATAGCACTCTATAATATAATAATAATCCTTACTAGTTCCTTGTTGAATAGTCATCAGCTTTCAACCAACTAATAACAACAACAACAACAACAATAACAACAATAACAGTTTTAAGCCTTGGTAAAGGGTTTAGCTGGTTCAGTTTATTTCATTGCTGCAGTCAGGCAACTAGAGAGACCAGCAGAAAGAATTAGATTTGTACTTGAAAATTGTTCTTTGTATTAATGCTTCAATTAGAAATTTGTTTTGAATTGTATTACTGCACTTTTGTAATGCTTGTGTAAACTGTAAGTGACCCTGGATAAGGACATTTTCCAACAACCAAACAAGCAAGCAAATAAATATAATGAGGACCAGAGGTTCCTGCATCCCACAAGCACTGGAATGTATGCACTGTTGCATTATGGAATTACTTGCTATTACTTAGGTGTACTGTAACACACATCTACTTTTGGGGGTCCCAGAGGCATTAGAAAGTATGTGCCCTTTAATTGTCAGCCTACATCTTTGTTTCCACTGCTGTCATGACTGGGAGCTGAACTAATATTTCACTCTAACCTTTCCTGTCAAGACAAACAACTGATTATTTATAGTAGAATCTGAAGACAGCTTTCCCTGTTCTCTTTCTGTTACTTAAAAAGAAGAAGCAAAATAACATCAGCTTTTCAGCAGTTACAGATTGACAATTAAAGCAATTAAGATATTAATTGATTGCAGATGTGAGCGAGGAATGCTGCAGTCTTGCAATTAGGAGGAAGATGATTTTGGAGAGAAATATCAAAAACACAAACCAGAGAAAGCCAGGAGGCAGAAATAGAGCAAATTCCTGTAATGCATCCTCCTGTTGCTTTAATGCAAATATGTTTATTATGACTTCATGTTTAGCCTTCAGACGGTGACTGTTCTGACTTGATCTTGAAAGAAAGAAATAGTACACTGAGAACACAAATCAGTCTTCTCATTTTACACTCCAAAACTTGCTGTCAGAATTTCTGGAGGATAACAAGAGTGAGAAAAAGAAAAAATTAAAGCAGCTTTGGATTTTTAGGTGAAATGATCCAGTGAAGAATTTCTACTAATAAAGGAAGAAATATTATCAGATGACTGGCTCTCCTGCTGCTCCCACTGACAAGAGCTGTAATATCCCATCACCATGGAAACGGACTATGGATCCTACCAACAGTGGATGGACAAAATCCCTTCCTGCTGGAGACAAGTGAGCTGCATCTTGTCAGCAACCTGACATTTCAGGCACACTTCGAGTTTCCAGGGCTCAGTCACCATCCTGTCCCTTCCGCCATTGTCTCAGCAGGTAGCTGAAACTTAAGAGCAGAGCCAAAAGAGCTGGCTAGGCCTAATCCTAGCAGATGAGTGGAGCCAGCCCAGAAACAAGAATGGGGGTTTGAATGAGTGTGAATGAGCAGCTGCTGCAATTTTGCCATTTCCTAGCAGCTGCTTGTTGACTTGGCATTGTCAATGAGGCCTGTGCAGACCTGTGTTGCGAAGGAGAACAGGTCATTTGTTTTTTTAAATACAAAACCTATAGATACGAACATCCAGGAGACTACTGTACTTAGACGAGGCTTAACATTAGCCGTGCTTGCAAAAGATGCTTCTTGGATTATGGGGCAAAAATGTGCAGTGGTAGAGCAAAGTTTGGTGCATACTGTAACAATCAATATGTAATCCTGAAATAAATAAATAAAATCTTAGATGCACACACAATGTCTGATTGTGTCATTGCTGACAACCTCAAACCCCCAGTCTATGACTGCAATATTGATTTGAGTGATATAGCCATGTGTATACAGGTCGTGGGTGATGTTAGGAGTCTCCGAGTGACTTGTATCATCCTTGCACTTTGGGAGTGGTTCTTACAATTAAATCATTCAATATAAGATGTTAGGTGCAGCTGAATTGAAATGATAGTCCTATTTGGAGTTGGTAACTCTGACTACAATTGAAGCAGTCCCTCATGTGGTTGCCATCTGGCTGCATAATCCTGTGCACTTGTAAGGCAGGTGCAAGATTTGAAACATACCCTTACAGTGAAGGGAATTAAGGCATACAGGCAGCACTGAAGCTTGTAATTGATATCATTGCTTAATTCCCAAGAGACCAGAACACTAGCCTTGATGAAGAAGATTTAGAAAAATGTATGTCTTTTTTTTTCTCCAAATAATTGCTGTTAATATTATTTTTCATGAATGTGTAGCCACAAATCACTCATCTTTCATGAATTCCAGGCCTTTACTGGGTTTGGTTGGCAAGTGAGCAAAGAAGGTAGGCCACAAATGTGTCAATAACAGGTTGACAGGTTAACATGGAATGACTCATTTTCAAAGATTCACAGAATTATGAGGACAGATGGCTTGTCTTGTCACCAGGGTTACCTGTCTGTTAGTAGAACTCATACAGTGTTTTAAAGTCATGTGGTGACAATGTAATCTTCTTCTATCCTCACATGGAGAGTGTCTGACACTCAGCACATCCCAATCTTGCTTCTCTGGGTATCCTGTGACTATGTTTCAAATCACGAAGGCTTCTAACCAAGCCAACTATCCTCAAATGTACACAAAAAGTTATATATTTAATGATCCGCACATGTCTATAGACTGCACTGCTGCACAAAGCTCACTTGTGTTTTGTATACATACACTCAGTAGCAACATGGCATTTTAATCAAATGTGAAAAAAAAACAGATATTTTGACTGGATTTAATGCTAATATAGCTTATATGACCAAAGATAAAGGGAAAACCTTCTTTCATCAGTAACAGATTGCTTTGTAAGCTTTGTGTTATGTGTATATTTGAAGGACTCCATGCCAGACTGTAGATATTGACATATTTTCCACTGCCAGCAATGATGGAATTCTATGGTGAGGGGCTGAGATATAGAAACACAATAATGCCATGGCACAAATCTGGGAGTGTTACGTAATGGTTCAATGTGGATAACTTAGCTCTGAAAACCTTTTTCTGCTCTCTGACCACAATCTCACAGAAAACCTCTGATCAACGAGAAACAGATTAGAGACCACCTATACAAACTGTTAACTACACTGCAGGAAGATTGACACACCCAGCCATCAATCAGAATCATAGCAGCAGTACAATAATAACAGCTGTCTTGTGTGTTTTGGCTGTTGTCCCAATACTTTTTGTGATGCGTTAAAAGTGCAAAAGTTCAGAAGCACAATATAGAACATAAATGAAGCAATAACATTACAGTATACATTCTAGCTATATGAATACCAGAGTAAGATATAAGCACACATTGATACATTCAATACAACTAACATAAAGTATTAGGAGAAAGTGAGAATTTGTAAGCAAAGGGAGGAGTCAAAACAGGAGCCCACCCACTTTTAATTTGAGGTTTTAGAACAAAACAAGCAGCACCATGAATCAAACTTCCAAATATGTGGAAGCTTTCAATATTTAAATTCAAAGGATACTATGTAAATATATACAAAGCAGTTTGTCTCTTCAGTGATACTCAATAATGCAATTCATTCAAAGGCAACTTTGGAATACAAATAACACAGCCATATAATTTATGTTTTCTGATAATCTTTCTGAGCCTTGAGGGCTCATACATTTGCATTTGATTGAATCAATTTATTGACAGTTCAAAGGTGAGACAAAAATGCAAACATATAGTTGAATACAAATGTAATATAAAAGCCTATTGCTTGTGCAGGTTTTGCTTGTGCAAGTAAAATCAAATCAACTGGAAAATAGTTCAAATAAGCAAATTATTGATTATGTAATTTTACAGCAGATTTTGGAAATGCCCCCCGTGCCAATAACTTCAACAACAACAAGATGAAACAAATCACATAGCCAATAATGGCCAAATACATGGCGAGTGATTATTATTATTATTATTATTATTATTATTATTATTATTATTATTATTATTATTATTATTATTATTGTCATTTAGCTGACGCTCTTATCCAGTGATGGGTCAGAATTATTCAATCAAGTATTAAACTAATAGTGTGATTCTCAAGAAGAGCAAAACAAATAAACTGGTTACAATAGTTTCTTAGATCTCATTCTTAATTCTTAAGTCTCTTCCAAACTATTTAAATAACATTAATCACGTATCCACTTTCTACACCACTTTCTTCACCCTTTAGCATTACATAAATCCACTCTGTGACCAACTTTTTATCTTGCCCTTTTAGAAAGCCGGAAAAATAAGTAAGACCCCAGACATGCAACAGATATGGCACTGTGTTTTGCTTTTAGTTTTAAACTGCAGGTAAGACTAATGAGCCTAAATGAAAAAGTTTTCTGTAGTAACTAAATATTTAGGGTGTGTGTGTGCGTGTCTGTGTGTGTGTGTTTACAGAAGCCCTGTCAATGGCTAATCTTGAGGTATTTGCATGAATATGGTTGCTGTTGTAACAAAGGCTTTCTGAAGCAGAGGCGTGTGTACTGGTGTCAAATGGTGTGCACACCAATACCTAACCTTTCCCAAAGGGTCAAGAACACAGGACAAGTCTTGGTTTTTGGCCTCAACACACGGAGGAGTACATTTCCGGCTGACACTGATGCATGGAAGCCTATTGACTGACAAAAGCTAAGGAAGGCAAAAGGACTTTCTGTTGTTTTGCCTTTCACTGCCTGAGTGTTTTTGGCTCCCGTGTACGTGAGCGTGTAAGGTTTAATCCCATATTACAGGGACTCAGCCCTCGTCATGTGAGGTTTAAGCATCTGATTTGCTTTGGCTGCCAAGAAGGGAGATTAGGCCGAAATAAACTGAGTTCCGAGTATACGGCGGGCCATTGAAAGCGATGTCAGTGTAATTTTATAATTAGAGGGAAGGAATTTGTCTGGATCGGAGCCTTGTGTGAGCACAGTTCATAGATGGCTGGCTTGTTTGCTCCCGTAACACACACACACACACATACACACACACAAACACACACACTGCAGAGAAACTTTTGTGGTACTATGGAGGGGAAGTGGCAAACTTTCACTCATGCCTCACATTTAAGGCTCTGGAGAGGTGAAACACTTGTTGACCCATGTCAGCAAAATGGAAATCAATCAATCAATCAGTTTTTGTAAATCAGTTTGGTAGTGTTCTTCGCAAAGTAACCACAGAGTGCTTTACAGATTGAAAGATTGAAATTTTTTTATAAACCATTAGGC
Organism: Amia ocellicauda; assembly: GCF_036373705.1. Lineage (NCBI taxonomy): Eukaryota > Metazoa > Chordata > Actinopteri > Amiiformes > Amiidae > Amia > Amia ocellicauda. Next base: position 16,451,367 of record NC_089852.1, read on the forward strand.
ATGGAGGCGAGAAAAACAAAAACTCCTATAGGATGATAAACTGTTGTTCTCTGGTGGCCCACAGCTTAAGACCGAGACCTAATGGTTAGATTTGAAATCACACTGTCCTGTTTGATTAATAGTATTTTTACTTGAGTCAATTACATCACATTGCCAGACACACTCAGGGACCTGAGAGCAGAACAAAAAACCAAGGATGGCTTTGAGGCACTTGACAGTCCTCCACTTTAAACCCTAAACCTGCTTAACACTTTCCAAGGTTAAACCTCCACAGACAATCGCATTACTGCCCCTATCTCCATTGGTGCAGGTTTATGGTGTCACTGCTTGAAAATGTACCGGGATAAAAGTGGCCACTGTCTACCACTGGAGAAAACAAAACAAAAATAAAACAAGAAATGTGCATGACTTACATGGCGAGACTAAGAGCCTGCAACCTTCTAAGTAGGGTTATCTGTCAAGTCGGAAGCACTGCCCAAGGGGGAGGGGTTTCTATGCACTTCTGTAGGAACCTGATCGGAAACATAACTCTATCAAAGCTGCCATTCAGTATGTCACTCAGAACAGGTCCCTTCCCACTTCCTGTTCTATAAAACATGACGTCTGCGCAGATTTGTTCTCTTTTGCCATTTCACTGGACCCAAGAACGTGAGCTTTCTGTGTCTGTGTGTTGCATTAGACCTTAAAAACTGCGTATTTCGGCTGGCTGGCTTCACTAATAGTGTTGTTCGCCACTGTTTCGCTACATCTCTGTCTCTATTGTGTGTCTTATTAGTTATATTTATAGCTAATTTTGATTCTGTCATTCCGCTCCGGCTGTGCGTTCGGTTTCAGTTTCGGTTCACAAACAGAGCATTTAAAAATCATAATTGTGTTAATATAGTGCCATATGTTATCCAATTGCTTCCTGTGTTGGTTTTTTGTCCACAGCGCTTTTTCCTCCACAGCGGGAGCGCTAGCAGCAGCAGTAAAATCCAAAGCCCGGCCACTCGGCCTAAGCCGGGTCTCGCCCATGAGAGGTGCTCCACCCCATCTTGGATTGGAGACGCCTGAACCGCAGACTCAAGGTGTTACGCTTCAGCACGCTCAATCTGCGCACCATGTCCCAGGCCATCAAGTCTGGCTTCTGGTTCATTACTGTGGATCTGAAAGTCGCTTACTTTCACATCCCTATTGTGCAGGAACACGGGAAGTTCTTCCGCTTCACCTATGAGGGCCGAGTGTTAATGTTTGCTGTTCTCCCCTTCGGCCTGTCGTTTGCCCCACGCACTTTTTCCTAGTGCTTGGACGTCATGTTTGCTCCTCTTCAATTATGCGATCCAGGATCAGGGGTTCACTGCCACGTTAATGCGCGGAGGGCGTACAAGTTGTTTGATTGCCTGCGCCATATATTGTGCAAGTATATATACGGATATATAGATATAGATATATCGCTCCTAGATTCACTAGTAGAACAGCTGGCCTTGCTATTGTTTGCGGAGGGCATAAGAGTTGACCTCTGTAGCCCTGTTTTGTATATGCTGATTGCAGACAGTTCCCATTTTATAGAACAGGAAGTGGGAAGGGACCTGTTCTGTGTTCTGAGTGATGTTCTGAGTGAGTTTTGATAGAGTGATGTTTTCGATCGGGTTCCTACGGAAGTGTGCAGAAACCTCTCGCCCTTGGGCAGTGCTTCCTTTTTCAGATAACCGGGGTTGCATTCGCAACCTAGAGTTATTTGGCGGCTGCCTGGTACGATATCTAGTTGCCCTACATAAGGCAAGCACAGACTTATTCCTGAAGGCTATTATTAATGATAATGAAGAAGGTTTGAAAAGGCCATTTTGCTTCTTTAAATGTATTAAGTACCTAAAAGAGTCATCAACTCTAACACAATTATACTTCCATGTTACTACACAACATTACATTTCTAATACAGAATCATTTTATATCTATCTATCTATATGCAACAGCCCTTGCAGAACACTATACAAATGATGTACAGCTATGGAAAATGGATGAGTATTAATCTGAAAGTATTACATTTAAAAATGTGCAAATTATTTTTTAAGCAGGTATATATTGTTTTGTTTCTGTGTGCGTTTTAGGAATAGTGCTCTGTTTAGCAAGGCTGAAAAACTGCAGTGAAGATTCCTAACACATCCGTGCCAGAAATAATCAACTAAAGGGACCGTACTACAAAATTCTATTTTTAGAGTTGTCAAGGTAGTAGCTTTCACTTTCCTCAAATTACAAATAGTAACATATTTTCCTGACTTGTGCTTGTAATCTGATGGTAGGCAAATTCACAAAAATACATCATACATACATTTATAAATAGTAGAAAGTTGCTTTAGACATTACATGAAATAACGACAGGGTACAGATTCGCAGGTAGGTTAGTTTAGGTTAGGTAAGTTTTGATTTGGTCTAACCATAATTCAGGTTGAACTAAGGCTATGCATGTGAATGTATATGTCACAGGCGGGGCGTGGCGGGCAGTTAGGCATTTAATGAATCACCTTTAATTGATTTATGATTTATTTAACTTATTAATTAGATGTGTGCTCTTATTAATTGATCACGGTTGTCTTTTTACTTACAAAGTGTGTTCCTTTACTTTCTTATATTGTTTGCTTTTCTTGTGGTTTATTGGTTTATTTATTGATTGATTGCTTTTATTGCCAAGTGCACGCCACCAGTTGCATTGTCACCAGGACTTACCTGCACATTGTCTCATTGATTGCCTTCACCTGCACCTCTACCTCTTCGTTTTGTATTTAAACACAGAGACACGGTCATTCAGAAGGCAACCAACTGACTGAGCACATGGAGAGGGGAGACAGGGCGTAGCGACCTCTTGATCGACATCCGAATTAGAAGGCACAGAGCTGGAGAGAGGTAGACCGGTAGAGGCGGCGAAAGACAAGGAGAACAGTGAAGATCTCCCCAGAAGAAGGATTACAAAAAAGGGGGAAAGATTGCTGATGAAAGAGAAAGAGGCTTAAATCGCTGAAGACATCAGAAGTCTACAGAGTGTTAAGTATTCTGGTTGGTTTCTTGAGAGAGGATATAGTTAGAAGAAAAGGAGCATGCACGGAAGGAATATTAAAGCCTTCTTTATTGAGACTGGTTGGACAGTTATTTCCTCGTGCTGTTTGTTACCTGGACGGAGAAGGGTCCCTGTGCTGGATTGCAGAAACTGTCAGGTTTTCTTGTTTATGGCCCCTGCGGATCCGTAAACAGAGAGAGAGTGAACAATAATGTTTGGGCTTGTGCGATTTAAGATTAATAATTATACTTTTTCTTACCTGCAGCCTGGTGTAGGTCCCAGCTGGCCAACGGGGCTCAGGTCATCGGTGAACAGGACTGGGGTAATCTCCTCCAAATGGAAGGTGGGATTCTCTCTTGCATCACTGCACCTGTTTATAATTGAACCAAGAGGTTGTAAACTATTGGTTGCTATAATTTGTATTCTAGCATAGGAAATTGGGTTTTAGTTTTTAGCTTAGCTCTTTATTTCCTTTGTGTTATTTTTGGGTATTGTTTTTATTTGGTGTGACCACCCTTTGCCTTCAAAACAGCATCAATTCTTCTAGGTACACTTGCACACAGTCAGGGATTTTGTAGGCATATAGTCAGGTGTATGATTAAACAATTATACCAGACAGGTGCTAATGAGCATCAATTCAATATGTAGGTTGAAATGCAATCATTAACTGAAACAGAAACAGCTATGCAGGAGGAATAAAACTGGGTGAGGAACAGCCAAACTCAGCTAACAAGGTGAGGTTACTGAAGACAGTTTACTGTCAAAAGTCATACGCCATGGCAAGACTGAACACAGCAACAAGACACAAGGTAGTTATACTGCATCAGCAAGGTCTCTCCCAGGCAGAAATTTCAAGGCATACAGGGGTCTTTGAAGAAGCACAAAGAAAAGGGCCACATTGAGGACTATAGACGCAGTGGTCGGCCAAGGAAACTTACTTACACATCATGCTTACTTCCCTTTAAAATCGGAAGATGTCCAGCAGTGCCATTAGCTCAGAACTGGCAGAAAACAGTGGGACCCTGGTACACCCATCTACTGTCTGAAGTCTGGTCAGCAGTGGCCTTCATGGAAGACTTGCGGCCAAAAATCCATACCTCCGACGTGGAAACAAGGCCAAGCGACTCAACTATGCATGAAAACGCAGGAACTGGGGTGCAGAAAAATGGCAGCAGGTGCTCTGGACTGATGAGTCAAAATTTGAAATATTTGGCTGTAGCAGTAGGCAGTTTGTTCTCCAAAGGGCTGGAGAGCGCTACACGAATGAGTGTCTGCAGGCAACAGTGAAGCATGGTGGAGGTTCCTTTGCAAGTTTGGGGCTGCATTTCTGCAAAAATGGAGTTGGGGATTTGGTCAGAATAAATGGTCTCCTCAATGCTGAGAAGCACAGGCAGATACTTATCCATCATGCAATACCATCAGGGAGGCATCTGATTGGCCCCAAATGTATTCTGCAGCATGACAACGACTCCAAACATACAGCAAAAGTCATTAATAACTATCTTCAGCTTAAAGAAGAACAAGGAGTCCTGGAAGTGATGGTATGGCCCCCACAGAGCCCATGTGCATCGACAGATATTTGTTGTGTCAAAGATCATGCTGGTAACATCGCTTGATCTGGAGCATCAGCTCCGTCAGAATCCGGGTCACTGGAAGAAATTATGCTCAACTCAATGTGGGGAATCATATGCCTTTAGTGGATCATAAAGATTTATCTCAACTGTACCTGGGTAATTTTGCCCTCATCAGATTCCATGATCCCTTTTGGGAAACAGCAAAAAAAAAACGTAATTTCCATGGGATTTCCATACACTCATAGCACAGCCAACAATGCAATGCCACAGCACCTGCATCCCTGTATAGAAAGCCTTAATAATGAAATAATGAAAAACACCAAAATCCAAAATACATACACCTTCAATAGATACAGAAATTGTCCAATTCACATCACAATTTAGAAATCATTTGTATTTATTTTTCCATGTCTGACTCTATATTAAATGTGTAAACTTGAATTAATTTAATCAAACCCAAATTACAGTTGATCACATTCAGAATTCACATCCACTTAGTACCTTATTTCGCTGAGCATCAGTCGTTCAGCTCAAATTAAAACCACTGCTATCTCAATTACATTTTAGTCTGTGACTGACAATAACACTCAGTCACTCTTTTAATCTATTAGAATGCAAAGCACGATTTATGGTGAAGTAAACACAGCAGCTTGGGTATACTGTAAAGATGGAGAAGGTATGGTATCTCACCTTGGCTTTGTAATCTGTATTTAAGTCCTCCTACACCAGGAGTCAGATATATGCTCTGCTTAAGCCACTTATTGAGCAATAATTCTTAATCATCCCATTCTGGTATTTTAATAATCTCAATGAGTCATTTTATTACTACAGATTACATGCAATTGCACGAGCAGACCATAGACATGGCTACTGAACATTATTTATACCACATGGAGGTTATTCGAACAAAGGACAGGGTGTATGATTTTAGGTGTAGACCTCTCGTTAACCATCAAGCCTCCTCATTAACCATTAAGCCTCCTCCTTTCAATGTATTCTTCTCTACTCCACTGATTTCATAATTGCAATGAACCTTTCATTTTTAAGTAAGGGTCATTCAATCATTTAAAAGTGGTTTCCCACATGCCTTTTCTGAAAAAGTTAAAATCTCAAACTTTTTTGAAAGAATAGGAAAAAAGTTAGGTAGCGACAGGCCTAGCTAAACAGAACCTCTCTTTTAATACATTCTAACGTATTAATCACTAACATCTGCGCTATCTCTTGATAACTTATACATACAGTACACATACAATTACACTGACTCTTCAAGCACAATAATCCTCTAGGCTCCATCTGATTCCTTACTAAGAGGTGTCACACAACTTTATGAATATCGGTTTCATTAACACTTTCTCAGTATCTGTATCTGTGTCCCCTTCATTCCCTAATAATCACTGAAGACAGATATAACAATCTGACAAATACTTTGTTGGTAGGCATAACACACCAAACCATTACTTCTTTTATGAATGAGTACGCACAGCTGCCACCATATATTTTACATATGGAAACACCAGCAACATATCGACCAGAATGTACTTTCTCTTTGTATTACTACTATGAGTCTTTCTCTAGTTTGTTCTAATATATATATAGCAAATTTTTTAATTTCACATGAGCAGGATGAACATGAATCAAAAAGTTCAGAATTTCTTTGAAACATTTATTTTAAACAAGAAAAGAATGATAAGTAAAAGCGCTACACTGCTTATTTACTACATACATCATCCATACATACTGTATTATTGCACTTTTGTAAAGCTCTTATATTTTGTAAGTTGCCCTGGATAAGGGTATCTGCTAATAAATAAATAAAAAATAATCCATATATGTTTCAGCAAAACTCTAAACACAACTATAAACATTAGGTTCTATACTTAACAATTTCATACTACCACTAGACTACTTTTAATACAAGAATAAAACATTTAATACTTCAAACTACATACAGTTTCTTCAATACTATGCTATAACTTAAAATGTATCTTCCCTAAATCTTGGCTTACTCAATAATATTGTCATGCAAACGTGCCCTCTCCACACAGGAGCAAGTCTAGTTATTATTATTATGCTTATGATGATGATGATGAGTATTATTATTATTATTATTATTATTATTATTATTATTATTATTATTATTATTGAGGCATCTCTCTTCTTAACCATAAGTCATGAATTATTATGAATTATAATTTTGTAACCATTGTTATACGTGTACTTTTTGTGTAGCTTGCCTACAGAGACCCCTGTAGGATTACAGATTAATTACAGTTAATTAAAAATGGGTCAAGATAAGTGAATTGACCTAATGATGGGGCCTAGAATGAGCCCAGATGGACAGACAGATCTGTGGACCATTCAGAGAAGCTCTTGTCAGGTAGACATAAAGTGGGTGCGATGAGACCGAACTTCACTATCGTTGAAGACAACGTCCTTCTACATCAGTGGTCACCAACACGTCAATCGTGATCAACTAGTCGATCTTACAGACAGTCTCAGTCAATCGCTGAATATTTTCAAAATGAGCAAAAAAAACAAATTTTAAATGTTGACTGCTTTCTTATTGGTTCATAAGTAATAACTTGTCGTCAGAACGATAAATCCGCTAAATCAGGTTCAAGGTCATGTTTCATGTAGACTCGCTACCAAGCCTTCAGCTCAACCGCTCAAAGCTGCAGTATAGTCAATATTGACAACCTAAAAAGCTACATAGCTATGGCTAACCATGGCAGAAGCTCCACCCCAAAATGTCAAACATTATTTCCATTCTGAGTGGGAGAACGAGCTTCTTTTTACTACAGTTAAAGACCATATGCTTGATATGTCACTATGCGGTTTCGCTGGCTAAAAGGTGCAACCTGGAACGTCATCACTCCAGCATGCATGCAACATTTTCGGAGACCTATCCACTGAAGAGTACGATACAGTTGTAGAAAGTTCAGGAACTGAAATCTGTTTTAAAAGCCCAGCAGTCACTGTTTTCCAGACCTGCTAGGAAAGCCAAGGCTGCCACTGCCTTTCATGTTAGCCACCTGTTAGACATTCACGGATGGCGAGTTTATGAAAGAAGTGATGACTGTCACAGATGACACATTATTTTGTGACTTACAAAACAAAGAGGACATTAAGACTGCAATTAAAAATATGCCGGTAACTCCAGAACTGTGAACTTAATAAGGGCAAAGGTACTTCAGCACCAATTGTTCAAGACGATACTGGATGAACTCAATGCCATTTTCAGTGATCTGATTCTCCACGCTGACGTACTATGGCTGACGTACTGGACTCATAACTGGAAGGAACTGGTGGGTTCAAATCCTGGGTTGGGAAGTGCTGTTGTACCCTTGAGCAAGGTACTTCACTTAGATTGCTCCAGTAAAATGCCCAGCTGTATAAATGGGTACAAATGTAAGTCGCCCTGGATAAGAGCGTCTGCTAAATGACAAATAATGTAATGTAATATACTATGAGTCGAGGGAAAGTGCTGCAGCGTTTTCTCAATTTGCTACGTGAGATTGTGTCATTTCTAAAATCAAGGAACGAAGAACATGAGGAACTGTCAGAAGATGCATGGCTGTTGGATTTGGGGTTCCTAATGAACTTGACAGCAAAACTTAACAAGCTTAACTATGAGCTTCAAGGAAAATGCATTCAAGGTGAAGTTGGATGTATGGGTCTCCCAGCTAAGGAGCAGAAAGTTGACATACTTCCCAAACCTGGAGAAGATGTTGCAAAGCAACAGACACAAAGATGTGTTTCAGCCTGAACATTCCTATGCCTACCTATTATAATTGGCAATAGAATTCAACAGGCGTTTTCAGCAGTTGAGTGACATGGAGAATGTTGTTTGATTAATTTCAAACACTTTCATTACCATTAACATTGAGGAGATATCAGCTATGTTTTAGTTGGTGTTTAATTTACCACATGGATTTGAAATGGAGATAATTGACATAAGAATGACAAGGAGTTGAAAGTCAGATCAAGAGAAAAATACTTTTGGGGACTTGTGAGTAGTGACAAGTATCCTCTCCTTTAAGCCTGTGCACTTAAGGTGAAGGCTTACTTTGCATCTACATACCTGTGTGAAATGGTATTTTCCCAGATGAAAATGATCAAGTTAAAGTACCTCACTCGCCCAGGGGCGTCGCAAGGGGGTAGGCATCCCAGGCAATTGCCTGGGGCCCCGGGCTGGGGGGGGCCCCCAAATGGGAAAACTCCCCTCCCCGCTCTAACCGGCGAAAGCAACGTTCGCCCCCCCGCTCTCACGGAAGAAAATACCAACACCGTCAGGAATTATTTTGACTGGGGCCCCCACATACTCTAGAATCGCCACTGCACTCGCCTCACACACTGTGTTAGACTGGCGTCTCCAACTATGCCCCGGATTACAAAACACTAGGTGTCAAAGATGTCTCATTGCCTGAGTTACAACACTTCTATGTGAAGTTACCCTCTTTTCAAGTGCTGTAGAAGAGATGGCAGTAGAGTGGTTAGCAATTTTCAAGTTTTATGTCAAATTCTCTTTTTGAAAATATGCAGGTCGTCATGTATTCAGTAGTTGTTGGACTCATTACTATGTGAAGTAGGCCTCATTTGAAAGGAGTAATATGCAATTGTGTTTACAGTGGTTAATGACTGGTGTCAATAATTTAGCAAATATTATACATGAGAGATGACATGTATTTCTATGTGAAATAGCTCCAGGTCCTTTTTGAATGCACTTTACAAGAGATATACCATTGTAGGCTACCTAGTATTTAAACTTGAGTCCAGTGACCCTTATTGTTTCTCAGAGGTGTAATAAGTAGCCTGTATTTGTTATGCACTTGGGTATGGATTTCGGCAAAACATGTATAATTTTAAACTGGGAATGATACAGTAAAGTTTATAAGAATACATTAAGTTTGCTCATCTTTTTTGGTGAAGTTTTATATGTGGTAGATCTTTGCTTACATTATGATTTCAAAAGCGATTTTAGGCTTGAAAAGGTTGGTGACCACTGCTATACCTCAATAAAGAATCAGCAGCACTTGTCTTAAACAGGAAGAAGTCAAGAAGGTGTAATATCTCGAAATGTATCTAGGATCAAACCTGACTGAATCCAGTTCCAACAAATTACAGATGAAGACAACAGCCCACCTAATGTATTAAGAGGTTCTCAAATGAAAAAGGCGTGCTTATTTTAAACACAAAAGCCCACTCACTTCTATTTCCCTCCATTTTGTGTTTGTTTTCATTTATGATTCATGCAAACTGCCATATTACATTAGTTTCTAAACTAAATTATACGATTAAATTACAGATATTTCCAATACATTAAAGAGAGAAAGAAAAAAAAATCTCCCAATGAAAGTAAGTGCTTTAGCATTTCTCAGCATTGCTCAAATGATTCTTTGTTTCTGTGACGAATTACATTGTATTACTATTTACATCTCCTTAAGTGAGCATTAGCACTTTAAGCTAAGGCATCCACAGGCACACTAATATTTGCTGAATTACAGTCTTAAGTATTCCATTTGCACTTTCCACAAACGTCAAATCTTGCAAGATAAACATTCCTTCTCAGCTGACTGTTCTTTGTCACCGTGTTCCAGACTAGTATGCCTGACCTAATTTCAAGGATTAAACTGTGATTAAATTGGTGAAATTTGGTGTGCAATATTGAAACTAAGGGGCCAGAAGGATTGCATATGTTTTAGGAGCTGAAAACGCAAATCTACAAGCGCAATAACTTTTGTGTAGTTTAAAGAACGGTTTCGCAGAAATAATTAGTCTTTAAGCCATTGATTACATTTTAATTCTAAGCATTTCTGTAAAAAGTCACACAAATGGAGTGGAGATAGACTGCAAATGAGTTGGTCCATTTATTAAAATGAGATGTCCCAACGCTGCCACCAATAGCTTAGTTAAGAACTGTGGGCAGCAGATTTTAATCAGTTGCAATCAGCATCTCTTTAACAGGCAATGTAGGTAGGCAATGAGCTACTGGATGGTCTAAAAGGTGACCTGGAGCCTGCCACCCAGAGAAGTAATACTATCCCTGCACTGGTGAATCTATTATGCATTATAAATTCATTTTTCCCCAAAAGCACACTTGACCTACAAGCCTTAAAAATAAATATATTTAGAATTTCAGGTTTCCCCAACATGTTGGGAGCAATAGACTATATATGTACCCTTAAATCATACAGTTTATTCTGAGCATCATTTTAGAAATAGAAAATACGATTGTCCAGATGATTTGTGATTCAAACTTAATTATCACAAATGTTGTAGCATATTTGTTGCAAGGAGACAGTGGCTATCCTTTACATCAGAAGATACTGACACTGGTAATGAATCCTGTCTCACCTACATAGAAGAGTGCTTTAACTAGGCCCGTATAAGGACCAGGGTGATTGAATGAACCTTTGATGAGCTCAAGGCCAGGCTGGATTGATGGAGCAGGTAATGCAATTCAACTTCTATTATTTATTTCTTAAAATGTTGCAAAGCTCAAGCAATGCTTCACACAGAAATATAATTAAATTGGAAATGTATTATCATATATTTTATTCTTAGTACCTAGGATCATTATCATATATTTTTTTCTTAGTACCTAAGATTTTTGGTGTTTGTTTTGGGACTTTGTGCTACATATGTTAAGATTGCACTGTGACTGACCTTTCTTAGTACAGTGAGGGAAAAAAGTATTTGATCCCCTGCTGATTTTGTATGTTTGCCCACTGACAAAGAAATGAACAGTCTATAATTGTAATGGTAGGTGTATTTTAACAGTGAGAGACAGAATAACAACAACAAAATCCAGAAAAACGCATTTCAAAAAAGTTATAAATTGATTTGCATGTTAATGAGGGAAATAAGTATTTGATCCCCTATCAATCAGCAAGATTTCTGGCTCCCAGGTATCTTTTATACAGGTAACGAGCTGAGATTAGGAGCACTCTCTTAAAGGGAGTGCTCCTAATCTCAGCTCGTTACCTGTATAAAAGACACCTGTCCACAGAAGCAATCAATCAATCAGATTCCAAACTCTCCACCATGGCCAAGACCAACGAGCTGTCCAAGGATGTCAGGGACAAGATTGTAGACCTACACAAGGCTGGAATGGGCTACAAGACCATCACCAAGCAGCTTGGTGAGAAGGTGACAACAGTTGGTGCGATTATTCGCAAATGGAAGAAACACAAAATAACGGTCAGTCTCCCTCTGTCTGGGGCTCCATGCAAGATCTCACCTCGTGGAGTTTCAATGATCATGAGAACGGTGAGGAATCAGCCCAGAACTACACGGGAGGATCTTGTTAATGATCCCAAGGCAGCTGGGACCATAGTCACCAAGAAAACAATTGGTAACACACTACGCCGTGAAGGACTGAAATCCTGCAGCGCCCGCAAGGTCCCCCTGCTCAAGAAAGCACATGTACAGGCCCGTCTGAAGTTTGCCAATGAACATCTGAATGATTCAGAGGAGAACTGGGTGAAAGTGTTGTGGTCAGATGAGACCAAAATCAAGCTCTTTGGCATCAACACAACTCGCCGTGTTTGGAGGAGGAGGAATGACCCCAAGAACACCATCCTCACCGTCAAACATGGAGGTGGAAACATTATGCTTTGGGGGTGTCTTTCTGCTAAGGGGACAGAACAACTGCACCACATCAAAGGGACGACGGACGGGGCCATGTACCATCAAATCTTGGGTGAGAACCTTCTTCCCTCAGCCAGGGCATTGAAAACGGGTCGTGGATGGGTATTCCAGCATGACAATGACCCAAAACACACAGCCAAGGCAACAAAGGAGTGGCTCAAGAAGAAGCACATTAAGGTCCTGGAGTGGCCTAGCCAGTCTCCAGAACTTAATCCCATAGAAAATCTGTGGAGGGAGCTAAAGGTTCGAGTTGCCAAACATCAGTCTCGAAACCTTAATGACTTGGAGAGGATCTGCAAAGAGGAGTGGGACAAAATCCCTCCTGAGATGTGTGCAAACCTGGTGGCCAACTACAAGAAACGTCTGACCTCTGTGATTGCCAACAAGGGTTTTGCCACCAAGTACTAAATTGAAGGAGTCAAATACTTATTTCCCTCATTAACATGCAAATCAATGTATAACTTTTTTGAAATGCGTTTTTCTGGATTTTTTTGTTGTTATCCTGTATCTCACTGTTAAAATACACCTACCATTAAAATTATAGACTGATCATTTATTTGTCAGTGGGCAAACGTACAAAATCAGCAGGGGATCAAATACTTTTTTCCCTCACTGTATATGGTTTCCTTCATCACTGACTGTTTGAGTTTAAAATACAAATAACAAAGACACATAAATACATATTGTTGTACAGTTCTTTAACAACTATCCATTACGATCGGGTCAAGTGTCACATTTGTTTTAATTATTATTTTATAATTTATTCCAGTGATATTTTGGTAGGGACATACATTTATTTGTTTAAAATGTTATTTCCAAATCAAGGTTGGAAATAAGTGATTGATTTGGGCTCAAAAATTCCCTTAGTTCCATATGATAAGATGGGCTTCCTCCATTTTTGTGTCTTTTATAAGTCTCTTCAGAAATATACATAGCAAAAGTTAGATTGTGCCAAGTGTACTGTTATAAAACATTAAAACTTTCATTTGTTTAATGGGAATTAAATATGGTTTAACACACACACACACACACACATATATACACTCACCTAAAGGATTATTAGGAACACCATACTAATACTGTGTTTGATCCCCTTTCGCCTTCAGAACTGCCTTAATTCTACGTGGCATTGATTCAACAAGGTGCTGAAAGCATTCTTTAGAAATGTTGGCCCATATTGATAGGATAGCATCTTGCAGTTGATGGAGATTTGTGGGATGCACATCCAGGGCACGAAGCTCCCGTTCCACCACATCCCAAAGATGCTCTATTGGGTTGAGATCTGGTGACTGTGGGGGCCAGTTTAGTACAGTGAACTCATTGTCATGTTCAAGAAACCAATTTGAAATGATTCGACCTTTGTGACATGGTGCATTATCCTGCTGGAAGTAGCCATCAGAGGATGGGTACATGGTGGTCATAAAGGGATGGACATGGTCAGAAACAATGCTCAGGTAGGCCGTGGCATTTAAACGATGCCCAATTGGCACTAAGGGGCCTAAAGTGTGCCAAGAAAACATCCCCCACACCATTACACCACCACCACCAGCCTGCACAGTGGTAACAAGGCATGATGGATCCATGTTCTCATTCTGTTTACGCCAAATTCTGACTCTACCATCTGAATGTCTCAATAGAAATCGAGACTCATCAGACCAGGCAACATTTTTCCAGTCTTCAACTGTTCAATTTTGGTGAGCTTGTGCAAATTGTAGCCTCTTTTTCCTATTTGTAGTGGAGATGAGTGGTACCCGGTGGGGTCTTCTGCTGTTGTAGCCCATCCGCCTCAAGGTTGTACGTGTTGTGGCTTCACAAATGCTTTGCTGCATACCTCGGTTGTAACGAGTGGTTATTTCAGTCAAAGTTGCTCTTCTATCAGCTTGAATCAGTCGGCCCATTCTCCTCTGACCTCTAGCATCAACAAGGCATTTTCGCCCACAGGACTGCCGCATACTGGATGTTTTTCCCTTTTCACACCATTCTTTGTAAACCCTAGAAATGGTTGTGCATGAAAATCCCAGTAACTGAGCAGATTGTGAAATACTCAGACCGGCCCGTCTGGCACCAACAACCAGGCCACGCTCAAAATTGCTTAAATCACCTTTCTTTCCCATTCAGACATTCAGTTTGGAGTTCAGGAGATTGTCTTGACCAGGACCACACCCCTAAATGCATTGAAGCAACTGCCATGTGATTGGTTGGTTAGATAATTGCATTAATGAGAAATTGAACAGGTGTTCCTAATAATCCTTTAGGTGAGTGTATATACACATACAATGTCTTGCAAAATAATTCAGACCCTCTCAGTATTTTCAATGGTTGTTGCTTTAAAGTATGCAGTCATGATACTTTGAAGCAGAAATTAATGTTATATATCCATAACCTACTCCATACTTTCAAAAGAAAAACAAAAATAAAGAAGTTAATAGATAATTCATATTAAATAAACATGAAGAAGTCATGATGGCAGAAGTATTCATACTCTTTGGTGTGTCAAACCTAAATTAATTCATGTACCTCAAAATGACCTTAACGAGACACACAATTAGTTGAATGGCCTCTGTGTGCAATAATAGTGGTTCTCATGATTTCAGAATAAAAAACCCTGTCTCTGTGAGGTTCCTTGGTCAGGTAGGGGATTCCAAGCAAAGACTCAACCAATGAAGATGAAGTAGCTTTCAAAGCAAGTCAGAGATGTCATTGAAAAGCACAGGTCAGTCTGCTAAAGAAAGACTTAAAACTTGGGTGAAAATTCAGCTTTCACCAGGACAATGAACCAAAGCACAATGCCAGAACTACACTGGAATGGCTAAATAATAGTGACTGTCCTTTAGTGTCCCAGTCAAAGTCCTGGCTTGAATCATATTGAGAATATGTGGAAAGACTTGAAAACTGCTGTCTTTTAGTGATTCCCAAGCAACTTGAAAGAGCTTGAGCAAATATGCCAAGAAGAATGGGCAAAAAGCTTACCAAGCCGGTGTGCAAAGGTGTCAGAGACTTACCCAAAAAACTTGCAGCTGTAGTTGCAGCCAAAGGTGATACCACCAAATCTTGGGGTCTGAGTATATATATATATTTTTCTCTTTAGGTTTTGCTGACATTGACTGCAACTTATCTTAAAAGTCTTCCGATTTAGCATTCAAGTTCAACAAAATGTGTATGCATGATTTTGTATCTTCATAAAATGGGAAACCATAGGAAGTGTCTTAATACTTTTGCAAGATACTGTACATTTATATTTAAGGCAAAAGAGTTGAAACTGGGAGTGGTGTTATTTTTTTTAAACAATGCAACTGTAATCATTGTGAAATCAAGGAAGTCCGCTGTTTGCAAATTCTTGATATTTATGCAGGATTTACATTTAGAATATTAATTGAGAATAAAAAGGGAAAAGGTAAAGACAGATCTACTTTAAAAATTGATTTACTTTAGCCTTGATTGATAGCTTCTAAAATACCCAACAGAAAATTGATATGATAGCATATAACCTCTGATAAGCAGTAGCTGGTGAAGATATAATAGGTGAATGACTAGGATTCTAGCCTTCTAGCCATGGCTGTAACTTTTATTTTATTTTTGTAGAGCAGTGTGCACTCCAAGTGCAGATGTATGTTATTATTATTATCACCATAATAATGATCATCTTATTATCATCATAATTTATTTCTTGGCAGATGTCCTTATTCAGAGCGACTTACAGTTTACACAAGAAACATTTTAAGGCATTACAAAAGTACAGTAATACAATCAGTACAACATACAATCTTGTTGTTTTGTTTTTGCATTTTCTGGGAGGTGATGCAGAAAAAATCCACAGTCCAAACCTCTAGGGTCTTCCAGGTTTAACCTCTTCAATTTCCTGTGCACAAGCAAAAGAACATTTCCACAAAAACAAGAGAAAAGGGACAATATGTCCAGTATGGAAGATAGTATTTCCTGGAGTACCACCGAATTACAGCCAGTGTCAGCAAAAAACATACTGTTTGGAAATGGTTTTAAAAATATTTTGTCAGCAAGAAGCTCATTGTATTTGCCACATTTGCATTGCTGTGTTTTACTGACTCGTAAAATCTCACCTGGCTGCAATAAATTCAATGATTTTATAATTCTTAACTAGTGAGTTCCAGGTCTAAAAACTAAGCAGTTATTTCCCTTGCATTCATGTTTGTAGCCTCCTCATGTTTGAAGAAATGCAAATAATAATATACAAAATTGGCAAACTGCACAGTAGTTATTGCTTTGTAGTTTCTCAAGTGTTTCTTGGAAATGTCAACCTCATAAATGATATATACATATACAGTAATCATTGAGATACGCAAGATTTGCATTCCTGGAAAACGTTGTGTAAGCAGAGCATTATCACACAGCAAACAATGGAAATGTGATGACATGCGTTACTCAGACACCATATTTTATACACCTCTATGACACTTAAAGTAATACACTGAAAGATTTGTCAAACCATACTGGGTCTACTTATAACATTATATTCATTATTGAATATTGATTCAATTAACAGATTAATTTAGATTTAGATTTAACTTTTAGCATTTACATTTAGATTTAAGATAATCATTTATTCAGGGTCTTAAGAGTCAGGAATTTATTATTTAATATACATATTTATTAAGTTACATATTTATTTTTCAAAACAGAGATTTAGCATTCAATTAAGTGTATTTTAAAAATGAAATATTTCATAAGGGGGGGGGGGAGTTTAGTCATTTCTTAAATCTGGAAAAACACAACTACAAGATTAAGTTAAATCTGCAAAAAAAGACAATCCGATAGGCTGACGAGTGAATCGCAAACTCTGATTATACACAAAGTCACTCTACAGACTCCCGCCTTACGACAGTTCCCGAACGAAACCGAAAGCACGGAGGTCATTTTACACAGAATTATTACCAAAAAACAATCAAACTTCAATTCAAATGTTTTTCAAAAAGGGCTCTGCCTCAGCAGTACAGGACAGTAACAATAATGCATCTTTTCATTATTTCATGTAAAGTATAAAAATAATAAATAAGAAGGAATTGTTTGCATAGGTTACAGACCACTATGTATATCATAATTTCTTCCACGTCATGATCGCGTCACATCACATAACAACCGCCCAAACGCCACGCCCCCCGCGCATACATTTTTTATTTAGCTTACAGAAGATCTTGGGGAAAGACTCTGTACATGAATAAAATACATATACTTAAACTACTACTGATATTGAAAGACTGGTCAAAATAATAATAATAGGATTGATCTACACAAAGAGTTTAAATAAAATAATTTGTTACAGGTAATTTCGAGCACCCTTCTTCATCTAGAAGTTAGGTCTTTAACCTCTAATGTCCAATAACGTTTTATCTCATTCTCTCGTCTCTCATGATATACACTCACCTAAAGGATTATTAGGAACACCATACTAATACTGTGTTTGACCCCCTTTCGCCTTCAGAACTGCCTTAATTCTACGTGGCATTGATTCAACAAGGTGCTGAAAGCATTCTTTAGAAATGTTGGCCCATATTGATAGGATAGCATCTTGCAGTTGATGGAGATTTGTGGGATGCACATCCAGGGCACGAAGCTCCCGTTCCACCACATCCCAAAGATGCTCTATTGGGTTGAGATCTGGTGACTGTGGGGGCCAGTTTAGTACAGTGAACTCATTGTCATGTTCAACAAACCAATTTGAAATGATTCGACCTTTGAGACATGGTGCATTATCCTGCTGGAAATAGCCATCAGAGGATGGGTACATGGTGGTCATAAAGGGATGGACATGGTCAGAAACAATGCTCAGGTAGGCCGTGGCATTTAAACGATGCCCAATTGGCACTAAGGGGCCTAAAGTGTGCCAAGAAAACATCCCCCACACCATTACACCACCACCACCAGCCTGCACAGTGGTAACAAGGCATGATGGATCCATGTTCTCATTCTGTTTACGCCAAATTCTGACTCTACCATCTGAATGTCTCAACAGAAATCGAGACTCATCAGATTAGGCAACATTTTTCCAGTCTTCAACTGTCGAATTTTGGTGAGCTTGTGCAAATTGTAGCCTCTTTTTCCTATTTGTAGTGGAGATGAGTGGTACCCGGTGGGGTCTTCTGCTGTTGTAGCCCATCCGCCTCAAGGTTTTACGTGTTGTGGCTTCACAAATGCTTTGCTGCATACCTCGGTTGTAACGAGTGGTTATTTCAGTCAAAGTTGCTCTTCTATCAGCTTGAATCAGTCGGCCCATTCTCCTCTGACCTCTAGCATCAACAAGGCATTTTCGCCCACAGGACTGCCGCATACTGGATGTTTTTCCCTTTTCACACCATTCTTTGTAAACCCTAGAAATGGTTTTGCGTGAAAATCCCAGTAACTGAGCAGATTGTGAAATACTCAGACCGGCCCGTCTGGCACCAACAACCATGCCACGCTCAAAATTGCTTAAATCACCTGTCTTTCCCATTCAGACATTCAGTTTGGAGTTCTGGAGATTGTCTTGACCAGGACCACACCCCTAAATGCATTGAAGCAACTGCCATGTGATTGGTTGGTTAGATAATTGCATTAATGAGAAATTGAACAGGTGTTCCTAATAATCCTTTATGTGAGTGTATATGTTTATTTATTTATAACAGTTAAAGCTGATAGCTTTTTATTTACACATTAAACCATGGCAATTACATTTTATCCAAACATTTGCATGTTGTAACACAGCTTTTGAAATGTTAGAAAATTTAGAAAGTTTAGAAATGTTATAACCTTTTTTTCCTAATGCTAGGGTCACACTACATTACTTTTACAATCCAAACTGATTTTAAGAACAGTTGGCAGCACACACTTAATGATCGTCTTTCGCCAAATGTATGTCTTTTGCATTGCAATGGAGTACACACTGCATGATCGTTTAAGTTCAGGGACACACACGCTTAACAACTGATCTGAAATTCTTTGTCATGGGGATCTCCAACATCGTCTCAAAACTACCCAAATCTTGCGGGAACACGTGCGATTCATCCAGAGAAAAAGTAAACAAACATGGACCTGGACACTCAAAAGCTCGCCACTGTAACTGTTTGCATTTGTTTGTGCAGACAAACACAAAAACCGGAGAGAGAAAAGAGAATGTGGGTGAAGACATGGCTGGGGAGGAGAGGGCAATATGGCCTGTACAGTATACTCTGCTGTGAGAGCTGGAGGTGAGGAACAGTGATGGACTATATTCATCCTACAGTGTTATTATCACTTTGTACATCGATATTTTGCATAGACCTGGGTCAATTACAGATACTCATTGGTATTTGTTTTAGAAAATACTGTTTTCCCTGTATTAGAGTATTTTTAAATAACCTGCCCCAAAACAACCATTTTAAGTATTTGAAAACTTATGAAAATTGCAAGCAAGCGATTGCATCACAGACCCTCTCACACTACATGTTCATCAGTAGTGGGCACGTGCCCCAATCATGCTGCTTGTCGTCACGATTGGTGCAGATTTGTCAGGAGGGTCAAATTGGGCCTAAGTTGGGTGTGTAGTGTAATCTTAGTTTAAGGTGTTTACGACAAGACACAGATTGGTATTCTCTCCGAGAAGCTTGTCTCACAGAGGTTTTTACAAAAGAAAAAATGGATAACATGCCACAGGTTAACAACCAGTTCAGTCAAACCCTAAGAGAGATCGGGATAAATGAGGAGGAGGTACTAAAGGGACTAGCAGAATTAAAAACAAACAAATCGCCTGGGCCAGATGGTATATTTCCAACAGTATTTAAAGAAATTAGGGAAATTATTTATAGGCTGCTAACTCAAATATTCCAAATGACACTTAGAACAGGGTATGTGCCAACCGACTGGAAGACAGCAAATGTCACCAATCCGCAAGAAAGGGGACAAAACTGAGCCAGGAAAAATGTTGGAAAAAAATATTACACAGAAAAAATAGGAACATCTTAATGAAAACCATATTCTTGGTGATAGTCAACATGGGTTTAGACGAGGCAGATCATGTCTTACTAATTTATTAGAATTTTTTGAACATGCAACTGCAGCTGTGGATCATGTGAAAGCATATGATATGATATACTTAGATTTTCAAAAAGCTTTTGATAAGGTTCCACACCAAAGACTGATCCTCAAATTGGAAGCTGTAGGCATTCAGGGTAATGTAAGTAGATGGATTATGAACTGGTTGATGTATAGGAAACAGAGGCTGTCGATTAGAGGAGTCGCTTCTAACTGGAGTGAGGTTGTTAGTGGAGTTCCACAGGGATCAGTACTAGGGCCTTTGCTTTTTCTAATCTATATTAATGATCTGGACTGTGGGATAGTTAGCAAACTTGTCAAATTTGCAGATGATACTAAAATAGGTGGCTCAGCAGATACAATCTTGGCAGCACAGGCTATTCAGAGGGACTTAGATAATATTCAGTTGTGGGCCAACACCTGGCAGATGAAATTCAATGTGGACAAGTGCAAGGTAATACATGCAGGTAACAAAAATGTCCACTATAATTACACTATGGGAGGAATAGAACTAGATGAAGTAACGCATGAGAAAGACCTAGGAGTCTATGTGGACTCCTCACTTTCTCCATCCAAACAATGTGGGGAAGCAATAAAAAAGGCAAACAGAATGTTAGGGTATATTGTCAAAAGTGTAGAATTGAGAACAAGGGCAGTGATGTTCAGACTGTACAATGCACTAGTTAGAGCTCATCTGGATACTGTGGACAGTTCTGGGCTCCACACTTCAAGAAAGATATCGCTGCTCTAGAGGCAGTTCAGAGGTGAGCAACCAGACTTATTCCAGGTTTGAAGGGAATATCCTACTCGGAGAGACTGAGGGAACTGAACCTTTTCACCCTGGAACAGAGGAGACTACATGTGGACTTGATTCAAGTCTTCAAAATCATGAAGGGCATCGACCACATCAAACCAGAGGAGCTTTTCCAGATCAGCAGGGCCACACGCACCCGGGGACACAAATGGAAATTGGGCTTCAAGGCATTCAAGACAGAAAACAGGAGACACTTCTTCACACAGAAAGTTGTCACAATCTGGAACAAACTCCCCAGCGATGTAGTTGAAGCTGAAAATTTGGGAACATTCAAAAATAGACAAGTTTTCAATGGATTCTTCAAACAAAATTATTCGTAAAAGTAAACTAATAATACAGGTCAAATCTATCAGGTCAAAGAGTATTTCATTGTATTGAAAGACTAGCAATACTCTTGTATTAGTCTTAGTGTTACTAGGGCTGGGGGATATGGCCAAAATACAGTATCACGGTATTTGTCACATTTTTGACGGTATGAGGGCCATTTTATACTGTTCGTAAAGCAAAAATAATAGTATACAAATGACATTGAATTACGTTTCCCTGTTCTGTGTCAGTTGTCTTGAAACCAAATCATGTCCACACTATCAACGACACACCTTTCTTCGGGACAGATTCACTGGGGTCACTTTGCTCTGAAGTTTCACCCACACTACCAGAGCCGGCCCTGCACACTACTCTCCTCCATCTCGTCTTCATTCATTGTGCATTTATCACATTTGTTTGTTTCTGTCAACACGCAATACACATGGAATGTATTTTTGATATCTGGCGGAGGCACATTCACTCCAGAACAAGGGCCGCGTTCGACAAGCGCAGCTCTGCGCAGATTCACAGATGCGCGTTCTTGCAGTGTTTCTGCTTGACGCCACTAAGCCCCGCCCACAGAAATCTGCGCAGACTCGCAAGATCATGTCGAAATCAGAGGGACGTGTTAAGAGAATGAAAACGACTACAGCCCCCTTGTTAGCGGAGGCGAATGTCAACTTTCATTACACAATGAAGCTGTGAATAGCACTGTCAAAACCATAGAGAATTCTTGATCGACCCTTTAGCATTGTTTTTAAAAATATAATGTAAATATATGATGCACAATAATTACTTACTTAAATGATTGGCAATTCTATTTTTTAACTAAAAACTAAAATTATATAAAAATAACAAATTAAGTCATCCAACTACATCGATTTCTGCAGGGTTTGTGAAGAAAGGTGGTCGCGTTCTTGTCCGCAGTTCTGCCCAGATCTACAGGATACAAACGATCCCATTGGTGGAGCCGTACAGATCTGCGCAGATCTGCGGAAATTTGCGTTACACGAACACTATCGGCGTTCTTTGATCAGATGCATCTCATGTCAGACTGCACAGTCTCAAGCAGCCGGTGCAGCAGGATGTAGGATACGCAAACACGATTAAGTTTATTGGTAGCTGCATGCTATGACTGAATGACATGGTAATTAGTAAATTATTCAATTTAGCATATAAAACTTTAAAATACTGATATGAAGGTATAGTAAAAGTCTAAACCGGTCCGTAAATTAATACCAGTATATCGTTATTTACAGTATACCGCCCAGCCTTACTATTGCCAAACGGCTGCGACTAGGACATATTTAATAGTAATATTTTAAAAATTCCTCATGTTTGAAGAAATGCAAATCATAATATATTAAATTGGCAAACTGCATAGTGTTTTTTGCTTTGTAACAGCTTGTCAAGTGTTTCTTGGAAATTTCAAACTCATAAATGATGTATACATAATCACTGAGATATGCAAGAGTTGCATTCCTGGTAAACGTCGCCTAGGCAAGAATCACTCGCAGAGCATTATTACACAGCAAACAATGGAAATGTGATGACATGCGTTACTCAGACACCATATTTTATACACCTGTATTAGACTTGAGGTAACACACTGAAAGATTTTTCAAACAGTACTGTATTTACATAGTTACATTACATTCAGTGAATATTGATTAAATTAACAAGTGTGTGTGTTGTTATACATTTGGCTCCCCATAATTCCATGCTTGGCCACCAGTGATTATGCATCAGGTATCCTGATGGCAACTCTTGATTGGATTCAGTGTGCAGAATAATTTGTGTGCCACATGTGTTCATGACTGATCTTTTCACCAGAGCACACGCTAGGTCTCCTG
This sequence comes from Amia ocellicauda, assembly GCF_036373705.1. NCBI lineage: Eukaryota > Metazoa > Chordata > Actinopteri > Amiiformes > Amiidae > Amia > Amia ocellicauda. Next base: position 16,474,614 of record NC_089852.1, read on the forward strand.
CAAAGTCACCTGCAATATCTCAGATGCCAATTTTTCTGTATGCATAAATTATATGATTAACCTGATACATTATTTCAGCATTTAGGGCCAATCTGGGTTACTGCCACCAAGGAGCTCTGTGCAGGTGGGTTTTAAACCTCTTCACTCAAACAACATTTGTAAGCTTTTTTTTTTAAAACCTTTTGGGAATGTTCATGGCTTTTGTAACCACTGTCCTCTGTTAAGACACACTTTTCATTCACAGAGGTAATTAATCAGATGACAATTACACCCGCATTTCTCTTTCACCTGTGACAACCAGCTGACAGGCATTGACTTGCATTGGCATTGATTTGCCTTTTATATTATGCAAAAGTGTTTTATTTTATTTTCCCTACCAGAGCATTGTTCTTCTTTAATTGGTGTGGAGTTGCGGTATGATTCAGAGACACGTTCGAGAAGTACACTGAAAAGTTGCCCTTCTGTATTTGCTTTGTGCTGGGGCATAGAACAAAAACCTGAATGGCTGCTTTATTATGATACTTTTTAAATACACTAAATTGTATGGGAATTGTATCAATAGTTTTATTTCCTTTTCCTTTCATAGCTTTTTTTGGTTGAAAATAAAATAAAAGTACCTATTTAACCTACCACATCCCAGACACAGAATAAAATACCTTTGCTATCTTCCTTTAGAACACATGTTGTTTCATTCATCTGTTTGTTTAACAAAAAGAGAACAATTATTTCACAGCTTACAAGATAAAAAATCTGATTGCCTTAAGTGGGCCACAAAGTCCCTGACTGATATAATCTTTTAAAGTTAGCTCGCAAGGGCAAAGTCTTTAACTGTTCACTGATGTTGAAACCATCATAAAACATATCAGATAACTGATTTACTTTAATCAGTAGCCCGGTTAATCACTTCCCTTGCCACTGCATTTCCAGATGATCCTGTAAATCTGAAATATCAGCAAACTATCACTAAGAGCATTTACAATACGCTGATACTTCATTCGTATAGTTTTGTAATGCCTCTGGAAAAATGAAACCCATAGAGATGAATGTCAAGACTGCTGATTTACAATGTACAATTCACTGTGAAATGAAATATAAATTAAATCCAAACAGGTCTGATTTGTGGACAAGAAATATAGCGATTCCTCCACCATATCACAGCTTGAGAAAGCTTGATTTTGATTTTGAAAAAGCAACAGCTTTTGTATTGGTTGCCACAGCCTGGTTATTGCCATGTAAGAGCCAAAGAACAAAACAAAGTACAGAACGACTGTAGAGATATTTCATGAATTGAGTCTTCATTATATTATACAGAGTGGGAAAAAATGTACCAGCTTGGTAACTTACAAAAGTACAGATTTTGGTACTGAAGCAGAATTTGAATTAAGAGTCTAAATACAAAGACTGAAGCAAGAACAATTATATAGGATAATTAGACATTAAGGCTTGTTTTTTATGTCTCCTTTAAAAAATACAAAAGAGAAGAGTGTTAAAGTTAGGTATGAGGACAGCATAATCTTCTATGAAAATATCAGTGCAGGGTATATTTAGATAGCTTGAATTGCTGCATTTTGGTAGAAGCTAAATTCCATATGAGAATAGCAATTAAACTGCACTTTCAACTCATTCTAGTTGTGTGTGAAATGCAGTTCTGCAGAAACAAAGTCTGTACAATGTGAATATGGTGTGGCATGATGGCTGACAATCAGAGGTTATTAGAGGTACTAAACTTTCCCTACTGTTAGTGAGATAAATTATTGAATGACTTAAGTTTCCAAACATCTCTGATTCACATCCTACATTATAAATGCACATATTGTTAACATTGTAATCATCAGTTCTTACCAAGGTTTATTTTGAATGCAATTTTCATTTTTCATGCTTATTTCTTAGTGTTTGGGACATCTTATTCTGCCAGTTCATTACAACAGTAATGTGAGTGAAGAGAAATGTGTCATCTATCATCAACCAACCAACTTTCAACCAGTGTAATCCAGGCAGTGCCCAAGCCAAATTACTAAAGACAAGAGCCTAGCCAGAGTCACGAAAACGGTAGCTCTAAAACCCAGAAACATGATCTGGGGCAGATGGCAGAACCTTAGCATATCTGTAAGAAATGAGGCCAATTATGTCATTTTCTTCCTCTAGACAGTAAGACAAAAGTGGGTGGCCGTGGTCCTGGAAGCCTGCAGTCCTTCCTTTCTTACAATCTGGAAACAATGCTTAATTGGTTGCATTTAGTGAATAAAGGGTTCAATATAGCAATTGATAGTAATTGACAAAAACAAGAAGACACCAGGACCAGGGTTAGTGGCATGTGACAGTAAGATCATCACCTCGGGGTGATTTTTAGTCTTGTGTTAAATAAAGAGCTGTTGCCAGATTTTGCTGCAGTAAACTTATGAATGTACCTTGTTATTACAATGACCAAGCTGACATTTATTACGGGTTGGGTTGCTCATGATTGTGACATATGATGACCAGAGTACCTCTGGGGTCAAGTTACATTTAGGATAGATACAAAATGCCTATAGGCAAATTAAGAGCCCATAAAGGAAAGCAATGACATGCATGTGAAAATCATAATCAACATCAAGTTATTGACAGCAAAGCCTTGTTTTGAAATAAAGTAAATGTCACGAGAAGGGTAATTCCAGTTTATGTTATTATTATTATTTTCATATCAGAACAACAACAGTTATGTTACTGAGACTAATAAGAACTATCACCTATTGATCAAATTTACTATGTTGTTTAATCTATAGATAACAGCTTCTTACTATCTACCTTCGCTTGTACTGCAGCTGGCAACTAGTACTCACTAGTACTCAGTACTTTTCCACAGTCAAGGTTTTTCCAGTATCATGTAGATGTATTGGCTTTGTTGTATATAGAAAAAGCAGCCAGTTGCGTGTAAACAGGGAATTGCAATAGATATTAGCATCCTGGGGCTTATTTTGAAATTAGTTTAAGATCCAAAGAATTATCATAAGGATATGAAAAATTCTACAGTATGACTACAGGAGTCAGTGGGCTACAGGAGCAATTTTTCAGGCGAGGAATGTAAGCCCTCTCTCGGGGGTGGAGGGACATCAACAAGGAATTTAAAACACCCTGGCAAAGTATGGTGGCTATATCATTATATAAGGGGTGATTAGGCTTGGGTATTATGATGAAAATAAAATATTTATCATTACATAAATCCCAAGGCTCCTCGCTTGTTTGTGTATTTTTAAATAATGTGTTCTGGACAATAGTTTTCAATGATTTATAAATATGAAAATGTGTCTGGAGAACAGCAGACAGCACCATTCAATATAAATAGTAATGATTGCATTATTCAAGCCCCTTACCCACATAATAAAACAGACAAGTAACAGAACTACCAGGGTCTCTCAGTATTGAAGCTCAGTGTTGTTTAAACAGACACATTTGCATGAGATCAAATGAGTAAAGATTTTTACATTATAAGCTTATCTTGCTTTAATGAACGGTTTAACAGTGGCTCTCAAAAGTATTCACCCCCTTGGACTTTTCCACATTTTATTGTGTTACAACATGAAATCAGAATGGATTTAATCAGGAGTTTTTGACTCCAATCAACACAGAAAATGTCCATAATGTCAAAGTGAAAAATATAATCTGAAAATTGTTCTAAATTAATTACAAATACAAAACAGAAAATAATTGAATGCATAAGTAATCACCCCTTTGTTATGACACACCTGATTGAGCTGTGGTGAAACCAATTGTCTTAGAAGTCATGTAATAATTGAATGGAGTCCACCTCTGTGCAATGAAGGTGTGCCACATGTTTTCAGGTTAAATACACCTGTCTCTGGGAGGCCCCACAGTTTGTTAGTACAATTCCTAACGAAAACTACATCATGAAGATGAAGGAACATTCAAGGCAAATCCAATTGAGAATATGTGGAAAGAGCTGACAACTGCTGTTCACCAATGGTTCCCATCCAACTTGATGGAGCTTGAGCAATTTTGCCAAGAAGAATGGACAAACATTGCTGTGTTCAGATGTGCAAAGTTGGTAGAGACTTATCCACATAGACTCATGGCTGTAATTTCTGCCAAAGGTGCTTCTACCAAATATTGACTGAAGGGGTGATTACTTATGCATTCAACAATAAAATGAGGAAAGGTCCAAGGGAGGTAAATACTTTTGTGAGCCCCTGTATATAGGTTTCCGAAATAATTTGCAGTGTACAACTGACAGATTGAGAAAACATTTTTTGGAAGTAAACCAGGTTGAAATTGTGTGTATATATGTATTTTTTCTTATTGTATATATATATATATATATATATATATATATATATATATATATATATATATATATATATATATATATATATATACACAATAAAATACATATTCTCTGTGAAATATATATACAAATCTTGACCAGTATTGCCTCTCATTAGAAATTGAACTAAAATGGAGGAACATCCCTTTAGTCACTTACCGAATTCCAAAAGTGAGTGAAGACCCAATCCAGCTGTACAACGAACTGACACTCTAACAGGAGCCCGTCCTGCTCGTGCTACCTGAGGCTTGCCATCATGGTCATAAGCTCAGTCAACAATGCTCTGCCCGTCTCCGTTTCCTTTCTGCTTTTAAATTAGGTCGCATTCCAAGTGGAAACCCTGGAGGAAGCGATGGCCTTTACAGGACTTCAGGAGCTCTCAATCAAGACAACTTATATCTAACATGGGCATTTTATCTGAGTTGACAGGATAAGACTCAACAAAACAGATAATGCAGGGCCTGAATGTTCTCTACATGCACTTTAATATGCTTTGTATGACGTGTTTCGTCTTGACTAGCTTAAGTTTACAGTTTTATTTTTCACTTACGTATCCCTGCAGACATTCAGTGTACTATTCAAGACATAAAGACCAATATCATAAGGTCAGCCAATCATTTTTATTATCATTATCTGGCTAAGGCCTCTGTTCAAGGTAAATCAAATTCAACATAGCAAGCAAAATGATATGCAGTGAAAGGTAAATTGGGAAGCCAGAGTCTGCTGATGTCTGATAAGGTGAGTCGATGAATAGTTTAACATATCCTGTTTTTAAATATTTTAACTTCTCTTTATTTATTTTGCAGATTCGGACATAACAAGAAAACAATGACAGATCCATGCTTTATGATACAAAATCCTTCTCACATTCGATTAAATAGGGTGTGTGTTCATACTACTTTAATGGCTGTGACTATTTCTTATTGTCTATTGGCGATTTATTATCTGAATAATTTGTTGTGTGTCATTTTTTGGGGAAAACAGCATGCTGTCCCATAGATTTTAAATTAAAACTGTGGGCTACACCAAATGAATGTTATCGCACTACAAAAAGTGATGTGAAAGCTTTTTAGTACCAAAAAAATAATCCAGTATCAAAACAAGCCTCTTTCCCAATTTTGCAGGTTCCCCTTCGCTGGGAGGAAAAGGAGAAATAAACTTTAGCAATGAATAATGAGTCAACTTGTTATAGACATCTTTGAACTTGTCAAATTGAGGATGGAGGAAAAAATAATAAAAACATAACATTACAAATCTATTTAAATGTCTTGAGGCGTTTTCTTTACAATTCATTTTACAAATAAGCACACACAAAACAATATTACAATCAATATTAACTAGAATATAGTTTAAAGGTGTAGCATTCATATCATATTCATATTGTTGCAGATGGAAAAAGATACATTAAAACGTATAACTACATATATGGATGAATTAATATTAAATCAATTAAAATAAAATGCCTTTATACAAAGCTCTCAGATGTGGCAATATTACATAACATACAATACAGTGTAATATTATGAAAATGCAGAAGTTCAATTATTTCATGCTTAAGTACATTGCAAATATGAAGGAGAGAGGTGTCTCTCTGCACAAGCCAACTCAGGTACAGCATACATATGAAGCAATAGCACCATTTAAATGCATAGAGTATTACAAAACTACAAAACACTATAATAGAAAGACAGCCCTCAATAATTGTCTTCTCTATTATATGTAAGCCACTTATTCAAATATTTATCTATAAAGATTGTTCTAACTGACTCTGAACACATATGCTTCCACCTCCTGCCATCTCTAAGATAGTCAATTTATTGACTAAATCTGACCAACAACATTAAGGAAGGTAACTTTAAATTGCCCTCTCAAACCACATTACAACTGGAAGGTGACTCTTAAATGTTCTTTCACACTGTCAACAATGACATACACACAACATTGAGTTAATGGATAATCATGCACAACATACACACCCCAAAAAATAACATGCAGGCAGGCAGGGTATACCTATTATTAAACCAGAGGAGCTAAATGGAGGAAACGTGTACTAGACAGGTTAGGATAACTTTGAAATATCAGCACTTCTTATGTACAATTATATTGAACATATGTGTAAGGTTCTTGCCATAGTCAACAAAGTCCATGTATGGGGAAAAAAAGACAAAGAAAAAACAATACAATAAACGACCATATTATAAGTAAAACAAGTTTGTATTAACTTTTGCACAGATTACACAATTCTACAAGTTTTCATTCTTATTAATTGTGATTAAACTATAGAGGTGGGAAATTAAATAAACAGGTGGAATGGAGAGAAAGTCACCATTATTTCTGTCTCTCTTTCATTTGTATTTTCACTGGTTTCCACCCATGTAAGACGTGCAATGTAGCAGCTGTGGACTGGTCCTGTTGTGTTTTATCTTACCTTCACGCTTCCTGCCGTGCTACACGCTCTCTTCCCTTATCACAGAAAAGAGAGGTTTTGATTTGGTAGTGTGAATTGGAAGCTGTGAATTAGGAATCAGCACTAAATTTGCTACTTTTCAGTTTCCCAGGTGCAATAAGGGTTTTGATAAAGTCTATCCCTATCTCTGCAGATATATTTTCTATCTTTAGTACATTTAGAAATGACTTAATTACCACTATATAGTGATAGCGTGGTCCTGAGTGTGATAACACAGGGAAATGCTTTCTTGGATGGTCAAAATAATTAGGTCTCATACCCCCAAAGCATGGCAATGTATTTTATCATTCAACCCCTGTAATATCATACTTCTCAAGCTTGCATTGACCTTAGTACATTTAAATCAAAGTGATCTTTCAGTGCACTGCCCCTTCACATTGTGATCTGTACAGTTCCAAAGACTTTCTGTTTCTGTTAGTTTGTTAAACCAGATGTAATTTATACAAACAGAATAAAGAGGCTGATTGTTTTAAATAAATCCTTGGTGAACGTGTCTGCTTTCTGTGACAAACTCTGGTAAGGAACCTTCAACCTCCCTACTACAATATTCTACACAATTCAAAGAATGAGAGAGCATTTACAGGTGCAAGGGAACAAACACTAGTAAGCATCACATTACTACAAATAGTTCCATATTTTAATATCAGATATTAATGTATGTAGAGGAAGATGAAGAAGAGAGAGGATTACTGATCATGTAATAAAAGAGTATCATATCAAAAGAGTACACTGTAATTATCTGTGAGCTACACTAATATATTACCTATGTCACCCACTGGAATGCCTGCTAAAGGATGAGAAGCAGGTGCAGTAGTGTCCCCCAGTGACCCAGTCTGCCAGGCTGATTGAATTGTATTTATTGCAGTTTATCATATTAATTGACCAGAGGAAATGTAATAGACTGTCACACTGTTGATTCACTCCTGGATACAAAGTCTCTTGTCTATTACTCTCTCTTTAGGCTCTCTCATTCATCAACAAGAAGTTCCAGTCCTCTGCTTTTTAAAAGATTTGATCAGTTCCCAGAAGCCGATGATCTACTCATCTTCCCTAAGTAGGGCATTACACATCTTATGGGCACCGCCAATGTATAAAATTAAGCTTTTAATTAAACCATCTCCTAATGATTTTTTAACAGTTGCTCCAGATTTCTTATTTCCGTATTTCCTATTATTGTCCGGTTTTCTATCGTAAGCCAACTTTAAAATGAACAGAACCGGTTTAAACTGTCAAATTTTCCACAACATTCACTGTTCACTCAAAATTTTATCAATCAGTGTTTTTGAATAATAATCTATGATAATGATGATAAGCTTCTTGCCTTTCACCTAGGCCCATCTTTATGCATATAAGGGAGGCAGTTACATTTATAAATCAGCGATACAAAAACAAATTTACCAAACTACATGTTGAAAAAATAATCTTAAAGAACAACTAATGGTGTCATTCAATTTTAATAAAAACATACCAACTGGTACATATTCAAATTATTATTATGTTTATAAACAGAAGAACACTACTGATCTGAAGAAAGTTAAAAATAAAATAATGTCAGACGTTATTTTTTCCCACCAATTCAAGCCTTGGACAGGAAACAAACATTTGTACAACACTTTCTATCTTCCACAGTACAACAACTGTTTCCTGAAAACTGCAGTAGGTGGCAGTACTATGAACAAGAGCAAAATAATTGGAAAACCAAATATACACCTACAATACATACATGTATATATAATGATATGAGCAATAATTTTGGAAGAAAGTAAACACAGCTTTACGATGAACAAACAAAAAAGAAAAAAATTGGGATGAAAAAACTTGCTGTTGACCTTGTAGATATACTTGACACTTATTAGTCTCCCAGCTGTAACATTTGTTTTTTTTGCTCAGAACAGAAACGTACCATTTTCTAATTTCAGGAATGTTTCAAAATAATTGATTATCTTTGTCTAAGCTACTGGTCTTACTACTCATTAAACAAACCCTTTAATGTACTGTTTGACTAAATAGATTTAGTCTATGTTCACAAAAGAGGTGTACAGGGATGCTGGATTAGTTGGAAGCTCAGCTGTGACGTTTTCAATTAATAAATATACCTCTTCAGAGATAATTCACATAATCTGTTTAAATATAATGTCTGGTGTCATTCAGACAGCATTGACTAGAGTTGATCAAAAATCCAAGGCTAATCCAAGGCTGTGACAAATACAAGGCTAATATATATATTTAAACTATATATCTCCATTAAATATGTGGCTATGTTAGGAATAGCTTAGGGGTTTGTTTCTGTTCATGGCTATTTACTCCTCAAACGTCATTGTGCACAGACTGTCACTTGTTTGGGGAGTGCGGATCACAAGCTCAGAGGTGTGCCCAAGACAGCGGTTTGGATTCTGGGAGGTCAGACCATGTGCCAGCCTGGCTCTGAATGTCACTTCTGCTCTGGCACCAAACACACAACACAGGCCAGACCCGGGGAATGTCTGAGCAATTGCCTGAAGTGTCGAAATGCAGTTTCTGGTTTTAGTCTTTTACAACCCCTTGATATGTTGATAGGTTATTCAAAATTGTATGCTACCTTGGCATGGGAAATGAAACAAATTAAAAAGGGATAACCGAGCCAAAATATTTTCATATTTTGATCTTGCAGGTAGTCGTTAGACATAGATTTGAATCAAAAGTATTCACACCCTTTCTTTCAGACATTGTAATTGGGTGCTGTATTTAGTTTCCTAAATATTCAACTGTTCTCAGAGGTTGTTGAACATGGATTCAGTCAAGATTCCAGCTGATTAAACTGCAGGGGATGTATGCATCTCTGGCTTCCAGTGTATATAAATCAATGGAATGCAAGCCTGAACTTTGAGTATTTATCAATATCCTGTGCACAAAATTTGAATGTCATCAGCCATATCAACAGGCTCAGAACATACAGTGTAATTCTTAAAATCCTGCCCATACTTGTTATTTATTAAATAAATAAATACATAAATCCTTTCTCTGAACCTTGACTGAAAATATATATTTTTCTAGAATATAGATGAAAACATAACTACTGCAAAGCTAACCTGACCAACAGTTAATTTATTAAGGCTTGATTAAATATGTAAACCTAAAATCCACCCCTTACATTTACATAACAATTCACTTCTAATTTGATATTCATCTACACCTGAAAAAGCTGTTTTCAAAGAAGAAGGGTGCCTGTAGAGTATTTAAAGTATACATCTGCCATCGCATTAGTTAATGAATACTGTGCCATTGGAAGTGCTGTTTCACATGATGCAGCTCTTTCCTTAGATGACCTTCCTCCAAAGAAAGCCCCCCCTTATACATTTTCCAGTCACAGATTTCCATAATAGCTTTAATCTCATTTATAAAGATACTTTCAGAACTTTCATTTCAATGGATTAACTGTTCAAATTATATGTTCAGTTCATATAAAAGTATAAGAACATCAAGTTATTCAAAAAATAATGAGATCAGTTTTTCATTTGCCTATTTCAAATAAAATGTAAAAAACATGTACAGACACTGTACACTGTTAATGCCTTTTATATATGAACTCTTGTCACCTATGTTATGTGTCCATAACTACAAAACCCAATTCATGGTGGTACCATCCACTGAGTGGAATGAAGAAACCTCCCTGGCAATCAAGAAACCAACATCAAGTACTCCAGTCTGTAAGTGTTTCATATCTCCGCGAACAGTTATCAGATTGTTTAGCAGTTAATGTGTTGGAGCCAGAATTAATCAGGTAAGTTCTTTTTTTTTGTCCTATTAAAAGCTTGGCATGGTATGGGGAACACCATCAAAATTCAACTTTATAAATAAATGTGGGAGACAAGGTCTGCAATACTCAGTCTAAGCTGTCTGTATTACAATATAAAAAGAGTTGGTGGAATAAAACAGACAGGAAACCATGTTCCTTAAAGCTCAAATTGTAATTATAACATTCAAAGCATGTCAGTAATCCTTGAATGTTACTTATCCAGAATGGGATGTAGGTATAAAACAAGTACTAATATGGAAAGTGCACTGTCCTGTAAATTGAAGCTGTATAGCATTTCAGTCAGGTCAACCCATGCAATAAAGAGATGTTTATTAACAGGTGTTTATTAAATGTTTATTATCATTTATTTCCCTTAGTCTCGTGGCCTTGGCCTCACCCACAAGTGGCCCCAGTCGACCGGTAATCAGGTCATGATTGCCTTGACTAGCAGAAGCAGCAAGCAGGGGACAACACAGCTGCCACTCCCCTTTGAAAGCAGCGCCAGGACACAGGTGGAGGCTGGGGAGGGTGAGGTGGATTCAAACACACGGCAGGGGACACTGGTTGTGGCGAGTTTAAATTGACTCTTTTTGATGTTCATCGAGCGGCCAGTTGCTGTTTTCGCTAATGGCTTTGTTTCCCTGTGTGTAACTAGTGTTTTTAAATGCTGGATGCACTGAGATTCCTGCATGAACCATGGCTTTGTTTAATTCATGTATTCATTGACACATACAGAAACAATCATTTTATTTTCTCTGTCTGGTTGCTACATTTAGCTGGAGTATGAATCTGCCAGGGTATCTGCCTAGTTGGTCAAAAATAGTGAGGACATGTTTATGTAACAACCCTGTAATAATTCAGCTTTACCCAATTTTAATCTGAAAACACAGCCAATTAGAGACAGTAGAGAGATAGACAACAATCTCACAGACACTCCCCTGAGACTCTTAGTGGGAGCTGCCATCCTTAAAGTGAAAATTAACTAAATAAGTAGTTTTTCAGACTGTGTAAAATAAGAAGATAAAAGGACAGGTTGTGTTACATGAACAGTTATAACAGCAAGCAGTGATTTATAATACTATGTTTCTCAGGCCTTCACTATTTGCCCTTTTAAGGTAAACTTTCTTCCAGGTGAGCGCCCATGCAAACTGTATGAGTTCCAAAGTGAAGAACTTAAAGACAGCAAAGAAAAACAAGATACTTTTTTTTTAGCAGAACATGTTGGTTCACTTCAATCCTGCCATTCCCCATTCTTTTTATGTTCTTGTGACTCAATTAAAAAAAATGCTGAAGAAAACATTCTTCCATCCCTTAGTGAGGAGAACGAATGTGGGAATCATGGGGCATTAAAGGGTAAAACCAAATATCTGCAGTAAATTAGTGAAGTTCCCAGATAGCAAAGCGGAAACCTTTTGCACTGTTGGCTATAAAAAGGCCAAAGTCTAACCTCTTAAATCATACAAGAATTCCATGAAAATGGGAAAAGAAACAACAGCCAATACAGATGCACCCCCCCCCGTAACCTATTTAACTTCTGTATCATATATTTGTGAAGGAAACAGAAAAGCACTGACTGAAGAGTCAAGTAAAATGTCACCAAATAACCCTTAAATTAAGCCTGGAAACTATTTAATCTTGTGCTTGCCCAAACAGTGTAAACAATTAACCAGCACAAACAAAAACACTGTCCTCATTTCATTTGGAAAAATACTAACTCTACGTAACATAAAGCAAACATTTTTAACTGTTCAGCAAAGTTGTGACACGTTAAAAAACAAAAACCTGGTAAGTATAATTTTGTGAAATATTTCACTTTGTACTCAGTTTATACCTTCATATAATTTATTTCAACTCTTTAACAAGAATGCCTACAAGACAGAAAAGGACACAAGAGAGGTGCATTATATAAGGACTGAGATTAAACATACACCAGTGGTTTTCAGACACACTCTTTATTTTGTCAACACAGTTATTGATTATAGGGGAATGTCTTGTAGTGGCAATAGCTAGAAATGTGTTTTCAGTCATTATAAGTAGATTCCTAGATGTATTCATGTGACTTCTTTGTTTGGTCCATTGCAGACAGTCATGTCTCATGCATTTAGCTATTTTGTTTCCCTTTTAAAGATGAAATATAATATCGTTGGGTAAACAGTTTTTGTTTCTAGAAATGTTTGTTCGTTTGCCATAAGTCATTACACAACAACGATAATTGTATTTAGTTGGAGGTATTAAGTACTTGATCTTCACCGGTCTCCTCCAAGTCCTCCAAGACACTATGGTTGGTAGAAAACCAGATAAAAGCTGTAAGCTAGGCACAATCAAAATTCAATTAAATTCAAGTGTAACAGAACAGACTCCTACTGGACTGCCACTGATCCATGTAAAGGTTCAAATCTGGAGGCTTTTGTGGAGGCAAGAATATGTGTGTGTGAATGTGTGTGCACTTCTTTTAAGTCACTATTTTAACCACACATGCCTGTCAACGCAAACCATTCAAAATAAGGATACAAAATCCTGGCTTATATACAGGGAGCTAATAATCTCTGAAATGGATCCCGATGCAATCCAGTGGGATTCTTATTTCCATCCATGTGGTGTCTGTTGATCCTGCCTTTGATTTCGCCTTGAAGGATATCACTACTCTCCTAAACAGTCGGTCCTGTAATTTGCACTGCTAATCCCCTGGAACAGCACCCACGACCTTGTGTTGCTGACTTTGGCGTCTTTTGACTGAAGTGCTGTGTGGCTCCACTAATAAAATAAAAATAAAAATAAATGCAGAAGACCCACTGGAACAGCTGTAGCAAGAAATTTAATGAGCAAAGAAATGTGGTTTTAATGTTTCAACCGGGCGGCTTTAACATGACCTAGTGTTTCGTGATACACAGTATCGTTTATTGTTCATTGCAGTATTACAGCACTAACATTTTTCTTGACAAGATTTTCAAAGGAGCTCGTTTCCAAAAGGTCCAAGTGACTTCTTGCCCTCAGCTGTGAACTCATTTAGTTCAGTGAATTTTCTATTTATTGTTGTCTACAACCTTCAGATAAAGGCATCTGACAAAATTAGAGAATAATCTTCAGTGTCTGATGAAGGGAAAAAAAAAGTGAATAAATGTATTGTTCTCCTGTGTAAAAGCAGAGATCTTTGTTTCTCTTTTCACACTCATCTCAATCTGAATTCTCAGCCTCGTTTCGCTACACCTCCAAGAGTGGGTGTTTCATTCAATAACCCATAATATTAATCAGAAATAACCGAGTCGACATATTAAAAGATGGAAGGTCAAAGCTGCCGAGATATGCATATATAGAGATCAGCGGGGAAAATAAAATGGGAATAAATTCTTGGAATCACAAGCAAAGATATGCAACTCTGTTTAGTTCTCTCTCTCTCAAATAGTTGCAGATCAGCTTTGCGAAACCCATAGAGAGATACACTTTGAACAGCCACATTAGGGTCCATCTTTGCAGATTTGCTCGTTATTGAATGATCTCCACAGCCGCTGTAATTAATAGCAAGCAGACTTTTATGTGGAATTTCAAATGGAATAATATGTACATCAATCCATCGCTCCACATTCCAGTCTAAGCCCATGTCTCCCCACTCCAATTAGAGCAGGCATTAAGGGGTATTTTTTTTCCAAATAACCTTAAAGGTTTCATAAACAGGTATTAGCAATTTAACGGTATAGCTTGAAAGCTGACCCCTAATTACTAAGTTGGGCTACGCCAGAGGAAATATTTTGTCAATATGACTCGATGTGATATGATGCAGCTAGGCCTAACTGCAGAAATAAACACAGAGATGGCGAGGGAGAAAGAATGTGGAGGAGCCCAGTAAATGCCATACAAGTATTGGTTACAGATTAAAGAAAGGGTGCTATTCTTAACTAGCACATCAGTGTTAGGAATCTTTCTGATTTACACTCCAGTATTTAATTCAAGATGAGTGGCCTTAAGCCTCTAATGCTTAATGTTCCAGCAAACGCTCTGTCTTTATCTCAGGCCAGTGTCACACAGTGTCAGGTTTCACTTCCACAGCAATGTGGCTCCACGGCTGCCCATGAATGAGCTTGTTTGATTTAGAGGCCTATGAAATGCTTAATGAGTCTACAATCAAAGGACCTCTAAGGCCATTCCTGACCATCTGATCTGTCTCTTTATGCAGTGGAAATCTCTGGTGGAGAGAGCAGCCTGCCCAGTAATATTCCACTCACATGGGCACTTCTGACTGAATCTTTCTACTCAATTAATGTATGGTACTCATTATACAAAGCCCTGCCAAGTTATAATGAGAATCCACAACAACACAACGGGGACATTTTTACTAGTTATCTGTACAATTATCGGCTTTCAGCCAGTCCATCTGTGAATAGTTCTGGGTGTTTCTCCACCATTATTTTCTCTCTGTTTTCTAACTCTTATTATCTCTGGATGAGTGATACACATTTTAATTGGTAGAGCTTGGTGTGAAAATCCAGTAAATTGATCGATATTTTAACTTTTTCCATTTTTATTTTAAACTCAGCATGTTTCCCGCTGGCTTCTACCACACACAACATGACAATATAGCAGATTATTTTACTGGTTGCACCACTTGGGAGTCAAGATATATGAACTTTTATTTGTGAATTATAAAGGAGATTCAGCATTTGTGTTGGCAGTGCATTGTGAAAGTTTGCATTGTGACTGAAAGTGAACATTAGATAAAGTTACCTTTCCCCCTTAGTTTCATCCTTTACTTGTGTTTCACTTCCTGTTGTTGGATTGACTGTGGGATGATAGGTCTTTCTATCTGCACAGGTTTTTGTCTGTCAAGCTAACTGCCATTTAAGCAAAAGAGGTTTGGTTCGATTTCTATAAATAAACTACGGATCGTGGATCGTTTGTCATGTGGACATATTTCAACCTCACTCCAAAATATAAAAGTGCATACACACGCCCTGCGGGGGATGGGGAGGATCATGGTGCCATAGCTTGTATTCACCTAGAAACTCCCATGTCAGCGACGGAAACAGCTGATTTCCAATCAAGACGCATATTTCTAGCAGCGCACTCACCCATTTCAATCACAGAGCTCCAACAAAATAGATCTCTTCTCTGTAATTGACGAGCACCAGAAACCACATCTAGTTTGCTGTACAATGTCGGTTGATGTGGGATTTATCAATGGTGATAAGTGGTTGTGAAGCAAAGATATGTTTGAGTCAAAATCTGCCTGATTTCATTGAGATTTTGAGCTAAGTTTTTCGACCTCGAAATCGCACATTTCAGGTCTCCAATTTTCAAAATCTTTAATACTTGCATTTACATTTATTTAAACATTTTATTTTTGTACTTAAATGTACTAAATATAAGCAACAGAGTATATTACTAATTCACAGAATTGTGTGTGTGTGTTGGAAAGGGGCATTTGGAGGTGTGATGTTGTTTCCCCCCTCTGGAGACTAGACCTTGACATACCTTGACCAAGAAATTTGGACCATGAAAAAAATAATTGACAACCCCATTCTTAAGGGTTATAAAGGAATATGGTAATGTTAACCATAGACTGTACAACATTCACAATTTCTCAACGTTTGTGTTGTGTGCATGAGCACAAGTTATTTTTATTATTGGTTCATTCAGCCAACAGAAGGTAACAGCAGGGGAAGGTCAAAGGTTAAAACTCCACACACTTGTGTTTATAGTGCTCTCTATTTTTGGACTTTTGTTGAAGCAGTTGCCGAAGCCTCATCTGACAAACGCGTGATCTTTGTGAGCAGTGGTTAAAGGGGAGGCCTAGGGGGCAAGCTTTTTATGGTGCTATGGTTCAGGTCGTTACTTCAGTCCAAGTTTGGGGTCATAGATTCAGAACTGCAGGGGTCGGGGTAAGGAGGCAGGGTGGTGACAGGTCCTGTCAATCATCAGGAGCTCAGAACTTGGCCATTCTTCTAAAATAAAAATCACTGTATTCCTCTAGAAACCCTTATTTATAATGTAGCATTGAGATCATCTCTCCTTACCCTCTTCATACTAGCAGTAGGCCTGCCTTTGTCAATGGCTCCACCTTTTTTGCAGAAAAACAGACACAGATACATAAATGTTGGTTCATTCTTGCCAGATTCTGTCCACAACCCCATACAAATCAAATAACACAAGACACCCAGCCAAGCAGTGGACAAAACAGTAGAAGGCCGGAAACATCTGAACTTTTTTTAACAGCAGGTCAATGTTTGGTAGAGTATTCTTTTCTTTTGGCAAAAAATATATATTGGGTTATATTAAACTTTCCACATTCCACTGTTGTATCCAATTAGTTTTTTTCACTCTGGGAGTTTATTCTGTTTTAGTACCTTTATATCTGTATTCAACTATCACTGAGACAGCTGGATCCTGTAACTGATGATGTGAGTGTTGTTAATAGCAAAACAAATGAATAAAAAAAAACGTAAACATTGGATAGTTTTAAACTGGTAAGGGAACTGCATCAATACCTACCTTTAAAAGAGGCAAACCTAAATTAGACACCATTACTGTCACTGTTACAAATGAGGAATCATTTGACTCCACATAATTCCTTAAGTTTTAATTCAGAAATTGCCCAGGGTCAGAATTTTTTTAAGAGAAGATAGATCACCAAAACTGATAACACTGGCAAATAAATGGCACTAATCACAGCCCAGGTTTTGTTAGAGAATTACACAATCTGTAAAATCTATTTCTTGTTCACCACTTAACCTCAAGACAATTTTGAAAAGGTTGGATCTCAATGGAAGTGGCCTAAAAAAAAAAAAAAAAAATCCTACCATAACTGAGCACAAAGCAGGAGCTCAGCATGTGACAAAAGAATGTGTAGATTACCTTATCACTTAGATAGCCTATTTCTAGTTAAACTTTACCCTCATTACATTATCTTTAAGGTAGTGACAGAAATATAGTTATTCCTGTGTGTGTTTTGAAATTGCCTATAACAAGTGGAAATGAAAAGCAAGTCAGCACAGTGACCTCATTTCTTCTTCAGCACAGCAATGAAGACATCAAGGTTGTGCTCTATCAACAGTCATCCTGTTAACCCAGCATGAGCTTGCTAATAACAAACTATAACACATTTCTGTGGTTATCATATAAACAAGAACTGTAGCCGTGTGTCAAGATATGAGAGATCTGAAATGGGGATAAACAGGAAAGAGATTTTCAAGGGCACAGAGATAATGCATTTATTTAGTTAGGCTCACCTTGAATGCCTTGGCATTTGCTGTATTTGTCTCCAAGGCCAGGCTTTGACCTACGGCTAGAACTGACAAACCTATCTATGATCATAGTGCAAGTTAAATCTTTCTTTTTTAAAAGGATACTTTGAGTTTTTTTTTTTTTAATACATTTTTTGACTTGTTTTACTGAGGACGCTGTTCAAAAACTGAAGAAGCCTTCAATCCTTACAAGATCTCCTGAGGTGGTATTTTGTAAGGATCAGTTTTCCAGACCCTTGCCCCTGATATTTCAGTCATGACAGCAAAGCCCAGACCCAAGGCAAATATAGTTATACAGATGGGCTGGGAACTGGCCCAGGAGCATAAGGGTCATTCAATATAAGAGATATTTGAGTCTGAGGGTCAGCAAAACATACCTTAGAAACCTTAAACCTCTTGGATTTTTGGAATAAGCAGCCAGTTAACTCTCTCATATAATGCACCAGTGGATCAGCTGAAGAATGTTAATGAACAACAGCATTAGGGCCTTAGGAAACCACACATACTCTGTCTCTCTCTCACACACACACAAACCTAAGCTACTTACACAAGCTTCGAAATATAATAGTGCTGTTCAATTTTCCAACAACATGTTCCTCACCTGGCCCCTAAATCAGCCTTCTGTATTAGCATCTGTCTCAGACCTGGCATTTTATTCACATGGCTGTGATTGTGTTTGCTCTATTTAGTGCTTGTGTCACGGCTTGGAATAACACAGATCTCTGTGTCGATACATGAATTGCAACTTAGTATCCCTACATGGCAGTTTGCCATGGAAATGGGTCATCAGTCAAGTCATGTCAATGCAGAACAACAGGTAAATGATTTGAAAAGTCTAATTTAGGCTAGAGAAGGAAAGAGAGAGGGAAGAAATTATGTACTATCAACAGCCTTAAGTACACAGGTCGCAGGCGTGAGGTATTAAGTTTGGAATCCATGGGATGAGATGAAAAATTGAATTTGCATCTGTTCCCAGGGTGTTAAATACACCATGGCACTTTGCCAGGAATATTTGTATTCAACAGAGCAAAGGGTGTCAGGGGACTTCAGTATCATTGACAGGCACCTTCTTAGAAGTACCCTCGGCATGTTCAGATAGCTACCTTATAAACAAACACACACAAATCTACACAGACACACTCAGCACCAGTCCAAATTGGCACTTTCAGAGCTGTCATATGGTTTATTTTCATTTCAGCAGAAACACAGATGTGTGACACAGACCTCAGCAAGATCTGGAAACTGAAACTGAGCTGTATAACCCTGATCAGCCACTGAATTAAACGTTTTGGATCAACAAAGGCTACTTTGCACACTTTGAGGATCTTCGTAATTCAAATAGAAAGAGAATGACATGGGGTTGAGATCCTGTTCAGTCACCCTTTTGCTTGAGAACTGTTGTTTGTATGATGTTCTGTAATCAGCGATGGCCAGAGTCATTCTTGATACAGGTGCACACCTCTTATAACAGGTCCTGTTAGAACGTATCTCCACTTACAACATACTGAAAAGGCAGGTCCTAGCTAAATAGGAATGGGGGATTTCTCTGATTATAACTGATGAATTTATATCATATATTCATTTTGAAATGTATAGTTTTCATATTCCAGACCAATTATTCTCTGGATAAAATGTAAATCCATGACAGTCAAATTATTTGGAATCTAAAATACAAAAGGAAATCTCAATACTTGATAATTTAATGTAAGATATCAATGTTTTAGTTTGTTAGAGGGTATAATGTTTATACATTTTGCAATTTTAAATGTTAAATGTTGGACGTCGGCTACACAACTAATCATCGATGTCATAAATGATGCTTTCATATGCAGTTTACAGATTATAATATATAAATATATTATTTAGCCTATACTATATTATTTATAGCTGTATTCCCTGACTCTATTGTTGATGGTATTAAACTAATTCTGTTCCTAATATGAATGTAGCGAAAATATGGCTATAATAAACTCATGTTTTTTGGCAATTAAGCGTCATGATTTTATTATATTTTAAGTAATTGTCTACATCATTATCTTTATTATAATGGCTACAATTACTTTGTTTATAACATTCTGATTTCAGTGGCCCCTTGAGGTACATTATAAGAGTTCACCTGTTCATCATGGCTCCCAAGAAGAAGTATTGTCTGGTTTATTTCTCATTATGAAAGTTAAAGACAGTCTGCACAGTAAAAGACACACTACTTGCATTTTGAAACTTATCAACCAGAATTGATTAGCAAAATCCCTCTTCTCTACACCTCCCAACAAAACAGATTAATGATAGTAAGACCTACAGCTTACATTGAATGAGTAAAAATATGCGTCACCATAATTAAACAAGAAAATGCAATTATTGAGGCTAAATTGTATGGAATCTGGAAACTGTGCTATATCAGTGTGCACCCATGTCCTCTGACTTTTATATAAAGAAAAGCCTTCAATTACTTAATTGACTCCTTTACTGAACTTACTGCCAAGTGCTTAACACCTAAAACAAACTTACAAATATATTAAACCAATAATTAGTTAATTAAAGCAGTGAAAGCCACAGCTGTAACACCATCTTAATGAGAAAGGGCTCAGTCAGGATTTGAACCAAACCTGGTCCAAGGAAAGCAGTGTCTTCTGGTTTTCATTTCGAAAACAAGCCTCCCAATTACAGAATAGAAGCAGCTCTTATTGTTAGACATTGAAGATTGAAGACACTGATTAATGCATAATAAATGTGAGGGATTGAGGCCCTTCAGGACGGGATGCAACAGTTCTAGATCAATAGCATTCTAGATTCTAGATGTTCTAAATTATTAATTGAATCAGTAATGTATTTCATTAATCCTTTAAAAAAATAACAAAAATTAAAGACTAATTTAGTTTAGTTAGAGATTAAATTGATATGTAAATAATCTGGAAACCAGCAGCAGCAACAACAACAACAAGAATGTGGAAGAGACTGTGTCCTGAGGACTGGATTTGGGAAACACCCTGATCTTGATGTGCAGAAACCCACTGGTTAACCATCATCATAACACTTAATGTGTCCCCCATGTCTTTTTCTTGAATTCAAAGAGTCCAACCTTCTGCTGTTGATTAAATACAAACCTGGTCCTCTTGTTGCATCAACCCTCTCGCAGTAATGGACAATTACCCCTCAGCGCTCTGCCAGTGAATGGAACCCATGCACAGGGAACAGGTTACCATACAGATAATTGTTTCTATTTCAGGATGTAAAGGAATCACATGGGGAAAATTTTGTTTTGTACACTGCTTAAAATAATGAGTATAAACGCCTGCTTCTCAAGAACAAGGTATGTCAATTATCTCATCAGTCACATTCCAGCGCATGCTTCACGATTGTTAATGTTGTTCCATGTGCCACAACAGTTTTCAACACCGAGAATGCCACAGAACTCCATATTATTTGAAAAAATTATATTTTTATAATAAAATGCAGTTATTTTTTGCCAAAATACTGACTTCTTACAGCTGTTCCCATATTTTGATTTTGAAAACTTGCTGCAGGGAAGACAAATCCAGCTTAGCTTTTGTAGTTTTTCCACTATTTTTCTGATATCCAGGAAGTTATGACACAGCACATCCTGTAACTCTAAAATAGCTTTTGACATCTGCCATTATTTGGTAAGTTTTAAATTTGATTTTGTTAAAAGTTGCTTATAATGCCATACACCTTGTATATACACTAATTGTAACATATAAAGATGTCTAAAAGGGACAATTAAATTACAGCTTGTATCAGTTCAGACCCTGTACAAATAATAATTTAGTAGATGGTAATGTCAAGTTACAGCAAACAAGTTCCAACATGGCGAAATGGCAATGAATAGGAATAACTCAACAGCATGAACATAAATAATGAGTCACCTGATGTAATAGCTGACATGATAAATTGAATTTGCTGCTAAGAAATATCAATGATAAAACAGAGAAGTGTGTATATATAGACACGGTGTGGGGTGTGGGCCATGACAGCCCGGGAATGGAGGGAAGTTGGAAAAGGAAGCCTTGAAAAAGGCTGGGTTGAAAAATGGCAAAAAGAAACAGCTAGTTGGGTACTAACTACACTTAGGGAGTCCATTCCTAAGCTCGGGTCATTAAGCAACTTACCAAGTAAACAGAAACACACAGGTTTGGCAGGTGATTTCGTAGTCAGTTCAATAGCCAGTTCGTTGTCAGGGTCCAGTCCAAGGTCAATATCCAAAAGCGGGTTCTCAGTAGAAATCGGTAATCACAAAACACAATTCACTATTCACTCCTCTGCTCACCTAACACCCTCCACGCATTTCCCCCCAGGTACACTGCCCTGACTTCCAGGTGCCGGGGCTTTTATAGCATGGCCATGATGTGTAAGCATTGTGTGTGCCAGCTCTGGTTGCCATGGTAGTAAGGGGGACACTTTCCTGTCAGAGGAGCCGTAGACGAGCAAATGCCGTATATACCTCTCGTTATACACTACACCCCGCGGAGTGTCACAATATATATGTATATAAATAGTGACTCACCTATGTTGGAGTCCTGTTTTACTGGGTGGAATGTCAAGATGAATTCATGGAGTTGGAGGTGTGAGTATTCTTTTTTGATCTTACATGTTTTTTGTACCCTGCACCTATTTATTGGTTGGATGTGTGTGTGAATTCCTTTTATCAAGATGAATTCATAACCAGATCAGGAAGTATTGGGCTATTAACCTCTTGCTTAACAATTCACCATTTAGGACACAATTAGCAGATGAAGACATTGCTACTCCTTTTCCTACATATTTCATAGAATGTACATTGTCTTGTTTTTATTTTATTTATTTTTTAATCAACTTAATGACTGTTGGTCATTTGCTTTCTCTTTATGTGTGAGCTAATAGTGTATTGTACACACTATGCATATTATGTTTCCTGTCATT
The DNA here is from genome assembly GCF_036373705.1 of Amia ocellicauda. Classification (NCBI taxonomy): domain Eukaryota; kingdom Metazoa; phylum Chordata; class Actinopteri; order Amiiformes; family Amiidae; genus Amia; species Amia ocellicauda. Next base: position 16,497,326 of record NC_089852.1, read on the forward strand.
CTTTTGCATAAGACACTTCTAACAGTTGGTGTGTATAAATAAATGTTGGTTTATGTTGATCACTTAATTTGCTGCACTGACATTCTCACCATGGTACAGCATGTTCTGTATTTGCTGGAGTTAATATACAAATGATTTCTTTCAAACCTGGATAAATGAACTGTATCAGCTCGTGGGGGTTGGTAGGCAGCATGGACGTATGTGGGCTGTAGTTTGTAATTGGAAACAGTGTTGCTCTAGCAATATCCCCAAAGAAGTCCTCATGCCCAAATAGCAGACATTATAAGCAAAAACGAAGAACAGAGAGACAAGTAGAACACATAGTCTCATATATGTGTCCAAGAAAGTGGCCAACTGAATTGATACTATTTCCACATCATATTTATTTTGTATATTTCTAACAATCATTAAAGGTGAAGTAAATCTGACAACTCTTTTTATGGCTTGCTCCACTGTGCTACCAATGAAAGTTCATCTTCATCTTTCAGTTAATTCCCATTTTGCTTATTTTCAGGAACTTGCTCCATGAAACAAGATCTAGTACTCTTAAATATTGAATGGTATTGGATTACTGCCTGGTCATTTTAATTGTGGCTAAAGCAACAGAGTCAATTGACTTGAAGAAACACAATTAGAAGACCTGTGAAAGATCAGAGTTAAATCAACCTCAAGAATGACCTGAAACTCAAACATACATAATAGGCTGCATGAGTGAGATGCTGAAAGTAAGCCAAAACTGTTACTATAGCAGGAGCCTTTGAATAACCCAGTCACTGTTAACAACATCACTATCTGTACACAAAAAGCTCATGCCTAATATCACTCTTTAGAAGCTGGATTACAGTTCTTTCAGAGGTAGTATTTCAGAATAGATTAATCTTAGTTTTGTGTGGAATTATAACAGTTTCTTCCTATGAGACATTCCCTCCCTAGGCTATAGAGTATTTATGTTTTCAACATAATGAGCATACAGATATGCTTAAATATAGTTCAAAGATTTCATCTGTTTTTGAAGAAACGTAAATAACTTACAGATAGAGTAAGAATAGCACATAGAAAGCACATATTTGAAAAATAATCACACTAATATTAGGGTAGACAGTTTACAAATTACAAATTACAAATTAGTTGTCAAATAATGCATATTTCTTCTTAGAATCTCAGTTAGAAATTGCAGCCAACTAATTTGGGGTTAGACTTCAAACAAAATTACTTTCAAGATGTTAGTTTTCATTCATGAAGGGGATGTGTCTTGGAGGCTACTGTCTTGCATTACTAGGCACTCCTTCTAACATGACTGGAAAATAAAATAAAAATGAATATTGAAAATAAAGACTACAAATGTTACTTGAACAGCTGAGGCAGCACATGCAGTATAACATGGAATTCCAAACTTTCTCTAAAGTGCTCCAATCGAGGTTTACTTTTAATTTAACAAACTGGATATTTGGGATACAACCTCTTCATTTCAACACAAGTCTAGTGTGTTCCACAATATAAATCTCGTATTACCATAACCATTAAAAAAATAAAAATAAACACAGGACAAAGACTCATTCATAGGCATTAATGTCAAATAGCTGTGTTAGTCCAGACTATGGGTAATTTTAATGTCTGCAGTAATTACTTTTTGTTTACATTGTTTGCCAGGGGAACTACAGTTCATGCAGTGTGATACAGTTATATGGAGACAAGAGCGGTCTTTACCCCAACGCAATGCCAGTGATATTCTACCAATTAAGCAAGACCATTGAAGATTCACAGTTACAGCTTGCAAATGGCCTGTTCTGGATTTCAGCCAGTGATCCCCAGGCTGCAGCTCAGGGGTCCTAGAGAGAGACAGTCTACACTCTAAGAAGTAAAGGTCCTAATAAGAACCTTTTAGGGTTCCCGGGGTTGATAATGTGGAGGAACCCTCAAAGGTTTTTATTAGACTTTTACCAAGTTTCCTTGCAAACAAGGATCCTTAAAGAACCTTGAATGTATCTTAAATCAACTGTGATCATGATGAAAAAGGGTTCTTAAATGATCCCTTGTGTTTACCACGGACCTCACAGTTCTTAAACGAAGAACCCAAAAAGGTTCTAAATAGAACCTTTATCCGAGTAGGACATTCCCTTCAGACCTGGAATAAGTCTGGTTGCTCTCCTCTGAACTGCCTCTAGAGCAGCGATATCTTTCTTGAAGTGTGGAGCCCAGAACTGCACACAGTATCCAGATGAGCTCTAACTAGTGCATTGTACAGTCTGAACATCACTGCCCTTGTTCTCAATTCTACACTTTTGACAATATACCCTAACATTTTGTTTGCCTTTTTTTATTGCTTCCCCACATTGTTTGGATGGAGAAAGTGAGGAGTTCACATAGACTCCTAGGTCTTTCTCATGCGTTACTTCATCTAGTTCTATTCCTCCCATATTGTAATTATAGTGGACATTTTTGTTACCTGCATGTAATACCTTGCACTTGTCCACATTGAATTTCATCTGCCAGGTGTCGGCCCACAACTGAATATTATCTAAGTCCCTTTGAATAACCTGTGCTGCCGAGACTATTTTAGTATCATCTGCAAATGTGACAAGTTTGCTAACTATCCCAGAGTCCAGATCATTAATGTAGATTAGAAAAAGCAAAGGCCCTAGTACTGATCTCTGTGGAACTCCACTAACAACCTCACTCCAGTTAGAAGCAACTCCTCTAATTGACACCCTCTGTTTCTTATACAGTAACTCATTCATAATCCTTCTACATATCGCTTCTAATTTTAGTATGTCTTTGGTGCGGAACTTTATCACAAGCTTTTTGAAAATCTAAGTATATCATATCATATGCTTTCACATGATCTACAGCTGCAGTTGCATGTTCAAAAAACTCTAATAAATTAGTAAGACATGATCTGCCTCATCTAAACCCATGTTGACTATCACCTAGAATATATCTCAGAGAAGGGGTATAGTTTTAGCAGATACATTTTATGATGACTCATGATTCATGAAATACGAAATCATGCCCAGAGTCTGCTTTGATCAATGTCTTTATCATTAACTGCATTCCCCCCACCCCTCTGTCTATGGGTTTATGCTCCAAATGTGCTCTTAATTTAATATTTCTTTATTTGAATAATGTTTTAATATATATATATATATATATATATATATATATATATGTGTGAATTACTGTATGTAACTTGGAAACACCTGCTTTATTGATCTGAGAGTAGCTTTAAAAAGTTGATGGTGAGAGTTTAGTTAAAAACTTTAGTTAAAAAACTGCATCTAATACACAGCTAATAAAGGGAGACACTTTAAATATCCCTTTATATATAGGTTTTGCACATTATTTAATATATAATATAATCTATAAGCATGTACTGGTAAAAGTAAAAAAACAAAAAAAACACTAATCAATAACTACACAGTGGACAGTGTGTATTTTTGATTGTTTGTCTTCTGGAAATGAAACAAACTTATTTCTTTAAATGTAGTCATGCAGGATGACCTAATTGAAATTCAGTACTGTCATTGTGACACAAACTTGGGCAGTTCTGCTCAAAGCAGCCATGTATATTTTGTTACAGATTTGTTCACGATGTGTTTTAATGATACCTTCATACTTATGGAAACAAAAGAGCATACATGTACATGGCTTTTGAATGACACTGGAGTCAATGAATGATACAAATTGTATGGAGGAGAGAGTGCATACCTCCTTAATGAAGTAGTAAACTGAATTTGGGTGCAGGTTACAATGATAGCAAAGCTGTTATTCAGTCTTCCACATGTGTTATTTTGTGTCACTGGATTAGACTTCAGAGGCTGAATACCTTTGTTGTTTGTCTGATGCAGCATTAGAGATGTTTTTGATCAGGGCGCATTTATTTCCATAGTAATCAGGGTGACGTTTATCTAGGCAAACTTGTATATTAAACATTAATCAGCCTGGGAATATTCTTATTGGATTGTAACCATATGTATTAGAAATATGTTCTGCACTTGGCCCTGACCTTGCTTTATTTTATTTTATGAGAAACCACAATTGTTTCATAACTGCATAAATAACAGTCCTGTGAATACTATATGAGAGATGAAAAAAAGAAAACTTTGAGGAGGGAAAAAGTTAATTGTTTGCACAGTAAACAGAGATGTTGTAGGGCATTTCATCCATAATTGATAGTCTTATGAATATCAGTATGTGCAGAGGCTGTTTTACTTCATGACTCAGAACTAAGGTTACCATGACTACCTGAATATTTTAGCTAATAACAACCATTGTTATATATTGACTCTCTACAACCTGACAAAATAAGTGTTATGTCACATTTTTTCACCTTAGTTACCATTGTATCTCGTGGAAAATATATTTAAATATATAAATAACTAAACAAATAGCTGTTTATTGTTTTGTCTCCTTCATTAAAATTCTTGTATTTTTCAAAGATGGCTTGTCCTGATTAAATCTTCAGTTGCCATAGCAACACAAAATTAACTGCACAAAGATTTCTATGGAGTGGCAAAGACGAGATGTATCAACTCCGTTCGGCTTCTGAGACACGACTGGACACTTTGGTCATTCAAAATGAATCAGATTTCAATTATAAAAAATGATGAGCAATTTCACATCAACATGTCACGTAAATTAAAGAACAAATTAACTCACCCCCAGTGGAATTATTCAGTGGGAGAAAAAAACACACATGAATGAAAGCTTGCAATTTTGCAAACAGATTTAAATAGTTTTGTGTTTGCAGGCTATGTTCATTTGAGATTTGCAAGCCGGAGGAGCTGCAGAATGCTTGCACAGGAATAAAAAGGTGCACACACTTTGAATTCATGCAAGATGGCTGAGTAAACAACACTTTACACCCCTTTTAAATAGAGATGCAAAGGGGAAAAGTAAAATATTCCTAATTCTTTGACAGTAGACACAAATACATCAGTACTAATTCTAAACCTGAAACAAAAGCACTTCAATACATGAGTTCTAAAGCAGTGTGCCACAGGCTCTGAGAAGCACTTACATGTGTCACGGAAGGAGACAATTACGTTAATTGCTTTATATATTTTTTAATTTATCATGCATGCCACTATTATCAACCTGTTTTGCTTATTTCACTTATTAATTTCCTTTATTCACTGATTCTTGTTTGTTTACTTAAATTGTGTTCTTCATCTTCACCATATTAGTTAATTATTTGCATAATTTTGTTTTGTAAATTGAGCTGATTGCCACTGCCCAAGCTTCACCTGCCATTGGACTGGGCATCGCTTGTTGCCTTGGAAATCCACACCTGCACTGCTTCCCTTAGCAGGAGAGCCATCCAGGCTCCCCGCTTTAGTGAGACGGGGTTGCAGAGGCACGATTCAAAGTTCTCCACCAAGTGCCCTGGTGGAAGCCCAAGAGAGTGGTCCTCTCAGTTTTGTGGGTTCTGCAAGACAGGGTCCTAACCCTTAACCTATTGATGTTCCTCAGCGGCACCCTCTAATGGTGACCACCAGAGACATTTATACAGACCACGTTGTGGTGTTTCAGTATTTACAAACAGGCTCACGGAGTGAGCCAGAGATTGGGGAGATCTGACTCCAGACCAAAAGGTACAGCTGGAGGCGCTGTTGCAACAATAGAAGTGCTCCAGCAACCTTTCAATACATAATGCACAGGTGCCTGGGGGCACAGGTAAATAAGTCTTTATAGCAAGTTATTGGGATGCTGCACAAGTACCAAAGGGAGCTTCAGTCCTGGAAAAGCACAAGGCCGACTAATTGGGACACAAAGTGAGCCTGGCACGCTTTCCTGGGGTTTGCAGCTACTATCGTCATTTCATCCCTGCTGTTTCAAAGATTTCAGCCACCTTATATGCCTTGTTTGTGGGGATGGTGGCCACAAGGTGGAAGACCTTGGAATGGACCCCCAAGTGTCAGCAGGCATTCCAGCATCTGAAAACGAGGCTAGTGCATGCACTGATTTTGGCATATGATGATTTCTCACAGCCATTTTGATTGTACACTGATGCCAACCTGGAGGGATAGGGGGCTGTACCGTTCCATTTGCACAATTGCAGGAGGGGTGTGAAAGAGTTTAATAGCATACACCCATTTTAGGCCACAATCCCAAGAAAAAAAAAGATAGTTTGTCTAAACTCGAGTTAAGTGGGCCATTACCAAACAGTTCAAAGACTATCGGTGGGGGGGTAACTTCACTATTATTACTATTAGCAGACAACTGTGTAGTAATCACTCATGTCACTGCCACTGTCAGTAGCCTGACACTTATGTTTACATTTTATATAATGAGACAGGATTGTGATGCTTCCTAGTGTAATAACGATGTCTAATAAGCCATGAAAACATATTCCTGCTTTATCATGGGGAAAAAGGGCACAATCGGGGGATCAGACTTGAAAAATATCCAATCCTCTCTGTAGGCAAACTGGAAAATGCCCATCTAATTAATTTACTGTGGAGTGCCAAGGTGTGCACCCTTTGTATCTGGAGCTGCAGTTCAAATGAGTAGGAATGTCACCACCATTGTTTCAGTGTGCTTATTTATAGCCGGATTATATATATATTACACACAAACTCTGCAGAATTATTCGGTTGGAGAGAGAAGTGGGATGCATGTATGAGGATAACTATATGGGCACTGAGCGGCACTGAATTGTTTAACCACCATGTCATCTTTTGAGTTAATAATTCTGGGAGCATTACGATATAAATCAGTGAAAGGCAAGAGTTTGAGGACTTAAAGGGATATCCCTTCTATGATCTGATTGGGTGGATATGAATAAAGTTTAATACTTTCCCAGAAAGCAAGAATACGGTCTGTGACTAGGTATGGAAATACATCACTTACACTAATATGATATTTCCTTTAAAAACGTTGAATTCAAAAAGTAAAAAATAATTTTGCCATATGAATTATAGGCTAATGTATGTAATGGAGTGCATATTCACATAGCAAGCTCCAAATAAATGTACTGTCAACAGCTTTTGAAAAAATATCAATGCAGAACTTTTCAGTCATTCAAAATGTTTGTGGTCTATTTTGCATGTGTAAAACAAGATTACCACACACCTAATACACCTGGAATTTTCTCTCACAGCAGAATCACCAGAGTTGAACATGCCATGTGTTTAAAGGACCACATGCCAATCATTTACAGGGAATAAATCATGTTAATTTTGTGTCCTGTTGCAATGCATCAGTGGTTAGTGATTGAGGTCCATTGAAACTCAAAATATTCTTAAATCATATTTTTAATTGTCTTCTGTTATGCAAGTGAAATCACTGAAACCTGCCCAATTTTCTTTTCCTTTCTTTGTGTGCCTCAGTTTCCCTATAGGATTGAAGCAGAATTTCAATTGCACACTGCTCGAGCAGCCCAATTTGCTTGAGTGTCAGTGTTGTGTGTTATCACCAAGGACACCGCACAAAGAGAGATTAATCCCACACAGCCCACTGCCATGTCTTAATATTTCCCTCCCAGACACACTTAACTAATTCACAAATCTAAATGTAGGCCAAAGATTGTATCAGCCCAGAATAAAATGATCAGTTTCTGAACTGAATCCTTTGTGAGAATAGTGGGGAGAATATATTTGAAAAGGAGTGGACAAGAAATAAATGTAAAAATCATTGCAGGCATTAAAGCACTATCCATCTAAAGGGTTCCTGCAACTATTATTAAATGTACATGCATTCACAGTCATAAGAATATCAATTTTTTAAATGTTATTTTACTTTTGAGAATTCTCTGTTCACTTTTTACTGTTGAATGCTAATTTAATCAGATCATTAGAAACCCGTTTCAGCAAGGCACTGGCAGCCTAGGGCACTTTAAGGATGTTTTAACATCATTAGAGAGCTGAGAAACCATGCCCTAGGCTACTCTCTGGATCTTTATCTTGGTGGCTCTTGCCAATATTTCTGTAGACCAAGAGAAAGGTGCTACAGAATGAGACACTTGGGGAATGCATACTCCAGACTTTCATTGATCAGGATAATTTGAACTATACTGAAGATATGCTTTCTGCAAAACCTTTAGATTATATTCTTACATTATATATACACTAAGTGTGACATATTATATTGCTACATTACACATGTTTTAAAAAGTATTGCTTCTTATAAAATCCAACCTTGTATAACCATAACTATACACAGTACCATTGTGGATTGCCCAGATTTTATACTATGATACTCTAATGATTATGACGTTACTAAAATAACACATTGATGAAGTACCACACACTGGATTACCCTGGGTAATGATTATCTCAGTTGTTAACTACTAGCATAAAAAGCACAGCAATTTGTCATATAAGGCACAAACAATGTTGAAAAGACTTATACAGCAGTGTTTTGAGACCCAAGTGCCGAGTAGTTTATATTTTTGAAATCTAATTCATTGATATATGCAAAATCCACAGGAGGAAAGAAATAAAAAAAATACTAACCTTTATTCTAGGCTCCTTGAGTCAAGCAAAGAAAAATGGACTTAGCGATGTGTTTTTCCCTCCCAAGAGTATTAGTGGTTAATGGAAGTCTACAGTCTGACACCTTTCAAATTGAGGTCTTGATCTGAGCTTTAACATCGAAGAAGAAGGAACAGAAAACCTAATGTCAAAATAGACAAGGCCCTTTACTCTAATGCTTGTGCAATATTGTGTATATGAATTGTAAAGGTGGGATGATTCACCTTTCACTATATCTCAGCAATTATTATAAAACACATACTTTGTGGCTTGGTGTCATTTCCAAAAAGAGACAATCACACATAGAATATGCTGTGGCAATATAGGGGGAGTATTACACACAAACACATGTGGGTATTGGTGTGTATAGCTTCTAGCTCCAGAAACTCACAATGATACTTCAGCACTGTAGACTGTTAACAATCAGCTTTTATGTTGTTTGCACTGCATCCTTTCCTTCTACAATATTGGAAGACAACTGACCAAATACACAAAAGATGTTGAAGTCATATCTTTCTACAACTGCTAGGAGTTCAATAAAGAAACTAGAAGCAGAAGCCACAATTTTAAAATGTATAAGTATGACTGAATATAGAATGCACTTATTGAAAGAATAGGGTGACTGAAACAATATACTTTACCCTACCCTCAGTATGTATGCAGATTCTATGCGATTCTAGGTTTGATTAGGGTTTTTGATAAAAAAACGACTAACCAGAAAACAAACCAGAAGGTCTCCTATCAATTGTAACTTTATTTAGTTTTAGGTTATAATGTTGCAAATATACATTATACAATAAAAAAATCATCATCATCATAATAATAATAATACGTCAACAATAAAAATTCTGTCCAAATGTTCCCAAGAAGCTCTTAGAAGGGACAGTATTTTGTCCATAGTTCTTTAAGCTTTTAATGCATTTTAATGCATGTTAGATTGGGCATAAATCTACAGATCAAGCGAGGTCAATGAATTATGTAATCTGCTTACATTTCTTTTTGCACGTGGGGGACCATGATGTTATGTCTTCTTCATACTACAGAGCTATGATTATTGCCATGTCTTCAGGCAGTTTCTCCTTACATCATAATCTGACTTCTGAGCAAAACGCAAAGTGCATAAAGCATGCCACTTCGGCAGCCCCGGAGATAATCTCCTAATAGAAGATTTCTGACTGAGCTCCCAGAACCCTGAGTCGAATCTAGTTATGTTGCAGCGTGGATCTGCAAGCCTCCTGTTCGGTGGTCCTTTCAGTTGTACTGCTGTGATCACACAAGGACAGCTCAGCCTCTCACGTTTTCATTACGTTAGTCTGCTTTTTCTAAGCTGCATCCGTTTTAAATGTTTCCCTTTGTTCTGTGTGTGTGACTGCCGGGGGTTTGGACCACACTGACAATGAGGTGCATCAGAGGCTGTTCCCCAAGAAGTGCACAGTGTCATTGTGCACATACAGTTTTGGGAGTGCAGGTGAAATCCTTCAATTAAATATAGATATGATGTAGTGCTGAAGTGCTATTATTTAGTTACACAATAAATCCTATGCTCACCAAAGCTGGGATGAATATCAAATTCACAAATCAAATAGTTAAGATGCAGAGATATTTGTTTCCACAAAGTTCACGTTAATTATATACATGGCAAATAATAATAATAAAAAGGTTTTCACAAAGTTAAATTATTTTAAGATATTTAAATATGAGTAAAATTGCTTAAACTGAAAAATCCTGTAATAATTGTAAGAAAATGAGCAGTTACTGGTGACAAGCTTACAAATACAGGGTTTTGAGATCCGGAAACTATTTTGGTTTACATTTCTGTTTGTTAGAGTGACATATTTGAAAAGAATCGAACATATTTCAGTTATTTTCATCCAGGGGCCTGGCACTCAATTAAGCAGTCAAATCTACAGGATTCCTACATTGCAAGGTGACATCAAATAATTTCCAAAAGCTTGATATTATAAACATGATGTCACATTGATAACTTCAATATTGGTTACTTTGCTGCATAACTGCATACACTTAATAAGGACATAAAAACAGAAGCTAGCAAGAGCAAGAAAGAGAAAGCGCTTGTTTTGTTGCTAGCAGTTTAATGATTCAAAGACATATAGAAATCTGTAACAAAGGCACCTTAGGTCAGTTTATGCTCATCAAACAATAATAATGATAATAATTATTATAAACAATTGAAGACTGAACATCCTGCTTACTTATTAATCAGAAGGCTGTAAAAGTATAATTCTTGAATTTCACACATGACAGATACTGTTCACATGGGTGCTGTTTGTGTTTACAGTTCACCATTTGTTATACAGTATATATATTTACTGAAAACAAGAAATATGCGTAACCCGGTGTTTATTAGAGACCAGCTTTTGTTTACATGATTATGCAAATCAACCCAGCGACTATTGGAGATCCTATCCTATCCTATCTGCTATCTGAGATCTGGCAAGTACTGGAAGTTTTACGGTATATACACAGTGTGGCAGCGAACAACTTGAGTACCATCAGCTGGGAACAGCAGCAGTGAGCTCCAGTCTACACAAGTTAGAGCGGAGACACCGACCTGCTGTTTACACGTTATATATATATACCGGGGTACAGGCCAGACAAATGCAGCACCACAACACAATTCAAAAATGAACGAATTATATACAGGGCAGCCTTGTAAGGCAATGTACCTGGAGGCTGCATGACAGACACTGGAACACACTGGCTGTCAGGAGCAGCTTGCGTGGGTGCTCGACTGGAAGGCATAGTGCGGTGGAAGAGAAAGACACGGTTCAATAGCTCCATCAGGATGCCCTTAACAGGGGCAGACTGGGAGAGGAAATCAGGAGACAGAGCCCGTGGGCTACTGGGGCTCGACTGCAGCCAACACTGGGTTCCTAATGGAAGGGACCGGTCCCATCACGTCCAACCTGTAGAGCTGTGCAAATGTAAGCGGTGAAGCCCAAGGTGCAGCCGCACAAATGTCTGCCAAGGGGACGTCTTGAAAAAGGGCCCACAGTGTGGCAACGCCTCGAGTCGAGTGAGCCACCAGGTGTTCAGGCACCGGGGTCCCAGTGGACTCGTAGGCCATGGTAATAGTGCACAATCCAATGCAAGAGGCGCTGCTTTGCAAGTGCCTGGCCCTGTGCACGTTCCATAAAACACAAACAATTGGTCTGAGCGCCAAATGTCCTTAGTGTGTTCCAAATAGCACCTGAGTGCCCGCACAGTGCAGAGCAGGTGAAGCCGACCCTCCTGCTCCGAAGTGAAGGGAGAAGGAGGAAAAGCCATCAACTCAATAGGCCTGTTGACATTAAATGGAGACAGCACTTTTGGGAGGAACGCAAGGTTAAGCTGTAGCGTGACCCTGGAACCATCTCTCGCAAAGCGGACACATGATGGGTGTACGGACAAGACATGTAACTTTCTCACGTGTTTTGCAGAGGTGATTGCCAGCAGAAATGCAGTCTTAAGTGAAACTAGCTTCAGCTCAGATGAGTTCAGTAGCTCAAATGGGGCTTGGGAAAGTGAGTCCAGCACTTTACTTTCCAGGATGTATGTCCGCATTTACTGTACTTAACTGTATAAATTGGAAGTTGTAAAATGTATCTTGAATTGCTTTGTTTAATGTAAATTTGAATTTGTAATGTTTGATGCCTTGTACTTCTCTGTACAATTGTAATTCGCCCTAGATAAGGGCGTCTGCCAAAAAAAAAAAAAAAAAAAAAATAATAATAATAATAATACATCAAGGCACCATGCGGGCAGTGAAGGGGTGCGAGGAGACTGTAGCCATCAAGCTCCCTTCAGAAACTGCAACCAGGAAATGAGACCCAGGGGACTCGCCATCAATCCGGACGTGACATGCGGAGATGGACGCCAGACACACTTTGAGCGTGGACGGGGACTTACCCTGGTCCAACAGCTCTAGTAAAAATTGGGCAATTAATTGGGTCTTGACCGCCGTCTTGGCACCAGGTGCTAAACGTCCGCCAGCGGTAAGAATACCGTGACCTCGTAGAGGGAGCTCTCACCATCTGAATAGTGGCTACTACCGTGTCTGACAGACCCCAGGCAATCAAACGCTCCCACTCAGGAGCCAGGCACAAACCTGGAGGAGGCCCGTATTGGGGTGCCAAATTGTTCCCTGAACCTGGGACAACAAATCCGCTCTCATCCGCTCTGCATGCAGACCCAGAGACAGGCAGTCCTCCTCCCAGGTGGCCTGACTACTGCTCTCATCCGGGGAAGGAGCCGGGGGCTGGTGGTGGAGCGTCATGGTGTGGGGGGTGGAACCTGTTTTGCTGCTTGAGCTGCCTGCGTGGCCAACAGAGCGCAGATTTGGTCCATCCCGCTGTTCAAAGCATGGATGGCCTCATCGCGCTCTCTGTCTGCAGATCCAGACTTCCGTCACTGATGGCTCGACGGGGAGGGGTCTAGTGTCGACTCAGAAGATGGGGAGGGAGCCCATGGGCATCGCTCCACCACTCTTCCCTGTCGCTCCGTGCTCGCATGGGGGCTTGTCTGGCTGGGACGCCGTGGCTGCCGTGGCAGGTGTGGTCGTGGCAGGTGTGGTCACAGCAGCATGCGCAGCAGCGTGTGCAGGAGGTACGGCTGTCTCCGAAGTTGCGTGTCTGGAGGAGGAGACGGAATGGCTCAGGGAGAGGTGGAGATCCAGAGCCACCAAACCCCAACCGTCACTCCCCGGAGTGGGAGATCACCGGGTGCGGCAGCGATTGCGCCATAGTGGACTCGGAAGTCGCGGCCAATTCGCCAGTCAGTGTTTGCACCAGGGGGGCACAACAACTGAAACGCCACCACGACAAGTGGAGCGCCTAGAGGGCTCACCGCTGTAGCCTCATAGCCTTAGCCTGGCTTTGGATGTCTCTTATTCAAATGAATAACTCAGATGAAAATTACTAATTAATTCCATTAAGTTGTGAGATCAGGTTTTCAAGAGAGCTTGGCTGCTTTGTAACATTCCAGTTGAATTGGGAAGGTGGTCACAGGAGGCAACTATATCAGACAGGCAACAACATGTAGATCTACTCAAGACATCTTATTATATCGAGAGGTTTTAATAGACAGACCTGATGTACTTATTTTCTGATCAGGAATGTGCCATCAGGGAAGTGAAATGTATTGCTGCTGTGTTAAAGAAAAATACTGTGACCAGTACAAAGGAATGAATTGTAGACTTGATTGGACTGACCAGATAATTGTTTGGATGTTGGGTCCGCATTGTTGTAGTTCAGGTCTGTTAGACTTCTTTCGTATTATGTCAAAGCTGTAGTACTTGTGTATCCACACAATCAGAGGCTAAAACAAATGTGCATATTGACAGGCCAGCATAATCACCATGAGCCACTGGAAACTGAATATTTGTGCTCAGCGGGAATAGGTATAAGTTCTGTAGAATGAACGCATTGCCTTCATATCAGCCTATCCCATTTGTTTAAAAAAATGCATTTATAAGATAACATAAGATTTCATTAATTTAATATAATGAAATCAGGATTTTAATGGAATGGGTACACTCATTTAACTCATACATTCTTTATAACTTGACATAAAAAGCTAATTGTTTTCAAATATACACCCTTCTTTCATTGTTTACCTCTTGAGTCTAATTCATGTATAACATAATTTGTGTCAACTAAAGAGATTCCACAGAGCATGTTGATGGTTGATACAACAGTTCGGTTAAGCATCATATGGGCTATTGCGCAAACTTAAATAACAGGACAATACATGAGATATAAAACAGTATTTAAAGGCATTGAGAGCTAAGACATTGTGGGGTGGTGGGGGAATAAATAATGATTATTTGTAATCTGTAATATACTATGGATTTTAACTATAGTGCAAAATAAAAAATAACATACAAGAAAATACTAGCAAACTCCCAGGTGGTCACATGAATATATTGCAAAGGCTAAAGTCATTAATCCCCATTTAAATGGTTTAAGTGCTTTAACTACAAGGGAGCATACAATAGCCATTATGATAATAATATAAATATCAGCCTCTTAGGTTGTTTGTCTGAGAAATGTTATTGCAATCAGACAATCATTTGTTGGCATGCATTAATTTTGCACTTCTACTGTGTCAAATAGTCTAGTCGACGCATGTTTAATGCAATCTTGGCAAAGCAAGGGCAAAGTACAATTAAGTATTATTGCTTTGGAATGTGTTTACAGGCTATTATCTGATTTTGAAACTATTATCCATGTTGTTTATTGAATCAAAATTAGGGGAACCATTGCTTTGTCTATTTATTTTTACTTTATACTCTCCTTTTTTGATAAAAGGCTTGGTGTACTAGACCAGCTGGCCAACAGCTAAGTAATACACACACACACACACACACACACACACATATGTATATATATATATATATATATATATATATATATATATACACTCACCTAAAGGATTATTAGGAACACCTGTTCAATTTCTCATTAATGCAATTATCTAACCAACCAATCACATGGCAGTTGCTTCAATGCATTTAGGGGTGTGGTCCTGGTCAAGACAATCTCCTGAACTCCAAACTGAATGTCTGAATGGGAAAGAAAGGTGATTTAAGCAATTTTGAGCGTGGCATGGTTGTTGGTGCCAGACGGGCCAGTCTGAGTATTTCACAATCTGCTCAGTTACTGGGATTTTCACGCACAACCATTTCTAGGGTTTACAAAGAATGGTGTGAAAAGGCAAAAACATCCAGTATGCGGCAGTCCTGTGGGCGAAAATGCCTTGTTGATGCTAGAGGTCAGAGGAGAATGGGCCAACTGATTCAAGCTGATAGAAGAGCAACTTTGACTGAAATAACCACTCGTTACAACCGAGGTATGCAGCAAAGCATTTGTGAAGCCACAACACGTACAACCTTGAGGCGGATGGGCTACAACAGCAGAAGACCCCACCGGGTACCACTCATCTCCACTACAAATAGGAAAAAGAGGCTACAATTGAGCATTGTTTCTGACCATGTCCATCCCTTTATGACCACCATGTACCCATCCTCTGATGGCTACTTCCAGCAGGATAATGCACCATGTCACAAAGGTCGAATCATTTCAAATTGACTTCTTGAACATGACAATGAGTTCACTGTACTAAACTGGCCCCCACAGTCACCAGATCTCAACCCAATAGAGCATCTTTGGGATGTGGTGGAAAGGGAGCTTCGTGCCCTGGATGTGCATCCCACAAATCTCCATCAACTGCAAGATGCTATCCTATCAATATGGGCCAACATTTCTAAAGAATGCTTTCAGCACCTTGTTGAATCAATGCCACGTAGAATTAAGGCAGTTCTGAAGGCAAAAGGGGGTCAAACACAGTATTAGTATAGTGTTCCTAATAATCCTTTAGGTGAGTGTATATCCCACTACTGCTCCAGTTGTTGTGTTTGCAATTATTAATCTTAAAATGATATTACTGTAGCCAGCTAACAGTAGTACACTATTAGGTCAGTCCACTGGAATCTGAAACGTACCGAAAAGACGTGCTTGATATAATTTATATCCATTACGCTGCCCAGAACTACTACTGCTCAAGATTCTTACACAAATTTGAATGGCTTAAATATAAAAGCATCTCAGATGACTCTTAAACATGATCACTTGGCCGTGCCAGTTTATTCAACGCATCCTTTTTCTGAAGCATCAGATTTATATTTATGACTGATTGATGCACAGTTGGTTTGCACCTGTCTTGCTACAGTATATTATCCCTGAAGCTAGTTTTGTTTTGCTGAACTAACCCTTATGTTAATGTATAAACATTTTCATTCTCAATTCAAGGACTCACCCAGGTGCAGTAGGGTGAAAGGTAGCAATACAACTATGCAAACGTTTGACAGGTAAGGCGTAGGGTAACTATCAGGATCTTTTTATTTTATTTTATCAAGGAATAATCATACAAAAGCATGGACACATACAGATTATTATTAGACACATTCAATATTTCTTATTTAATATATTGAACCTGTCGATATAATTAACAGAAACTATCATATATTAAGTAATTACAGTCTGCAATTTTACTTTAGGCCAGTGAATACTAAACCCATAAGAAACCCATGTAAAAATCCTATGGTAAATTTACTCAGGTTTAAAGGAACTGCTGTACAAAAAATATATTACAAGACAAACTCATGCATCTGGGTGATTGTGTTTTGTTTTTCCCCCCACTTTTTCCAACAGATTCATAATAAAGTAGGCCGATAATGTTCATGTTAGACTTCAGACCCACCACCAGACATATTCTGTTAATCCCTTTGAAGAGCAGAAGGGGGTAATAAAAGAAAGATCATGTCATGATTCCTTAGCAAATCTGCAAATTTCCTAGAGTTGTATGATTCATGTTTTGGGCCAGCATGGCAATCTTCCCTCTAGTGTCCTAGCATTACTTTATGGCCCTATGGTTAATTATTGACAAAAGGAATGCACCAAAAGTTACCATGGACTGACAGGTGAAAGTGCAAAGTGTCCCTTCCAGCTCTCTGTCTCTCAAAAAAATGGTTTGATAAAAATAATAAACAAAATTGCATATGCTTTTGTAGTAAACTTGTAACAAACAAGTTGTAAATGTAACAGCATCTTGCTTACAGATAACTTTCTCTCAGGAAGTACATTTAACACAAATGCTTATGTTTTAGCACAAACAAATGTTTATTTTAGGTTTAGATACATGTCTGACTAGACTAATCATTTAAGTATGTTACTTTCCAAATCCATTGGAAAAGTCTGGGACATCTGGGATCCAGCATTTTGCGAATGATCTTTGTCAATTGGGATAGAGGAAGCATACCTTCTGTGCTTGGCTGACTGGACTGAATAAAAAGTACAATAATAAAGTAGTATGGAAATTGCTTTTCTATAACTTTAGATCAGGCACGTGGCCTGCATACCAGACTTAATTTATCGTTGCCCTTGGGAACCCAATATGTCAGACATTTCAATAGTGACACAGTGAAACCTGCAGCAGTTATTCACAACAGCTGTGCCCTACATGATACATGGAAGGCAAAAGTCTCTCACACTATTATTAAGACTCTTTAGATACTCTGATAGACAAACAAAGGAACTGCCACTAAAGTATGAATTATTTAAACACTCAGTTATTCTGTTTTTCTATTTATTTATTTATCATTCTTAAAATGCACACTCTTATTCCTGTTTTCCCAGATTCTGACCATCATTAGACAATTATACAATTAAATGATGGTAATAATTACAGAGATCCTCTCCAAGGGAAGTATCCTCTTGCAATGGCTGGACAAAAACAAAAAACAAAACTGTATATTGTGTTATACAAAAAAACAGTGTTATACTCATCATGACTTCTCCTGATGGTTTAAACCATTCATTATTTTATTATCATCATATTTCTTAGCAGACACCCTTAGCCAGGGCAACTTACAGTTGTTACATTATATCATGATTTTTCCCCCTGCCTGTCAAGATTGCCATATTTATCAGTTTATAACATATTTACTCCGCTTATATTTGATACATATTTTGTCTCTAAAGAAGTAGCATCTATACATCAAAAAGTACTCCATTGAAAATATAAAGTGCTGCTAGTAGACTCTCCCCACAAGCACAGCTGTGTGAGCCACCACAAAATTAATATAAATGGCTCCTCTAAGATTATCAGAAACTAGTAGTGATAAAATATGTTCTATAACTATTATTATTAATAGTAATACTAATACTAATACTAATATTTAAACCAGGAATATCTGCACTAATAAGTATTAACTGCAAAATAATTAATTCATTAATAAACCAGTGGCAGCTTAGATACGGTTGCCATGGCACCCTGAAACTCTTTCCTCAATAAATCCTCAATCACTCAGCTTGTGAGAGAAGCTCGATGTTCCCACATCTCAATAGATAAACTGACAGCAGAATACGCTCAAACAGAGACTAACCTTGTACGTGTTTACTATTTGGTACGAACAGTTCAGTTACTGTTTATCTGCTCTTAAAATGTATTCTGCATACCTCCAACACAGTATAAAAGTACTGCAATTATTTTATTTTGGAATACTTCAAGGCTTTAATTGTTTAATTGTTATACTGATGGACTCAAAAATATTCAGGTTGTTATCTGCAGGCTACAAAGCAGGTAGTCACTTTCAATTTGAACCAGAGACCACTTGACTGTGAATTTCGCTGCCAGGTCCATCTACATTTTCATGCATGATCCACACTTTTCATTCTCTTCATTGCTTTTTATCTGTTTGTTAGTTTTTTTCCACTTTTTTTGTTTTTTATAGTGAATCCTTGGTTTATATGCAATGCATGGGCTCACATTAAATCAAATGACCTATCAATTGCATTAATTCTCTTTCCCAGAGGCATCTTGCATCTATACATTAATAGGTTGTGAGAATGGTGTCTCTTACTGTATAAGAGATGTCATTTTGTGCAGTTTGGGTCAGAGGGCCGTGAAGCGAAGCTGAGCACAAACTGTGCGAAATAATGTCTCTTACACAATAAGAGACACCCTTACCACAACCTGTTAACTTATTATTAAATCACACATGGAAGGATTAGACACATACATATCTTTACAGTGAAAAAAACATTTATTTTGGCAAAATTTAACAATCAAATCCCTTTCTCTTCATCTAAAAATGTTTAGGTCTAGGAACCACTGTAACTGACCTACAGTAGGCGATCTATGTTGTGTTGTCTTGCTGGTTAAACGTAACTATACTATTAAAAACATAGTTTTTAAGAACTAAGAACTAGTTTTAGATTTTGTGCTATGAAAGTGGGTTGTAGTTTTGCCTAAATTCCATTTCTAGACCTCAGGGGTAGGCTTTTGCATTCTGTTGCCCTCTGTATAGGCATATTTCAGGTTAACAAGGATTTAATGTGAAACTTTCTATGCAAAACTGCATTACCAAAAACCCACATAGTTACTGTGGATTCTACATGCAAAAGGTATTTGACTATTTGACTAAGTAAACAAAGAATATTCAAATGCTAAATTTCAAGCCTACCCTATTGAATGAGGCAGGTGGTGAATTACAACAAGGCTTACATTTAAAAATCTGACATTAAAATGTAATTAAGAAATATATACTCTTCATAGCACTTTTTAGGGATACAAATTAATTAAAGCATACTAACAATAAAGAACAAACAATGAAAATAAAGCGAATTATGGGGCCTTTTGAACTTTTAATGATTTAATGTCTCTAAATTACCAGTTTCCATATCTTAAACCAAGGTATTTGGTTTACCTATAAAAGTTGCATGTCTATGGTTCTATAGAACCAGGAGTGGATGTCAATGGTATAGAACACAGAAATGCTATTGTTTAAATCATTCTTAATAATACCAACTGAAATGTTATGTTATATCTCCAAAAATTGAGCAGTTATGTTAATCCAACTATGAAGCAGTCTGTGTGTGATATGAGTAACAATTGTCTACAAATTAGTTAAACAGTACAAACTATACCTAAATATAGTTAACTATAGGTTACCTATATTTATTCATGTCATCTATATTTGCCTAGATGGCTAAATAAATATAGGTAACCTGGCCTTAAACTTCAAACTTCAGAGAAATTGATACTTTTTATCATTTGAGAGACATTGCAAAAATCTGTCTTTGTCTGTGAGTAAAACAGCAGTTTGTGATTTTATTTCACCTAGGTTGCACTACTGCAATGCATTAATCACTGGTTTTACATTCCATGCCCTTTTACATCTGCAGCTTGTGCAAAATGCTCCTGCAGTGGTCTTAACTAAAACTAAGAAAAGGACACATATTACTCCTATGCTGGCATCACTTCATTGGTTGCTGGCACAGTTTTAACATTTGATGATTAACGTTGAAAGCTCTTAATGGAGAGGCTAAATACTACTTAATTGAAATGCTAATGCAATTGTAACGGGTGTGCGTGGTCTGCCGTATATCTGGCTAAATGCACATCCGTTGACGTCTACGTGATCTGCGTTGTGTTCTGTGATTGTGACTGTGCTGACGGAAGGAAGGACCCGGACTACAAACAGCTACTGGTTGCTCCTTTAATGCAAGCCGTATGGCGGTGGTATCTGTACAAATCAGTAAAAAACAGAAAAATGTTCTTTAACATGCAGTCTCTTCCACACACGTAGTTCGTCAGTCTCCTATTAGCAAATAAACACACAGGAAACCCCGTAGCACTGAAAAACATGTGTCTCCCGTATAACTTGTAAAAGTGTATTTACAGGGCTTACATTTTGACAACACGGCTGCATGTTTACACTCTTAAGACTAGCATTCACTTTATAACTGCATATGGTTATATTATATTATCTACAAAACGAAATAAACTCTTAATGATAACCAGCGGAAAAATCATTACCTCCTCTCAGTGAGCAAAGCGCGAACTGAGAGAGGCGCAGAGTTGACGTCGTAATACTGAGACCTCTTAAAGCAACAGTACAGGTATTAACACTTCAGTTTGAATATACTCTAAACCGTACAAAACATGTTATGAACTTAATAAAACACATATTATTCAATATTTATCAGGATTTGGTGAAGTTTCAACAACAAAAAAATAATAATTTCAACCTGGTTACATTCACCCCTCCTAAAATTCACCAACATCCTGATTGAGGAATGTCTTACAGGAGGAAATGTCTACTACTGACACAAACTGGCACAAGTGAAAAGGTAGACCTAGTCCACAGTTAACTTAAAAGTTACCTCAAATACAAGGTTCAGGAAAGAAAGAGATTGATCAGATCTCTAAATTCCCCTAGATTAATGTGACGCCTAGTACGCCACACAACACTTGACCTCAGAAAATATTATCCTGTAGACATTTGTACACATAATATCACTCAAATTTTGCACTAAACCAAAAATCTCAGCGCATACGCATTTTAAACATATGTTAAAGCTCAATAGTCACTAAGTAAAATATTTGGACCCTTTTG
This sequence comes from Amia ocellicauda, assembly GCF_036373705.1. Taxonomy (NCBI): domain Eukaryota; kingdom Metazoa; phylum Chordata; class Actinopteri; order Amiiformes; family Amiidae; genus Amia; species Amia ocellicauda. The sequence continues at coordinate 16,518,755 of NC_089852.1, forward strand.
GAATGGTTTCTGAATCATTGATTCTATCAATCTGTTAACTGACTTCACCAGTCTCCCTGCACGTGTCCTAATGTGGCTATTCGATCCACTGTGTGAGTGTGAGTCAGTGCGAACTGAGGTGTCAACATGTGGTGCAGGTGCAGTGGATGGACTGTCAACAATGACCCTAGCAGGACTAGGAACTAGACCGGGTGGGACTAGTTCTTGTGAATCAGACAACTTAGACTCGGGACAGTCTCCAGGCGACAAGACTGCAGGCTCCGTCTCATCCCCAGAGCATGACAAATCCTGTGCAGTGTCTTCCTGAGGCATCACTCCGACCATAATAGCTGTTTCATCACCAGAGTCGCAATCTTCCTGATCAGACTCCTCACTTTCCAATGACACGTCACCAGCATGTTCAGATTCATCTTGACACATCCCAGGGAGTGGCAGGAAGTTGACCTCAAGTAACAGATTCCTATGCACAACTCTTGTGTGTCCATTTGTATCTTGTATTTTGTAGACATGGATGCTGGGATTCGCACCCACAACTGTGTATACCCCATCCTCCCACTTGTCGGCCAACTTTCTCTTCCCACGTTCTGTCTTATTTGCCACCAGAACACGATCACCTACAGACAGGGAAGTACCCTTGACACGTCTGTTGTATTGCTGGGCCTGGTGTTGCTGCTCGGCTGATGAGTGTTTCTGGGCGATCTCCATAGCACTTTGCAGGGAGGAAAGCAGAGACTTGCCATACGAGTCATAGTCAACGACTCCAGGGTCATTCAACCCCTGCTTGAACATGACGTCAACTGGCAGTCTAGGGACACGCCCAAACATGAGGAAAAAGGGCGCGTAGCCTGTAGTCTCATGAACAGTGGCGTTATAAGCGAACGTGAGGGTCTGGATCTGTTGAGGCCACTGGTGCTTTTCTTTGAGGGGAAGAGTACGGAGCATACTGCCCAAAGTGCGGTTGAATCGCTCTGTCCCCCCATTGCCCATTGGGTGGTAGGCTGTTGTATGGGATTTCGCAACACCAGCCAGCCGGAGTAGCTCTGCAATCAAACTGCTCTCGAAATTGGCGCCCTGATCAGTATGTATCCTTTCAGGGAAACCATAAACGCAGAACACATTATCCCAGAGCTTCTTTGCGACCTGCTTTGCTGTTTGATTGGGACATGGGAATGCATGAGCGAGTTTGGTGAAGTGGTCGGTGACAACTAGAACGTCCACAGATCGCTGCTTGCTGTCTTCTGCCGACCAAAAATCCATGCACACCAACTCCATTGGAGCAGAGCTCTTGATGCTTTCCAGGGGTGCACGAGCAGCAGGTTCCGGTGTTTTTCCAACCACACATCTTTGGCAACATCTGACATACGCCCGTACATCTTTCTCCATATCAGGCCAATAAAAGCGCTGCCTCGCAAGTGAAAGAGTACGATCTTGACCCTGATGACCTGCCAAATCGTGGATGCCTGACAACGCTTTATCCTTTAGACCCTGAGGCAACACGTACTGGGATCTTTTCTGCTTGGAAACAGGGTCCCTTGTCACCCTATACAAAACACCATCACGGACTTCCAGCTTGTCCCATTGTTTGAACAACCTGAGTACATTTGAGTCAGCACCATGCCTTTCTCGCCTAGATGGTCGCCTCCTGGTGGCAATGAAGGGTAAAACCTGAGAGATGACAATGTCTTGCTGCTGACTCAACTGTAGCTCCTGGGCAGAGAGCACTGGCAAAAGATCCAGACCACTTGATAGCTGCTGAACGTGTTGGGCTAAACAGAGTGCTCTGAACTCTGCCGCATCCACCCAGTCACAGTGTGCCTGACAAAGAGCTCTGATCTCGGCCGCATTACACACAGAGTTGTTTATAGATCTGTGGGTCTGGGACTGGCAGCTGACCCTGAAAACATCCTGCACAGAATCCTCCTCCACGGCATTGGCTACCTGAATCAGATTGGAATACGGCTCCTTCAGCAGCCTCCGTCCAATGGATTTTGAAAAAGGGTCACGGCTCAGGGCATCGGCCACCACATTTCTCCTTCCAGGCAGGTGTTTGAGATCAAAGTTGTACGATGCAAGTTTAGACACCCAGCGGATTTCACACGCGTCAAGCTTTGGCTTAGTTAGAAGGTAAGTAAGTGGATTATTATCCGTCCAAACAGTGAAGCTATGCCCCTTCAGCCAGTGGCTAAACTTATCGCATACACTCCACTTCAAAGCCATGAACTCCAGTCTATGGGCAGGATATTTCCGCTGTGATGCACTGAGTGTCTTGCTCGCAAAAGCAATAGGTCTGGCCTTGGATTCCCCTTGGGGCACTTGAGACAGCACCGCACCAAGCCCGTCCAATGACGCGTCAACTGACAAGATAAATGGTTCATCGAAGTCTGGGTGGGCAAGTACGACACATTCCAACAGCATGGTTTTCAACTGGTCAAAGGCGACCTCACATTCCACAGACCAATCTGCAGGAGTAAGCTTGCGATAAACACCGAGAGACTTCCTGTCCTTCGCCAACTTTCCTCGTCTCTTTTGCCCTGCCGTTAGTGCAAACAAAGGTTTTGCAATGGAGGAACAGTTTGGGATGAAGTGCTGATAATAAAACACCATGCCAAGGAATGATTTAATCCTCCGAACAGAGGGCGTGCACTCATCATTCTCCATCAGATCTTGAACTTTCATTTTAGAAATTACCTCCACCTTGGTGGGGTCAACGGACACACCCCCACCGTTGATGACATGACCAAGGAAGCCGACTTGTTTTTGCAACAGATGGCACTTCTTAGGGGCCAGTTTTAAGTTGTTCTCCCGTAACCTCTGAAACACTGTGTGGAGCCTGGACAGAGCCTCTTCCTCTGATGGTGCGAAGACTAAAAGATCATCAAGATAACACAGGAGTTTCGTGAAGTTCATGTCCCCAAAGATCCCAGTCATCATCCTCATGAAGGATGCCGGACTGTTACACAGCCCCTGTGGCATGCGGTTGTATTCATGCAGTCCAAGGGGAGTCGTGAAAGCTGTGTATTTCTTGTCGTCTTCGTGCATCGGAATGTTGAAAAAGCCAGAGGTGAGGTCCATTGTACTGAAGAGGCAGTTGCCACCAAGGGCAGCCAAGCAGTCAGACTGGTGTGGCAATGGATGGGCGTCCTTTAAAGACCTGGCATTCAACCACCTGAAGTCGGTGCAAATACGCAACCCACCGTCCTTCTTCCACACCATCACCAATGGCGAAGCATATTCACTTGACGACTTCCTGATAATCCCTCTCTCCTCCATATCAGTGAGAACCTGCCTCAATTTCTGGTAATGGGCTGGGGAAACTCTCCTGTATGGTAAGCGAAAAGGCCGATCATCAGTGAGATGAATGCGGTGCGTATACCCCTGGACTTCACCACAGTCCAGTGGGTGCTTGGAGAAGATGTCCTGGTATTCGGTTAGCAGCTGCGTTAGCTGAGACCTACAGGCTTCACTAACCTGACATGAGCTTATGTCAATGTCGCCAAGGCCTAACTCAACCAAACTCTTTGTCAGCGGAGTATCAGGACAGGCACTGGAAGAGATGTTAGTTCCTGGATTCTCTGCATCTGGTTGTTTATCTCTATTAGGCCGTTGCTTAAATGCCTGTGATTGTTGTTGCTCTGTGTCCTTTGGTTTCTCTGCAACCTGTAGACCCTGGAAAGCATCTAGGTCTTCGATTGCCAAGCATGGAGATACATCCGCCAATTTGCAATTCCTCTTTAGGGTGATCGCTTTCTCAGAAGGGTTCACAACTGTCATTGGCACCCACCCATCACCCCAGAGAGGTGTGACAAGACGACCTACGAGCACACCTCGTGGCACGGCCTTTGAACTGGTCGGTTCTACAACAACTGTGCTGCCAGGTGACATAGGTACATTAGCAGGGAGTCTGCCCCAAACCAAGTGTTCATGTCTGGGTAGGAGTGTCACCGCCTGGGTGAGCTTGACAGTGCCTATTTTTTCCGGGGCTGCAATCCCTCTCCAGCGTTCGACATTGGTGAACATCGACAAGAAGCGATCAACCTCAGGTTCAGACTGATGGTCATGTCTGGATGCAATATCCCAGTAACCGTCGTCACTTTTCAGGACCCGTATCAGATGTTTAATGACATTGGAACCCAAGATGAGATCGTCATGCTGACCGGGCACAACCAAGGTGGGTACAACAATGCGAACACCGTAAATCTGCATCTCCAAGTCATAAAAGCCCTCAGGTCGAGCCTGCAAGCCACCACAGCCAATCAGGACAATGTTCTCTTCAGGGTGCTGTTTCTCAGGTAAGACACCGGCAGAGCTGAGTCTCTCAACTGCGTGTTCACTGATGCTACATGCCATCGAGCCAGAGTCTAACATGCCTGTAAGTTGCACATTGTGATTGACAAGGACAGGTGTGTAGAACAGCTCGCCAAAGGCTTGGATCTTCTGAGCAGCTTGGATGACTACGCGAGACCCCTTAGGTGCAGCAGCGCAACTATCCGCATATAGGTTTGCCAGGTCGCAGGTGTCAAAGAGGGATTCATCTACGTTACCCACACCGCCCCTCCCCGGGTGTGGGTCTCCTAGTTTAACTGCTGATTTTGCCCACCAGCACCGTCGCCAGGCTGAAAGCGGTTGCGTTGGTTGGTCCGCTGACAGTCCCTTTTCCAGTGACCAGGGGATAAACACTTCAGACATCTGTTTTCCCGTCTGCAGTGAGACAGTGTTGAATGATCAGGAGTCCCACAGACCCTACATGCCCTCTGGGAGAAATGTGGCACAGCCGCTTGAGTGACGAATTTAGCTGGCACTTGTGTCTGTTGTGTGACTAGTCGGTCTAACAAGCTTACCAAGCTCTTCATGCAATCATTGTCGACACCAGCAATATTCGGGGAAGTTACAGGAACAGCGATGTGCGGAACATGTGAGTCAGTCACAGGCACCTGACACTGGGAGTGAACTTTGTGCACTGCTGTGCTTGACTCAGGTGGCTTAACAGCTGCAGCTCGAGCCTTCTCACCCTGCATGTGCTCATCAAGCCTCTCTTGGATTTCACAGGCCGACCATTTCTCTGCAGACTTGAACTTGAAAACACCTGCGAGAGACTCATCAGGACAGTGTTTAATAAACATCATGCTGACTTCATGGCCTGGGTCATCGATGCTACGGCCCTGTCTCTTTAGGCACTCAACTGCTACATCCACTGTCTTATTCAGCCTGATCCAATACTCCATAGCGTCTTCACCTGGCATGGGCAGTGTATTATAGAAATCCGCTAGAGGCATGCTTGAGTACGTTAGTTCGCTAAAGTATTGTTTCAGAATGTCAAAGATTATGTGAGGATTGGCAGTGTGGTCAATAGATTTGTCATTCCGCAGCTTTATCCTTACCACATCCCCTGCTTTGCCCATAAGCCTTGCCAGGATTTCTTGCGAATGCTCAGAGACTGGGACTGCTCGCTTCGTTAAGTACAAAGACATTAGATTTTCCCATTCGTGAACTGTAAACTTGTCTGAGCCGTCACCTCTGAATATAGGTGGCTCCCTTGCATCTGACCGCATGATGACACTAACATTAGGTAGCGTCGTCTCTGTAGGCTGTATAAGGGTGGGTGTTGTGGTGCTATGTGAGGCCCTGTCAGATTGTAGCTGAGCTGTAATTGACTTGCCTAGCTGTTCAGCTAACTGTGTAATTAGTGAACCTAAGTCTGGGCTCTGCTCACCCTGCCTTGACCCGACATGATCTACATAGCGGGTAGAGGCAAATCGTGGAGAGCCTAACTCTGCAACACTAGGCCCTGGTGTTCTGGTCTCTAGAGGTCGATGGAGAAACCCCCTACCCACACCAAACTGGCACTCAAAGGAAGCACGTTCGGCATCATCACCTTCACTCTCAACTGAATATGTTTTACCTTCTGCCATGTTTCAGTCACTCTGCACACAAATGAAACTGAGAAAAACAAAATCAAATAGAATCAGCAACAATGTGGCAAAAATCAAAGAGCATCAAATAACAAAGTTGAACAATCATATCATTCAGTCTCATAGATGTTGTTATATTGGCCAATATTTTTTTCTCCTTTTTATGTCCGGTCTTCGCTGAAATAGCCCAATTCGTGGATTTAACTATAAAAAAAAAAGTCCAGTGAAATACTTGGCACAGTCCAGAGAAATACCTGAGTACCCAAAGTGATAACAGCCTCCCTCGGTGAACGAGCTGACGTCGATCTTTAGACCAATCCTTGAAAGGTCACGGCACCATTGTAACGGGTGTGCGTGGTCTGCCGTATATCTGGCTAAATGCACATCCGTTGACGTCTACGTGATCTGCGTTGTGTTCTGTGATTGTGACTGTGCTGACGGAAGGAAGGACCCGGACTACAAACAGCTACTGGTTGCTCCTTTAATGCAAGCCGTATGGCGGTGGTATCTGTACAAATCAGTAAAAAACAGAAAAATGTTCTTTAACATGCAGTCTCTTCCACACACGTAGTTCGTCAGTCTCCTCCTCTCAGTGAGCAAAGCGCGAACTGCGCTAATTTACACTTACATAGGCAATCTAAGTTAACATAGTTCCTACGTTAACACAAGAGTGATTTAGATGACTTTAAAAATAAAATGAAATAAAATACATTTCCAATACATTTGATTACATATGGTTTTCAGAATGTTAAACACAACCAGTAAAATATTTGTGTAAATAATGAACTAACTGAATAAACATACCTGTACAAATCAGTAAAAAACAGAAAAATGTTCTTTAACATGCAGTCTCTTCCACACACGTAGTTCGTCAGTCTCCTATTAGCAAATAAACACACAGGAAACCCCGTAGCACTGAAAAACATGTGTCTCCCGTATAACTTGTAAAAGTGTATTTACAGGGCTTACATTTTGACAACACGGCTGCATGTTTACACTCTTAAGACTAGCATTCACTTTATAACTGCATATGGTTATATTATATTATCTACAAAACGAAATAAACTCTTAATGATAACCAGCGGAAAAATCATTACCTCCTCTCAGTGAGCAAAGCGCGAACTGAGAGAGGCGCAGAGTTGACGTCGTAATACTGAGACCTCTTAAAGCAACAGTACAGGTATTAACACTTCAGTTTGAATATACTCTAAACCGTACAAAACATGTTATGAACTTAATAAAACACATATTATTCAATATTTATCAGGATTTGGTGAAGTTTCAACAACAAAAAAATAATAATTTCAACCTGGTTACACAATATCAGCCTATAGCAGTGGTTCTCAACCTGCGGCCCGTCACGCATGGAAGTGCGGCCCACGATATGACACCCACATTTAACACTAGAAGCGCCGAGCCGATTTGGTTATTACAATTTGAATTACTCTGTGTTCCTATATACACTGCGCATACCCGTTCCTGACGTTTCCTAACTATATGTATTAAACATGCCTACAGCGTTTTAGATGCATAAACGCGAACATAAATAAGTTATACACACATTTACCTAGAATACCAAAATTCGGATTATTTTGACCAGTCATTTAAATACATAATAAATCAAATATAACGCATAGTCAGTCCACTGATCTTTTACTCCACTGATCAATACGCGATGCTACTGCAGTACAGAGAGCAATAGCGCAGCACATCCAGCACAATAAGGATTCAGGACATGATCAGCGCAGCAGCATTTATTGCGATGCTACATATTCGTGGAGTAAAAGTGTCACCTGGAGAGGCTGTCAAAATGCAGTGAGAGTACGAGCTCATGAAGGGAAAGTGCAGAAACGGTCCTGTGTGACTGTACGAGCTGTCAGGTGTGCAGGATAAATAAAATATATAGTAAATAGTTTATTGAAATACAAAGCTACAGTGAATACACGCACTGTATGTTGAAACTGTTTACTTTAGTGTACAATTATGTTTTGATAAAAGTTATTTTTGAACTATAAATGTGGTGAAACATCCCTGCACAGAACCTTTTATTATTAAGTTCAAAAGTGCTTTCCACATTAGCAATAACACACATTAGCGAGCGCACATTGTCTGCGATTTCCGTGCGCGTCGCACACACTGAGTTACAGTCCCTTCATTCGAGCGCAATTTCACCAAACTGCTCCGCTCCCGACAACATCAGGTGTCGCATTAACGGTGAGTAGCATTATACTCTGTTTAAAAGTAATTGTCTATATATCATACTATTAACCGCTAATACCATAATATTAAATACGGTGAATTTGCATTGATGACGTCATATGCAAATGATGTGTGGCCCGTGAGACTTGCACTTGGACCGTAGTGCGCCGATGGGAACATTGAGGTCAGGTGACAAAGGCTTACTGTGTTCCCAGGATTAAATCTCAAGCATAAAGGAAAATGCTCTTGGTTACATGTCTCCTGTTCTGTGGAATCCACCATAGGAATTGCCATGTTCAATATATTTCGCCGTCACATAATACATTATCAACTTGCTACTCATTATGTTAATTCTTTGTGACATCAATCACTCAGCTCCCCTTTCCATAGTGTAAATGGGAGCCTAACGTGTTGAACCATACCAAGCTGGCATGGTGCCGCCCCAGCACGGCTCAGGTATGCTAATATAAACCCAGCATTAGAGATTGATTCACTTTCAGTGTCAATTTTCAAAAGCAGACTATACACACACTTTTACAAACTAGCTTTTGATAATTAAATATGCTTTTATGCATTTTATTTTAAAATGGACCTCTTTTAAGGATTTAAATGCCTGGTTAATATATCTTATTTGTCTGATTTTTAAACTGTTTTACCTGTGCTTTTCATATATTGTCACTGTAAAGTGCATTGAACTGCTCTTGGCATGAAAGGCACTATATAAAAAATACATAAATAAATCGAATAAAACTCTGAATATATCCCGTAAAATTATACCTAAATTACCAGTGGTTAAGCCCAGGTACTAGAATATTTCCTTTGCAAAACCACATTTAAATTATTCCCTGTCTACGGTCTCTCCCTCCATCCCTCTCCCTCACCCTTAGCCTCAACCCCTCCTCTCGCTCCTGCTCTCCCTCTCTCCATTCTCTACTCCTCTGCAGAGAAGTGAAATGAGACTAGAACAGACTCACTGCTACAGGCAGAGAGATGGAGAATATTCCCAGGTCTATTAAGATAGGGATGGAAACACATTTGCCCTTTTATAATGCAATGTTTATAAATACACTTACGTGTCTTACGGCCAATCAGTCCAAAGGAATCAAATCAAATAAATACCTATATATATAATGTTACATGGGCCACAGTTTCCTCATTTTGTTTTTAGATCCTGTGTCATCGGCTTCCTTTTATGCATTCTGGAGCTCAACATTTTGTATGAGTTTGAAACATGAAAACATTTCATTGCTCTGCCTTGTTGTCCTTTCATGGATAAAAACGTCACTGGGGCACACATTTTTATTCTGTTATCACATTCTCAGCTGTGTGACAGAGGAGGGATCCAGAGTGTGAAGAAGTGAACTATCCACACAGGATCAAAATAAAAAGGAGAAAATGGCTAAATGAATATTGAACATTTATTAAATACAATAGGTCACAGAGTTAAATCTGTTCATTTTCTGTTGTTGTTCTTGGATGTAACGATTACAACCCACCCCAACTGGTAACTGTTCATTATGTTGCAGGTAGGACACAAGGGACAAAACCTCTTGTTGGGGGTTATTATTTTCTTTCTTTAATCTTCTGAAATTGATCAGAAGACACATCAGTCATAGGCCATAAAAGGCCTCTTAGCTGAAATGGTTCCAAAGAAAACAAAAAGTGATACAGCCATTTCAGGCTCATCCATTGTTTTAGCATAATGTGGGCATTTCTTAAGTCTATGTACAGTTGGTAAACCCTACAGAAGTATTTAAGATGTGGATCTCTCTGGCTGCCTCTCCTTTCCTCTCTAAGAGACTTCGTTTAAAAAGCATGTTGACAATAGGCAGTTGATTAATCTATCACTTGTCAGACACCACTCCTGCTGTGGCCTTGGAGGGTCTGAAACTTTTCTTGTAATTGTTACCTATTTATGGAGCCATCCCAGGAAATCAGACACTTTACTGGAAAGAGAAACAGTCATCCTTGTTAATGATTTTAAGAGATTTATGGGTATTAGGCCTAAGCTCACCTGAGATCGATAGGCCTTCTGTCAAGTTCTTCAGTGAATTTCAACAGCCTCACTACCTTGCATTTCAGTCGGAAAGTCATCAATCAGGCCACTGCAATGTAAATGATCAAAAGAATAATTACCATCAGATAATCAACACCTCAACTACTGAATAATTACACAATATGCCCTATGAGGGACAGTTTTCACCATTATACAGGGTGAACAGAAAATAAGTGTACCATTTTAGCATGCTTTGATGTGCTAAACTTATGTTCCAATACCCTATACAACTAAAGCTTTGAAACATAAAGCTTATCTACAATAAAACTACCTTTATTTATATATTTTTAGAGACAAACTTAAATAAACAGTGAAATATCAAGCAATTCAGCTGATCACATGAGCAGAGCACTGCAAAATATCTGAAGGCATTCTGAGATGGATTTTTATAATGTCGCTAAGATCATTTCTGACAGGTTATAAGCTGCAGATTCTTTGGTCGATTAAATTCACCCATGGTCCCGGAAATCAAATTGTTTGTTGTCCGTTAATAGAGTCACCAGAATCCATTCAGGTTACATCTCTGACGAAATAGTCTTTACGTGAAAAATGGCATATAGTGTATACTTTTTATAGCTCTTCATGCAGAATATATGCCTGATGCGCTGGTAAAGTACAGTGTTGCCTTTCATGGTAGAACTGAATAGCAGGCGGTATTTCATTCATGGCAATGGCCACAGTCATTTGTACAGATCAGTACTAACATATGAGCAGCACATACTATACTTAGAAATACAGTGACCTACAAACTGTAACTATGCCACAGCCATGGAAAAAATGTGTGACTGAATGACAGTTTCAGATGACAAAAAAGTCAGTGACCTTGTCTCAGGACATAATAAGTGGCCTTAGGATTTACAACCTTTTTAAAAGTATGATCCAAATGTCTATATACATGCAGTGGCTTTCAATTATATCATCCTATACACAAATACACATAAAATGTCAGAACGGAATAGAATTTGCACTCTAATGTTGTGTGCATGTGGACCCCATAATCCCCCCCCTATTTGTGAAGATCAAAAATTCAGTGTGGAAACCAGGAAAGAATTCCAGCAGAAATCAATTCCAGCATTTCAGTCCTATCAGAATATGTTTCTTTAAGCCCAGCAGAAACTAAAGGAAAAATAAATGTCTGCTTAAAAAAAAAAAGAAAATCACAGTGCTGAATCAATATTCCCCTTTCCTCTGTACCAGAAATGCTCTCTGGCTTTTAATGGCTACCTGAGTTGCCTGTCTAATCTGAGCAGGCAGACAGAGAGAGACCGGTACCCATGGAAACCTTGACTGATTCCTGCTTTTGTCACTGTGCTCTGCTTGATGCTTCAGAGCCAAGGTTTCTGATGATGACTTTCACTTTCTTATCAATGCTCAATGAAGACCGTACATGATGTAAAACATTTTCCCATTGTACTTCTGCCACTTACAATGAGAGGAACTGCATAGGGAGATTCTTAATCGGTAAGAGATAATCATTCAGCTTTACAATGAGGGGGAGGTCTCCATAAATCATGTTTTAAAATGCATTACTGGTGGACCTGTCACATGTCATGGAGCACAGATGTTTTCACATTCTTAAAAGGCTGGTGAGGACAAAAACAGGAAAGTACCTTCCCATAAAAAAATGAGACAAAAGTCAACCATTCTTTACAGACAACTCAGAAAAGGAATAGCAAAAACATATGTTATGGGAAAAAAAAGTATTGCGTAAGAAAAACTGAAAAACAAAACAAAAATGTAGCTGGGTAATGTGCCAGACACCTGGTAGGGTTGTGCCCCTTGAAATGTGTGTCCCAACACAAGGTCTGTTACAGATTTCCCACACTGTCACTCTTTCCCACTATTACATTATGATAATACCATAGCTTTACCATGGTAACTATCTCTTAGGCCTGTGCCCTTACAGATAGCAGTTAGCTACCTCAATGAAAGTAAGGCAGATTGGCAACAAGGGGAAATTACCATGAATATTCATACGGGGCGGACAGGGACACACGTGACTTGGCTAATATATTTTACAGTTCTCTAAGAGCAAAACCGCCTAAGCTGCTAGAAATAATATTATTGACAAATATATTAGTGTTACAATCCGTGAATGGGGAATGACTTATTTCAGCTTTCTAGAGCATGTAATGATATACTGTTGGTCACGAATGCAACTTTGATAGATAACGTTTCCTATCCTGCAGATCCTGCAATGTACCCATTTATAGTGTGGCAATATTGAAGGGCCTTATTGAAGCAGGAGTTAGCAGGCTGCCATGCATGCATTTCAAATGCGGCACACTTATAAAGTGAGCACTTGTTTCCTATGGCCATCTGCTCTCACTGCTTCTCTGTGACACATTCCAGGGTTGTGACGTGTTGGGTAGCCTGATTAATAGATGATGCCACAGGCATGTGGAGGAATGCTTTTCAAATCATAACATGAACACAGGCAGAAGTCTTCATATGACAACACAGGTCAAAGCTCTGTAGGTAACACATGGAAGTACAGTGCCATGGGGCTGGAGGTGAGGATGGACAGCCTTGATCATTACGTTGGAACAATTCTTTAAATTAGGTGAATGGAGAATGGAGTGTTGTGATTGTATAAGCAAATCTGTCCTTACCCATTTGGTTCAATGAACTCATTTGGACTCCCAGCGAGCCAGTCTCTTGAACTGCATTGATGAGACAAAACACGTCTAAAGTCAGATGAGTGTCCAGAGGGTTCCTCTTTAATTGGAAAGCTGCACAACTAAGAAGGGGTGTGCCAAATTTTAACTTGATTTATCAGGCCCCCCTGTCCAGTCCAGCTTCCAAGAAAGTGCTGCTGTGAAGACCAGTATGGTGTTCTCAAAGACTGGCATGCACAGGATCTAGCCAAGCAAAATCTGGGTGCATGATCTATTTATATACCACGCCAAAAATGTTGAGGGAGCACCCAATTTCTTTCTTTTTTTTTGTTTCTTTTTTTATAAGAAAAACAACAATTATCTTTTGAAATTTGATAACATGACCTCTGTTAAAATTGGTTTGGCTTCAAGACCATTTTTGACTGACAGATCACTTCCAAAATATACTTATTTTATTTTATTCTTGAAAATTGTCATAATGCTGCTGTGTATTGTTTGCTTTGAGCTGTTTTAAGCTCTGCAGTGAATTTAAAAGATGCCATTTTTACAAATTTCTGTTGCAGACAGAGGATATCAGACAGTCATAAGAACAGATGCCATTTCAGAATAGTGCCGACTAGATCCATCAAAGAAATATGCAGCTCCTATTGCCATACCTCAGTCCCTCAAGTTCAAGGCAGTGAGCTTCAACAAATTGTAACCAAACCCAATTGCTCCTTTGCATGTTCTTGATTGATAACTGCTCTTCTTTTTTAAAGATGGCAGTATGGTCTATTCTGCAACTAAGTAAATAAATACATACATACATATGAGACATCTGTAAATTCTAGCTGCTTGTTTGTTTCATAAACCAAAAATCATAAAAAACCTTTGGGGCAAGATCACTTCTATTAGGGCTGGACCCGACCCGAATTGTGTTAGTCGAATCAGATCCAGCTGTTCAATACATAGATTCGACTATTCGTTCCTTTTTTTCTTTTTTGATCATAATAGACTGGAATCAGAAAATCCATTGGCATGAGTTTCAGTGATGATTTCGACCACATTAACATAAGCCAATGCAACAGAGTTATGGGGACATTGTTTTTATTTATTTATTTGCATTTAAATTTGAATTGCGGTCGATTTGAATTACCGACAACGTCGGGCTACCATATGGATTTGTCGGAATAATGTGACAGGCAGCACACATGTATTTCTTTTTAAATCGAGCTAACCAAAATGTTTTATTTCACTGTAAACATTAAAAACAACGTGTAAATGAGTAAACAAATGACGTTTAAAATAAATTCACAACATTCACCGACTGACATCTCTTCTTACAACAGGATAGGCCTACTTTTTATTTATCTTTAAACGAATAATAAACACATCGAAGTGCTGCCATACTTTAGACTTCTTCTGAGACACAGCCTTACCAACAATTGAAAAATGTTCAGCTTTGGATAAAACGCAGCGCTCGTCACTGTCACTGTTTACCCAGCCGTCCAAAAACAAGCGGAGGAGGGGCGAGACAAATACCACACCGGCCGGTCGTTGCACAAAACCACCAGCAGCGCATGTTGTCTGCAGAGTCTTTTCAGTGCAAGCGCGCCAGCTTGCCCTGCTAGAATATAAAATATAGGCCTAAATCTACAATTATTGTAATACTCCAATAACTTATGATTTGACTGACAAAGAAAAAAAAAAACGACTGTTTAACTCAGTCGACTGAGGGGTCTCCGAATGATGATTCGACTCGTCGACTTTCAGGGGGCAGCCATAACTTCTATGGTTTCAAAGTGTATACATGTTGTTTTTTGTTCGATTTTTCTGCTAGCATTCAGAGCTTTCAATTCTATTCTAAATGCAGTGTTACTCCACAGGCCTTAGTCAGAATCAGTCAGATCATCCAAACAACGGTCCATATAGGCCTGTATGGGAACTGGCAGAGGCAGAATTTGGCATTGGTAAATTGTAAAAAGACATGCACGAGGAGTCACAAGCAGTCACAAGGAGGCTGTAAAGCAAGCGTACATGTATTTTTGTCCTGGACAGAATTATGCTGTAAAAGGGGGTTTATGTTTATCAAAAGTCTGATTTTATGTTCAAGTTTAAAAAAAAAAAAAAAGGCTTTTTGCCTTGTACTAACTCTTCTGTAAACATATGTCTGATAGTTTGAGCTTAGGCTTGGGAAAATAACTTTTGAAATATTGAAATATAGCCCATCTCAGGAGGAAAACGGTAAACATTTGTTAAATCAGTAACCAGCAAACACTCCTGGCTTTTGTGAAAATGTCCCTCAAGGGTAGTTTGCATTGGTCTGATTCTCCTTGTTATTTCCTCTTTCTCTCGTTTCATATCCTATTGTATGAGCTATTTGGGATTCTCTAGTGCTGTGTCAGCTCGGATCAAAATTTGCATTTTGACCAACCGTGCCCTCCAAAAATGAGCTTTGAAAAGATGCCCCAGGATGAATTGTGAGATATGAAGCAGGAAGTATAGATCATTTCGGCTTGGGCTTTGGTTGAGTGCTTGCAAAACACTAATTGACCTCCCCATCACACTTCCTGGCCAATCTTACTGAACTAGCTTTGGAGTGGATGACCCCTGTTGGCTGAATAGGTATATGCTTTGTGATTATATGACTGCACATCCCCCAACAGGGAATATGCACCTTTCACAGAAGAGTAGGGTTTCTGCCTCTCTAGCTCAGTGTTGTTGTTTCGTGTCCTGACTTGGGAGGAAAAACAAAAAAACACTTCTTTTTTTTTCCAGTTTGCAACCAGTTTCCCTTTTTTTCCCTCTGGGTTATAACACTGATAGACATCTGCTTTTTAAATAAGGACTTTCCCAGCTCTATCTCAGACAGAAAAGGAAAGTTTAAATGTGTCACTATGTACTGTAATACATCCAGGAGCTGTGCCCAAAATGAGTAAAGGATACACAGAACTGATACAAGAGAAGAAGAAGAATGAATACAGGATGAATGACAATATAACAAGGGGTAATCTACTATTAGAAATTAAATGCATTTTGTCTTAGTAAGAGGCCTTTTCCAATAAGAAGCTTATTGGGTATGGAAATGGAGAGACGTGAGAGTCTTGTTGCTGATGGAAAAGTAGTCATTCAGTTAGTGCAGTCACATTTATCACTACCAAATTGACTTCAACTTATGGGAAGAGCATGAGAAATTACAGATTTTGTAAACAACACACAATGATAACCAGCAAGGAAATGGAGAAGTGGCTGTCACATTATAAATGTCAAATGAAATATATATAAATATTTAAAAATAAATAAACATGCACATATTTTAACTGGCCCACCACAGATCGGTACAGTTTGCCTGCAGAAACATGGATAGACATGGAGAGTACAGTGGTACAGGAAGCTCAAGAAGTGAACCAAAATGGTTCCAGGTGCTGCACTTACTTCAGTACCCTTATATGAAGGGCGCAGTACAGTAAAATATTGAGAATATATTTTTTATTTTCCATTATTTTTACTTAGAGGACACATGCAACTGTTGAAGGTTTTAAATCCTGAGACAAAATCATGTTTTACTTTTTAAATCGAGGTGAGCTTTATTGAACAACCCATAATAGCCATAATAGTTTTCTCAGTCTTTTTCTCTGCCCTTTCCCCTTAACAAACCAGTCTAGTACAGCATTGTAGAAGTTGGCTCGGTGTCCACTAGGTCAACAAGACAAGACCCTGCCCTGTAAATATTATAAATGTTTGTGGGACAGGCCAGGCAGTGTAAAATGTGCCTAGGTAAATATTTATTTAGGAATTGATGGAGCAACATACCTTGAATTGGCTACTCCTACTTCATAAGGGGAGCCAACAAACACACCCCTCTGGATCCTTCAGTCTTAAAGAGCTCAAGAGGTTCTAACAATGCTATGGAATTCTACTGCTGTATTCTGTACTGTCTGACACCACTGTTTTGAGTTGTGGTTGAATGTCTGAGTTGTGCTTAATAAGACCAAAAAACAAAAATACGTTCAAACAATATCTGCCTGTTATGATGCCACAGCTGACAGCTAGGGCAGAATAAAAGTATTAAAAAAGAGAGATGTTCAGGGTTACTAAGACAACCACAAGGTTAATGTTTATATGCTTTGAAAATCTGTCTTGAAAAGTTCAGATGGAAAAAATCTCAAACTTCTATGATCTCTAATCTTATCGCTAATGACAGGTCTTCCCTAGGGGAATTCTTGGTTATGGAAATTTTAAAATGAACTTTGTAAAAGCGATTACAATAGAGATTGGAAACATTATTGCCATTATTCACCATTAGCAAGGTATTAAATTGTTTTACTGGGGGGAGAATAATTAAGGGATTATTTTGCAAATGAAATAAAACATTAAACCACAATAAAACAAGAAACTCTTAAAAAGGTTGAACTGCTAAATCATTTGGAAGACCTGGACATCTTAATATAATCTCAGAATATGCCTGGTGAATCCCCCTCTCCAAAAAAGATTTTAGTTTTATTTACTATCTAAAGCTTGACATACATTCTTTGCTATGTAGAGAACATACTTTGTATTTGGGGGATAAAAAACTCCATAGTCTCCTATGTTTGACTGAATGCTTTATATTCAAGTATTTGAGGTATGAGGTAACTGTCATCCACTTAAGATAAAGGATCTCCAGCAAAAAAGTAAAAATATTCAGGCGTCGATAGGTAGACAATTGCAAGTTATGAATTTGTTATTGTAATTTCCCTCACAATGCTAGAGCTTTAAAGTCTGTAGCCAAATTGAAGTTCTGAAAGGGGTATCCAAAACTTTCACTTATTTGACAGAGCAACCTCAGCAGCACATAAAATAAATGGTGATTTTATGAATGTAGACAGGTTGATTAACTTGAAAATTGTTAGTGAACCCTGCTTGGAGGATACATACTCCCTGGCATCTTTGCATTCCAAATTATGTGCTTACTGGGGGAGAGGGAGAATGTTACATTTTGTCCCTTGTTATGTAACGGAGGAAGTTTACTCATGGGCTTGGCATGAAGGCATTCAGAAGCACGAGTGCAACTCTGCAGATGTTATCATAAGTTGTGGTACAGGGAATGAGCCCAGTTGTTTTTTTCCATTTGTTTTATTAATCAAAACTGCAGACAATGTTGAGGTCATGTGGACACGCACTCCCAGATAATTCCCTCTGAGGATTTACTTATCAGCCTGTTGTTTAGATTCAATTTAACAAAAGGTATTTGTGGTATTTCCGAGCCAGACAGAAACCATAAATATTTCCGTAATGAAATGCCGTGGCATGGCACTCAGTACTAAGTCCCTTGTTAATTGTGAGCTTGCACCTTATTTGTCGTGGTTGTCCATACAGCACTGTTTACTATTCTACTGCTATGCTGAATAGTCATCTATGTAACTTTTTCCTCAATTAATTGGATGTTAATTTTCCTATATATAATGTAATTGCATTATTAATGGATGTCATAGAGATAAGTCACAGATAATGATAATAGGGAACACTTCACGCTAGCAACACTTCTTAAAGATCTAGGCTAATTGTGTGCCACCCTAGGAAGTCAATATTGCAAGGTGTCCAAAAAACAATCTGTTTGTGACAGATTTGCACAGACATTTAAATCAAATTGCTGGATTTCTACTCTGTTGATGACTTCTATCTTGCAGTGTAGTTAGATTGCCTAATGGTAATTTTGTTCTCTCGTGTTCTTAGTTTGTCTTGCTCAATTAATTGTATTTCTTTGAATGGACCATCCATAATTTAATAATTTGTGGTTTTGAAACACATTTTGTGCATTTTGACCAATACAAACAATAATATAAGAGAGGAAGAAAAAAATGTCAGTGTTTAAATCAATTACTCCCTGGCAGTGGCGATTCTAGAGTCTGTTGGGGCCCTAGGCAAAAATTCCCAGGGGGCCCCTCCAACCAGCGTTCATCACCATTAGGCTATGTTATTATTAACCTCGGGGGCCCCCTAATGACCTGGAGCCCCAGGCAGTTGCCTGCTTTGCCTGTTCACAAGCTGTGCGTCTGCTCCCTGGTGACCAGTAACAAACAGACCCACCAGTGCGGCTGTACACGTCAAAGGGTTAACAAACCAGACACTGTGGAGAATAAACACATTTTCTTATTCCTCCATTTTGGTGTTTTTATCTCACTGTGTATATGGATTAAGGGCCAGTTTGGAACCTAATGCAAATGTTTCTATGTAACACACTAAAGGAGCCTGGCTCTTTTGACTAAGGCCTGGACCAAATCAGACCTAGAGAAACAGAAGACAGGTGCTCTCTGTAATTAGGTGTACTAAAGGCAGAATTAAAAAATGACCAACAATTCCATGGAGTCTGATCGTTTAGATCACAAACACAATACACTTTTGAGAACTAAATTTGAACCGGTAAGCACATTTGGCACCTGTTATTTGGAAAAAGGAAAAGTATTTGTATTGGTCTACTGTACACACTGTACAAGTAGTATGAGCAAAATATACTTAGTACAGTGCATTGCAATACATTCTGTATATTCAGAAAAGGTTTTCCCTTTTGAACAGTGCAGAGGCCTAAAATCACTGGGGAACATTTGGATTCCAACTCATAAATCAGCCTGATGATTAATTAATTTCAGTCACCTGGTGTGTAAGCAATCCTTATCCCCATCACTGAATCTCATGCTGCATTTATGTTTCCAAATTAAGTATGGATAAGTTAGGAAAATGTGCTCAACCCTTTCAAAGCTACACAGTGTGAGATATGCAATGCACCAACTCCACCTATTTGTATGTACAGATTTACACCACCCTAAGTAACTTGATTATATTTATACTTTCCGGATATTTGCAGATGGGTTACATGATTGCAAAATGAATATGTAGAAATACCACAGAGATCTGTATATTGTATGTAATGTAACCAGTGCTGATGGGAACTTGGTAACTGCACTGATCTGAAGTAAATCACCACCTCTGATATCAGCCAAACTCAACAAATGTGTTCCCTGCCAACTACTTGGTCAATCACGCCAACGTTTTGGCAGTCATCCGAACACTGCAAGACTCTCATCACTGGCAAAAACATAAGAGTTCACTAGCTAGGGCAAGTTTCACAAAACACAATCCATTTCAAATGAAAAATACTAATAACAGAGAACAGTTGATTTATATTTCTCAAAAAGTATTTCTCAGTTATGCATTTCTTCATAAGTAACCAATTATTAATATTGAAAGGATATATCATAAAACACTCACAAAACATGTGACTTAGGAAAATGTGCATAAGCATATGCAGTGTATTAAATTATTCACAGAGCTGCACAGTGCAGGAGAAATCTCACCAGCCACCCACTCCTGCTCTCAAACAAGCTGCATTTCATTCCTCCCAGCGCATGGTGGTCATATTGTCTGCTTAATTAAACCCCTTATTGATAAATTATCTGATTGCTTTCATCATCTCAATTAGTCATTCTATTAATGCACATTAGCAGGTTGATTAAGAGTCAGCAGCAGCAACGTTTTCTTTTTTTCCCTTTATTACTATGTCTTATTCAATATTATTTCTTAGAATGTGAAAAGAAATAATTTAAATATTTCAGTGTACTAGTAGGAACACATAACTTGTCAACCAAGTAAAAAAAACAGCACTAATTCCTGGAACAATGTAAATCAAATACTGAAACATTAACATTAATGCTGTAACATATGTTACAAAGATAACAATGATAATAATGCAAGGTTGTTCATAATCAGCATGTTAAGTGTCACTTGTTTCAAAAGAAAGTGTCCTGTGCATGAAATCTTGCTTATTACATTTAAGCATCATCATTTGACAGAATACCAAGTGCCCCACCATGGTATGCATGGCTCAGGTGGCAACTTTATGGGTAAAGTACAGCCTTCTTGATCGATTGCTTCTGTCAGGTGATCTTAACAGCATAGTTTTCTGCTCAGCAATTGTAATTTGTTATACATTTTTTCTACGATTGCAACCAGCTTGTCAGCTTTCGGATATTATTTGCACAGCTATTCCTGGAAAGGGCTATTAAGTGTCTGTTACAAGTCAAGTATACAAATAAGACCATAAGAACATAAGAAAGTTTACAAACAAGAGGAGGCCATTCAACCCATTTTGCTCGTTTGGTGTCCATTAATAACTAAGTTATCCAAGGATCCTATCCAGTCTATTTTTAAATGTTCCCAAATTTTCAGCTTCTACCACATTGCTGGGGAGTTTGTCCAGATTGTAACAACTCTCTCTGTGATGAAGTGTCTCCTGTTTTCCATCTTGAATGCCTTGAAGCCAAATTTCCATTTGTGTCCCCGGGTGCATGTGTCCCTGCTGATCTGGAAAAGCTCCTCTGGTTTGATGTGGTCGATGCCTTTCATGATTTTGAAGACTTGGATCAAGTCCCCACGTAGTCTCCTCTGTTCCAGGGTGAAAAGGTTCAGTTCCCTCAGTCTCTCAGTAGGACATTCCCTTCAGACCTGGAATAAGTCTGGTTGCTCTCCTCTGAACTGCCTCTAGAGCAGCGATATCTTTCTTGAAGTGTGGAGCCCAGAACTGCACACAGTATCCAGATGAGCTCTAACTAGTGCATTGTACAGTCTGAACATCACTGCCCTTGTTCTCAATTCTACACTTTTGACAATATACCCTAACATTTTGTTTGCCTTTTTTTATTGCTTCCCCACATTGTTTGGATGGAGAAAGTGAGGAGTTCACATAGACTCCTAGGTCTTTCTCATGCGTTACTTCATCTAGTTCTATTCCTCCCATATTGTAATTATAGTGGACATTTTTGTTACCTGCATGTAATACCTTGCACTTGTCCACATTGAATTTCATCTGCCAGGTGTCGGCCCACAACTGAATATTATCTAAGTCCCTTTGAATAACCTGTGCTGCCGAGACTATTTTAGTATCATCTGCAAATTTGACAAGTTTGCTAACTATCCCAGAGTCCAGATTATTAATATAGATTAGAAAAAGCACAGGTCCTAGTACTGATCCCTGTGGAACCCCACTAACAACCTCACTCCAGTTAGAAGCAACTCCTCTAATTGACACCCTCTGTTTCCTATACATCAACCAGTTCATAATCCATCTACTTACATTACCCTCAATGCCTACAGCTTCCAATTTCAGGATCAGTCTTTGGTGTGGAACCTTATCAAAAGCTTTTTTTAAATCTAAGTATATCATATCATATGCTTTCACATGATCCACAGCTGCAGTTGCGTGTTTGAAAAACTCTAATAAATTAGTAAGACATGATCTGCCTCATCTAAACCCATGTTGACTATCTCCTTGAATATGCTTTTCATTAAGATGCTCCTCTATTTTCTGTCTAATCATTTTTTCCAACATTTTACAAGTGATGCAGGTGAGACTGATTGGTCTGTAATTTCCTGGCTCAGTTTTGTCCTCTTTCTTGTGGATTGGTTTGACATTTGCTGTCTTCCAGTCAGTTGGCACATCCCCTGTTCTAAGTGTCATTTGGAATATTTGAGTTAGCGGCCTATAAATAATTTCCCTCATTTCTTTAAATACTGTTGGAAATATCCCATCTGGCCCAGGTGATTTGTTTGTTTTTAATTCTGCTAGTCCCTTTAGTACCTCCTCCTCATTTATCCTGATCTCTCTTAGGGTTTGACTGGACTGATTGTTAACCTGTGGCATGTTATCTGTTTTTTCTTTTGTAAAAACTTCTGTGAAATACTCATTTAGAACATTTGCCACATCTTGTTCATTTTCCAAGATACTTCCATTTTTGCCCTTTATCTGTTTCAAAGACCAAGTCTAAAACAATGATCTACAATTTTAGAAAAGCAAACCTTGAAGGTATGAGGTGGCACTTAGAAGAGGTAGACTGGAGCAGACTGGATTCAGATTCAGTTGAAAATGGATGGTTATATTTTAAGAATATACTACTTGAGGCTCAGGAGAAATCTGTACCAAAACTTGGATACAGATTCAATTGAAAATGGATGGTTATATTTTAAGAATATACTACTTGAGGCTCAGGAGAAATCTGTACCAAAACTTGCAAAACAAAAATGGAAATTGGGCTTCAAGGCATTCAAGATGGAAAACAGGAGACACTTCTTCACACAGAGAGTCATCAAATCTGGTATAAACTCTCCAGCAATGTGGTTGAAGCCTACAATTTGGGAACATTCAAAAATAGTCTGGACGTAATCCTTGTATCACTTAGTTATTAATGGACACCAAACGTGCAGGATGGGTCGAATGGCCTCCTCTTGTTTGTAAACTTTCTTATGTTCTGATAGTATATACACTCACCTAAAGGATTATTAGGAACACCTGTTCAATTTCTCATTAATGCAATTATCTAACCAACCAATCACATGGCAGTTGCTTCAATGCATTTAGGGGTGTGGTCCTGGTCAAGACAATCTCCTGAACTCCAAACTGATGTCTGAATGGGAAAGAAAGGTGATTTAAGCAATTTTGAGCGTGGCATGGTTGTTGGTGCCAGACGGGCTGGTCTGAGTATTTCACAATCTGCTCAGTTACTGGGATTTTCACGCACAACCATTTCTAGGGTTTACAAAGAATGGTGTGAAAAGGGAAAAACATCCAGTATGCGGCAGTCCTGTGGGCGAAAATGCCTTGTTGATGCTAGAGGTCAGAGGAGAATGGGCCGACTGATTCAAGCTGATAGAAGAGCAACTTTGACTGAAATAACCACTCGTTACAACCGAGGTATGCAGCAAAGCATTTGTGAAGCCACAACACGTACAACCTTGAGGCGGATGGGCTACAACAGCAGAAGACCCCACCGGGTACCACTCATCTCCACTACAAATTGGAAAAAGAGGCTACAATTTGAACAAGCTCACCAAAATTGGACAGTTGAAGACTGGAAAAATGTTGCCTGGTCTGATGAGTCTCGATTTCTGTTGAGACATTCAGATGGTAGAGTCAGAATTTGGCGTAAACAGAATGAGAACATGGATCCATCATGCCTTGTTACCACTGGTGGTGGTGGTGTAATGGTGTGGGGGATGTTTTCTTGGCACACTTTAGGCCCCTTAGTGCCAATTGGGCATCGTTTAAATGCCACGGCCTACCTGAGCATTGTTTCTGACCATGTCCATCCCTTTATGACCACCATGTACCCATCCTCTGATGGCTACTTCCAGCAGGATAATGCACCATGTCACAAAGGTCGAATCATTTCAAATTGGTTTCTTGAACATGACAATGAGTTCACTGTACTAAACTGGCCCCCACAGTCACCAGATCTCAACCCAATAGAGCATCTTTGGGATGTGGTGGAACGGGAGCTTCGTGCCCTGGATGTGCATCCCACAAATCTCCATCAACTGCAAGATGCTATCCTATCAATATGGGCCAACATTTCTAAAGAATGCTTTCAGCACCTTGTTGAATTAATGCCACGTAGAATTAAGGCAGTTCTGAAGGCGAAAGGGGGTCAAACACAGTATTAGTATGGTGTTCCTAATAATGCTTTAGGTGAGTGTATACAGTGAGGGAAAAAAGTATTTGATCCCCTGCTGATTTTGTACGTTTGCCCACTGACAAAGAAATGATCAGTCTATAATTTTAATGGTAGGTGTATTTTAACAGTGAGAGACAGAATAACAACAATAAAATCCAGAAAAAAACGAATTTCAAAAAAATTATGAATTGATTTGCATGTTAATGAGGGAAATAAGTATTTGACCCCTTCGACTTAGTACTTGGTGGCAATACCCTTGTTGGCAATCACAGAGGTCAGACATTTCTTGTAGTTGGCCACCAGGTTTGCACACATCTCAGGAGGGATTTTGTCCCACTCCTCTTTGCAGATCCTCTCCAAGTCATTAAGGTTTCGAGGCTGACGTTTGGCAACTCGAACCTTCAGCTCCCTCCACAGATTTTCTATGGGATTAAGGTCTGGAGACTGGCTAGGCCACTCCAGGACCTTAATGTGCTTCTTCTTGAGCCACTCCTTTGTTGCCTTGGCTGTGTGTTTTGGGTCATTGTCATGCTGGAATACCCATCCACGACCCATTTTCAATGCCCTGGCTGAGGGAAGGAGGTTCTCACCCAATATTTGACGGAACATGGCCCCATCCATCGTCCTTTTGATGCGGTGCAGTTGTCCTGTCCCCTTAGCAGTAAAACACCCCCAAAGCATAATGTTTCCACCTCCATGTTTGACGGTGGGGATGGTGTTCTTGGGGTCATTCCTCCTCCTCCAAACACGGCGAGTTGAGTTGATGTCAAAGAGCTTGATTTTGGTCTCATCTGACCACAACACTTTCACCCAGTTCTCCTCTGAATCATTCAGATGTTCATTGGCAAACTTCAGACGGGCCTGTACATGTGCTTTCTTGAGCAGGGGGACCTTGCGGGCGCTGCAGGATTTCAGTCCTTCACGGCGTAGTTTGTTTCCATTTGTTTTCTTGGTGACTATGGTCCCAGCTGCCTTGAGATCATTAACAAGATCCTCCCGTGTAGTTCTGGGCTGATTCCTCACCGTTCTCATGATCATTGAAACTCCACGAGGTGAGATCTTGCATGGAGCCCCAGACCGAGGGAGACTGACAGTTATTTTGTGTTTCTTCCATTTGCGAATAATCACACCAACTGTTGTCACCTTCTCATCAAGCTGCTTGGCGATGGTCTTGTAGCCCATTCCAGCCTTGTGTAGGTCTACAATCTTGTCCCTGACATCCTTGGACAGCTCTTTGGTCTTGGCCATGGTGGAGAGTTTGGAATCTGATTGATTGATTGCTTCTGTGGACAGGTGTCTTTTATACAGGTAACGAGCTGAGATTAGGAGCACTCCCTTTAAGAGAGTGCTCCTAATCTCAGCTCGTTACCTGTATAAAAGACACCTGGGAGCCAGAAATCTTGCTGATTGATAGGGGATCAAATACTTATTTCCCTCATTAACATGCAAATCAATGTATAACTTTTTTGAAATGCGTTTTCCTGGATTTTTTTGTTGTTATTCTGTCTCTCACTGTTAAAATACACCTACCATTAAAATGATAGACTGATCATGTATTTGTCAGTGGGCAAATGTACAAAATCAGCAGGGGATCAAATACTTTTTTCCCTCACTGTATATATATATATATATATATATATATATATATATGTTTTTGGTTTGTTTTTTCATTCCTAGATTCCATAATCATATGAAAGCATTTTTTGGCATTTAACTTGATATGGAGATATCGTTTATAGGTCTTGACACATTTCAAGGAACATTTGGTTTAATTACATCAATTTTTTTTTTTTTACAGTTTCTAGTTCCACTTAAGGATGTTTAGCTAAATGTTCAATGTTAAATGCTCAGAGAAAGCATTTACACAGCATAGAACTGAACATTCTGCGTTTTACAACATACAATGGCAAATCGCATTAGCTTTTCTCTCGATGGGTCACTTTGTTCACAGGATGAATGCATCTTGTTGATTCTGGATGAATTATTGCCTTTTCCAGTATTGATCCTAACCTATCAGTGTGTCCAGACAGCCTCTAGACTGCTTTGTCAACTTGAGATCACTGTATTCACAGTCGTGTCATCGGATCTTGTCTGCTGCATTCCTCCAGTGGAGAATACTCTGCGTGGCAGGGCACTAAAAGCCTTATAAGGCTATGCTTCATTTCACCTCCACGTCCTGGCCTGTCACTGCAGTCACTTTCTCAGAGCCAGAGCTCTCAAAGGCAATGGGCCATAATTCTACCAAACTTGGTAATTTAATTATAATGATAAAACTATCCAATACAAAGACCCAATCCTGATTGGCTTTCTGTAGCTAGAATAATGGAGAAAGAGAAAAGGCTTTGGATGATTGAGCACTTGGTCTGAACCTGAGCAATGCTACAATCCAAGTTGGTTGCTGCTACTCACACAGCTGACTTACTGTGTATAGTATCTCTTTCTCATGTTACATTTTATGTTTATCCACTCTTTTTGCCGTTTCAACTCCCTGCACACACTTTGAAACTCTCTACCCAGAGGTATGTGGGGTATTCACACTTTAGGTTGGTTTAAAATAAGATATTTTAGACTTGTAAGGGACGCAATTAAGTTTTCAGTGACTGTGTAGAGTGTCTTGAGTTTTTTGTGCAGGTGTATGGAGCACTGTATGATTGCTAGTGATTGTGTGAATGACACAGTGCCAATGGAGAGCAACGTAAAAATGAAAAGAAACAGGACAGCTGGCAAAGGGTATTACACACCTATGGATTTAGCAGCTTGTGCAGGTCAAGGGCCATAATCTGCAAAGCACAAATTACATTACTGTATCACATTAATTTTCAATTCAGGTGATTACAGTTAATCAAGACAAGCCAAGAGCTGCAGTGGTCTAGGCAAAAACATTTACATGGATCAAACAGAATCTCCAACTTTGTAAATGATAAAGTGGCATCCTAGTGACAGAGTTAAGCAGCAGATCAAAAGAGAGCTCAAGGCAAAAAAGACAAGCACCCTGCCATACATATTTTCTCATCAATAATGGCAGTAAATGTTCTCTCTACAGTGACATTGAGTTGAAAGATCACACTTTTTAATACTATTCTTACTCATAAAATCAGCACATTTAACATGTGTTCTCCCACCAAATAACTGTGAAATGCCATGTATAAAACATAAATAAATAATTCCCTGAATTCTGTAATTCATATGTAGTTGTTAGACAGTTAGACAGACAACAAATATTCCAGGTCTGAAGGGAATGTCCTATTCGGAGAGACTGAGGGAACTGAACCTTTTCACCCTGGAATAGAGGAGACTACATGGGGACTTGATCCAAGTCTTCAAAATCATGAAAGGCATTGACCACATCAAACCAGATGAGCTTTTCCAGATCAGCAGGGACACACGTACCTGGGGACACAAATGGAAATTGGGCTTCAATGCATTCAAAATGGAAAACAGGAGACACTTCATCACAAAGAGAGTAGTCACAATCTGGACAATCTGCCCAGCGATGTGGTAGAAGCTGAAAATTTTGGAACATTTAAAAATAGACTGATCGAGCACGATGGGTTGAATGGTCTCCTATTGTTTGTAAACTTTCTTATGTTCTTATGTTCTTCTTATGTTCTTATTCTTTGATTTCTTGTGGGTGTTCTGAGTTTCCCTTCTCTGCATGTAAAACTCATAAAGGGACTCTGACTGTGAAAGAGAAGAAAAGAAAAAAGAAAACATAAGCACATGGTCATTATGGTCTTCAATGGATTTCTTCAGAAACAGCCATGCTGTTACATTCTGATTAAAGGGCCAAAGAGAACCATTTTCCCATCTCCGGGATTGTAAATGCCTTGCTCAAGAAACCAAAACAAAAACCTTGACAACCAGGGCTCTACAAGAAGCTTTTCTTGGGTTCATTGAAAACAACTGTCTATATCTTTTAATTAGCCCACTGGCAGCAGGTGTTTGAAGCGGTCTGTTCCCAATCACTACAGATATGATGGGATTACTTATTAGCTCTTAACAAACCAAAAGTGATTATAATATTGAAAACCCTTCTAGCATGTTCCCATTGTGTTTTAGGGTTGTGCCGATAGACGATATTATCGTAAATCGATGATAATGACAGTCATCGACAATGACGCATGTCATCGACGATGATCTGTTTCCTTTGCACTTTGCGGTTCCTGGGGTGATGGGGGAGAAACCCATCTCTGGGGGTAGATAATGGGGGGGGATGGGTAGACTCTTCACACTTTTTGGAATACAATTAATATTTAATGAATATGCGTCATATTATCATAAATATATTAAATAGTTTTACAAACCTAAAGTAGTCTACAATGATAAAAATCAGATGACTATGATAGGAAAAAAATGCCCAAATGTATTTCCCTGTTTAATGGGGTACGAGGAGTCAAACTTTATTCTCGCAGCACTTTCTCATGGACGACCGTAATTACACATATTAAGTTGTGTATTTGACAGAAAAAGCTTTACCCATATATGCTTTTCAATATGTTGAATAAGGAGAAGTAGCCCCACATAGTATATTTTTTAACTGTCCGCAGGTGATACTCTTGCATTAGCATATCAATCTAGGTGACCCCAACAATCTTTCAGGTTGCAATCTTACCCTCACCAGGCATCTTACGTATTCCTCCCAAGCTTTGTTGTTCCACTCATTTCAGCAGAAAAAATAAAATACTTTATTAGGCCTGGGAGAACCTTGACTATGGCTGACTACCTGACATGTAGCCTGCACTCAAATGCAGAGGGAATGCAGTTACTATAATACGATGTCATGCTGCTAAATAGATATATCTATGAGGCAGTCAGTGGATTTGTATTTAAATGCTGTAATGAACCTGAGCGCACTTTAAGAAATATGTTTTTTCCCAAATACTTCTAAACGAGATTTGTGTTTCTTATGTGAATGAACCCACTAGTGTCACTGTACATTTCTAAGTGAATATTTGTCCCAACATATGGAACCTTAAATTTCAATTACTTTCCACATAGTAAATAAACATATACCAAAGTAACTATCACGTAGATATCCCTGCGGCCACTGCAGTTTTAGTTATCACATGCACCATTAAGAAAACATGATGAGTATAAACAGTAATTCAATAAGTTAATGTGTTAAAAGAAATAGAGAGACCTAAACATGGAGTCAAAGACATTGCAATCCAAAAGTATTTCATTGAGCAAATACACACACAATGGTATCCACCTGGTGTTGTGCACACCAATAGGCATAATTTATTTTGCACAATTTATCTTTGGACCACCTTGGAAATTCAACAATAGATTAACATTTTTACCCCATAAATATGCAGAATTAACAAATACATACCAATAGCATAAGAGGTACGCAGCACAGACGCCACAGTATACACACTGCATAAAAACCTTCCGTGACATTTCTGTAAAACTGACTAATTACTACTACCCAGATCAATGCAAAAATAATCCAAATTTATTCAACCAGCTCATAACTTTCTGATGGCAGTAAGGCTATTTGACCTACAAGAAGTGTGTAGTTTGGTTCTGGAAAGACTCCCATTATATTTTATTGCAGGATTTGATGCTGACTGTAACTCAGAAATGGAACCATACCAATTAGCAATAGATTGACTTTGAATGAATTTGAATGATCCTGAATAATTATTTCTCAATTTAACACAAAGGAAAGAATATATTTGTCAGATGTTATCAATTATGTAGATGCTGAAAAAAGTGTTCTCAAGTGTTCTCTTCTCATGGCCATGTTTTTAATTGAACAATGTCAGTCTATGAAGGCAGTTTTAACCAACTGATGAAGCTTAGATTTCATAGCAAGATTTATTTCATGAAACTGTAATGTGCTTCTTGCAAACAACATTGCATTATTATTATTATTATTATTGTGATCTTTGATATATATATATATATATATAATTTATATTGTTCTGGGAACATATATATATATATATATCAAAGATAACAATAATAATAATTATCTTTGATATATATATGTTCTGGGAATCAGTGCTCTTTTTATTTTTTACTCTTTTGTTGACAAATTATGAGACATTTAAATTATTTATCTAATAAGGCGTATCAACAAGCCATTGTGCCTTAATAGAATGACTAATTGAGAAGATTAAAGGGATCGGGAGACCATTCATCAATACGTGGGTTAATTAAGCAGACTACATGACCACCTTTTGATGGAAGGAATGAAGTGCAGCCTAAGAACACAGGTCACGTAAAACACAGGCCAATACAAATAAGGAATTCCAAATGAGTCCAGTTCTACTGCACCTGCTACATTCGTTATGTGCACTGTGTATATATTTAGACACCTAAAAAACATCAGAACATTTCTATCACACTTTGAGCGTGCTTGATATTGAGTAACCAGGATGTTTTCACATTGGCGTTAATGTCACAATAAACGAGAAGCAGTTCCCAAGCACAGCCTACTTGAGCTAGATGAAGTAATATACCACTTAGCAGCCTACCTCTGGATCGCAGTTCTTTCCGAATACAGGCAGAAAGCTGATTGCTCAATACATTCTAACAGCTCAGCTTCAAACCAGGATTTAAATTTAGTTTCCAACAGGTGGGGAATACCACTTCATCTTCAAATAGGGCCCTGGTTCGCGTGTGTGCTGACAGATTAAAGTGACAGGCAAACCTAGAAGCTGTTCAAAAGATGAAAGCAACTTTAAAAGACCGCAGTCAGACATACCTTCCACTGTTCTGCACTGCACATTGCACTCTCACTGCACTGCATTATAAAGATACCTTACTTTTTTCATCATCAATAAGGTAAATCAGCAAGGCACATGATATTTCAAGGAGCATATCACTTTTCATGGTTACACTTGTGTTTCACAGTATACTGAAAATTCTAAACTTTTTGTCAGTTTAGTAGTTTCTCTGAATCAGTTACAGTGAGTTTTTTTTCAGGCAATTTTTCTCTATGTATTTATAGTGTAGACATACAGTGTATTTAGTGCATAGCGTTTTTACAAGCATAAGTGTTATAATACAATAACAAGTGTAAATTACAATATAATAACTGAGCTTATATGTATAACAATCACTGTAAAACAAAATTGACAAAATAAACATTTGTTGATGACAATAAAGGTAGATTGACAAGGTAGAGAATATAATAACTGTGCTTATGTATATTACTGTACAGTTAAATTACTAGAAAAATAGATCGATAGAATAAGCTTTTTCACATTCGCACAATATACATTCCAGTAAAACATCCGCAAGCAAGAGAGAAAGATACACCGATTTAAAGTGTAAATCAGCACAAACAAAGAAAAAAATCCCAGTGGTTATTCTATGCCTTTGGCTAATAAGTTTATCATTTATTATTATTTTGTCATGGTATTTTGTTGGTATTGAGTATCATTTCGGTATCGAGTATTGTGATACTAAACCTGGTATCGGGTAATAAGTAATAATTCTGGTATTGTGACAACACTATATTACACAATACAGTACTTTGAGCTACATAAAGTCAGATGTCTTGGTGAAAGCATAATGAAAAACTCTGTTCCTCAAGATAAGATGTTTCTGGGACGAGATTTTTCACATTGATGCAAAAACGTGAAAGTGATTCTTTGTCACTTGAACAAAAAATTTAATGAATGACAGGGTGAATGTTTTCTCAATGAAGGATATACATTTCAATTAAATTCTTAAGTGCACATGAAAGATGCAAGTTATCACATATAATTTTATTTTTTAATGTGTAAGCTAGCGATCACTTTGAATGTAGTGATATTTATCCCTTGACCCTGGCAGTCAAGAACTAGAAGACTACTGAAAATAGCTCCTGGCAAACTATCCAACTATGTAGTTACATTTGTACATAAAGTTTGCCCTAGGTACATCATGCAATTCTACATCATGGGTGTATGGGTATATGTGTTTAATGTTTAATGGATATTAACAATATACATTTTTCAGTGTGTGAGCAGGTGTGATAATATGCAGGGTTTATTCATAGAAACCAGACTCATTGTTGTATATACAAAAATTATGAAACTTTTTTCCCACCAATTTAGAATTCTCATTACGCTTGTTCATAGTACTGCCAGCAACTGCGTTTTCCAGGAACCAGTTGTTGTACTGCAGAAGATGAAACATGTTGTACAGATGTTTGTTTCCTGTCCATGACTATTCTGGAAAACAAATGATAATGCCAGGAATTATTTTATTATTTTCCAGATCAGTAGTCTTCTGCTTGTAAGCAAATATAATAGAACTGTAATCTGAAATTTAACTGGTTTGTATGTTTTAATTTCTTCCAAACTACCCACTTTTACTTGTCCTAGGGCTGAACTACTTAGCAGGGTTAATGTTTACAACCACTTAAATAGTAATTTCATTACATTACAATCTCATTACAACAAGATTGAGAATTGCTGAACACTGCTAAAAACAGCAAGAGACATTGGAAGTGTCATTTAACAGATTATTGTCTGTTAAAGAATAACAGATCCTCCCTCCTGAGAATCCACACAAGTTAATGGTCCTAGAGGGCAATCTCATTCTGTTTTAGTCTGTTGATGACACTTTGAGCAAACCACAAAATTAGCTCAGATTGGCGTCTTTGGGTAGAGACAGTGTTTCGTAAATGGAGGATTCGTGTGCAACACGGTGCAATTAAGGATGGCTTACTCACTTACACACGGATTTGGACAGTTCCACAGCTTCCCCTACTGGTTGGATGTATTGTATTTATTTATTTTTGTCTCATACTGGCTACCTGCAAGATTATTTCTAAAGATCATTGATTTTAGGAACACTTGCAAGATGTTTATTTTTCACCCAGGATATGAAAAGCGATTTTATTTTGTATCCATTTTACAGCTTTTACCTTGGCAACATCAGAGCTGTACTAGTCTTATTTTCCTTTGCAGACTTCATGTCCTATAAAATTCTGTTTGATTGTGGATGCTTGTAAACCTGTGAATTTTAAATTGGGGAAAATGATGTGGCCTACCTTGCCTTGTGTATATTGAAGTCCTGAGAATCCAATTCGGTGTGTGTGTGAGTGGTATTAAAAAGTCCAGACATCATATTAATTTATCCTCCCCTCTATAATCTTGGTGGCGTAGTCGGTAATAAAGTTCGACCTTGGGTTACAGGTGTCATTGGCGCATAGTTATAAATTAGCTTTTACTGCTATGTAAGGCTTTTGCAAACCCTTGAACCTGTAAGAAATAAATCATAAACCGTAATAATGAATTATTACATATCAGCTGCATTATACTGTACTCTTTAAACAATTATTTCATTCAGATATTTCTGAACTTTAAAAAAATATATTTATCGAAAATGTTTATTCTATTTTTGCTGTGGTTACAAAGCAGTAAACATTTACAAGTTTGTTTTCAAATTTTGTAATAGATAGAAAAATAAACTATAGTAAATAATTCAATTTCAAACAAAACATGAAGTAATGATTGCGTGTGTTCAAATTATGCAGACATATAAATCATAGCCCCATCTCTGTGACTACTCCCAGACCAGACAGTGGTCATTTGAGCCAGCACTGGTCACCATAGGGCAGCACCCCTTGAAAATATATACTACCTAAAGTCATAAGATACAACCCAGGAGCGTCTTATGAATTAATGAAGCTTCCAGTTCCAGACATTTATTTTAGGTTGTCAGGCTTTTATATTTGGTTATAAAAAACACTATGTATGTATATTAGGTGTGAGTGATATGAACTTAAATTAATATCAGAATATTTTCAGCCATCTGGACGATAAAGAAATATCACGGTATATGAATAATAATAATAATAATAATAATAATAATAATAATAATAATAGTAATTTTATACAGTAAACTGTCTTCAGCAACCTCACCTTGTTAGCTGAGTTTGGCTGTTCCTCATCCAGTTTTATTCCTCCTACACAGCTGTTTCTTTTTCAGTTAATGATTGTGTTTCAACCTACATATTGAATTGATGATCATTAGCACCTGTTTGGTATAATTGTTTAATCATACACCTGACTATATGCCTAGAAAATCCCTGACTTTTTGCAAGTGTACCTAGAAGAATTGATGCTGTTTTGAAGGCAAAGGGTGGTCACACCAAATATGGATTTGATGTAGATTTTTCTTCTTTTCACTCACTTTGCATTTAGTTAATTGATCATCTATTAACATGTCTATTTTTGAAAGCATTCTTAATCTTTATAGTAAGGTGTTTCACACCTGCCTAAAACTTTTGCACAGTACTATATATATATATATATATATATATATATATATATATACATACACACACATAAACACAATATTATATCATACATAAAGATAGGAGTCCAAATATTTCTGAAAATAACAACTACAGGGAGGCAGATACTGTATATGGGCTCAGCAGTAATCTCTCCAAAGATAAAAAGAACAAAACAGTTGGCACTATGAGACAAATATAACAGTAACTAAACACGTCCTAATAGTCACAGGCTGTTCTGTGCAAAGTGTAGAAATCCAAACTGCTGTTCATTCAGCCTTGAGCCTGGCGCCATGTCTGCTGTTTCAGAAATACAGCAATTCTCTCTGTAACCCTGCCAGCCTAACCTTAATAAACTGTCCAACATGAGGAAAGGACCCTACTATGTTGGGTTGCTTGTTCTTGTCACAAAAAGTAAATAATGGGACACAAAGCTCTAAAAGATTGTTTGGGCATATGTCACAGAAACTTTGTGGGGTCTTGTATCAGACATACCAGTTGTCAGTGTAACATCACAGTAGGCAGGGGTGAGAAAGATGATCTGGGGATGTGTGCTGCACTGGAAAATGTATACACCATCCAAAGCAGGGCCTCAGAATGTGAAGTATACAAAAACATACAACAGCAACTTAAATCACCCATTACCTCAGCTAACGTATCTGAGACGGCAGCTGCTCAAGACGCCCCCTTTCAGGCTGCACGGGACATGAGGCGCTCAATGCACTTTCCCACTCACGCTTATCTGCTACCCACCTCGATGCAATCTACTACTGATCCTTATTATACCTGTACGCATTCTTACATCGTCTTAACTATATCAGTACTCTTGAGAATTGTGCCTGTTTTGATGCCACTGCACATAGTACTGCCTTGACTCTCTAAGATAAATCTTTACTTATTCTTGTATTTTAAATGTTCCTACCTGTACTATTGTCAATAATGTCTGTTTGGACCCATTACATTAAATTAGCTATAAACATATTTGTGCTTTAACTTGAACAACCCTTAAATAAAATCTGGTAATACCTTTCATATGTCATCTTACGTTATTCTACTCCAATAAGGATGAAAATGGGACATTGCACTTTCTTGTTCTTTCTGTATTATGTTTTGTATCACTCCATGGGGTGTAGTACATAACGGGAGATATATCGGGCAGATACACCTTCCCTATTTGCCCGTCTATAGCTCCTTTGAAAGGAAAGCATACCCTTGGTAACATGGCAACCAGAGAAGGCACACACACCTGTAATGCATCACAACCATGCTATTTAAAGCATGAGCACCCGGACGTGCTTGGAGGGCATGGAGGGCATTAGGAGAACAAAGAAATCATGATCTGCAAGTTGTGTTTTGTGATTACCCGGCTTTGACCTAGGCTATTGACCCTGGACTGGACCTGTATGTTGCTGCTGTTTACTTGGTAAGTTGCTTAGCGACCAAAGATTAAGAAGGGACTCCCTAAGTTCAGTTAATGCCCAAATCGGGCTGGGTTGTTTTCTTTGCTGTTTGTTTCCTACAAGCCTTTGTCAAGGCTTTCTTTTGTTTACCTTCTGATCCCAGGCCACCAACACACACCCCGCACCATGTCACAGTTTCTTGAAATGTGTATATTCTATGAAAAAATTTAAGTTGCTCTGGGTAAGGGTTTCTGTATATACAAAAAAAATGTATACAAATCAAAGCCTTTCAATGGACTGGCATCCTGCCCAATAGAGTTAGAATGAATTATTATTAATAATAATAATAATAATATCAATAATAATAATAATAATAATAATAATAATAATAATAATACATATCCACTATGGACAATTATACCTTATTGTAACACGTTTAACTTGTGGACAGAATGCCACAATAGTAAATAGAACTAGAAATCATAGGTGAGCTGAGTGGTGTGAATGAAAATGTCACCCTACAAAGTCAATTTGGGGTATATTTACTTTATGGGGTGCGTCAGGTGACACAGAGCATGAACAAAGGGAATGTCACACCAAACAACATTACCACCTCACACTACAACTCAGCTCCCCTGCAACCCACTGATCTCAACAGCAGGAATTAGCCAAGGGTGAAAGTGACACGAAACTCTTTTCAGAAACAGGACATCCCTGAGCATGCCACAACATCCATGTTTAAAGGGCAGTAGGGAAAGCCTGACCTTGGCATTGAACTGGAACAGAGTACATCCGTTTACGGCGCACAGTGTCTGGTGTGATAGCAGAGTGGCAAAGGCATGGACTGTAAATGGGTTTGGTCTCTGAAGCTTTGTCTTCATGGTGGTTCAGACTTGTTACAAATTTTCAAGCACAAATATTAGATAGAGCTTCCCTTCAAACACAATCCACCACCAATTCACTTCCTGGAGTACACTGGGGCTTTTAAAGACAAACTGTGGTGTCTACAAATAATCGAACTATGTTACAAGAAACATCCTTTAAGGTAGATTGTCTCACATACAACTCTGAGTGCCATGGGAGGCACAGACAGAGCTAATTTTCTATTAAAAAAGATCAATTTGATATTCTGTACACAAAAAGACAGGATTGAACACCATGTGGCGAACACCACATCCTTAGCTATTCAGCTATTGGTGTCAAACAATCAGCTTATTATCAGAAGTTTGTCTCTTTGACTCTAAATCACAGCCTTTAGCGATACTGTAGGTGTGAGAAAAAATGCTATATTGACCCAAGCTTTAGACAGTTGCATATTTTAGCTGTTTTGTGATATCAACAATTGAAAGAGACAACATGACATGTTGAATGGAACCAAGCTGTGTTTTACAGTTTGTAATTTAATCTACCTATTTTATTTTAGAGGGCATAAAATAGAAAAAACATCGCTATAAACAAAAATTAATATACAGGTAAGGCCCGGCCTGCCTGCCCCGTAATAGACAGATTTATTAAATTAATTAATTAATTAATGTGTAAAAAAAAAGTGTCAAAAATCAAACAAAGCACTAGCATCCTGCAGAAGACAGTCTGCCTGCCAGTCCCATTGAATAAAAGTGTTGAGAGAGAGAGAGAGAGAGAGAGAGAGAGAGAGAGAGAGAGAATGCTAAAAAAATAACAATATATTATAATAATAATGGGCCCAAAACGTGCCAGAAGGGAAAGTTCAGAGGGAGAATCTAAATTGAAACAACAGTCAGGAGTCAGAAACTTTGGCAGATTAAAATTTAAAATTCCATTAAATATGGTTAGATTACTATTAATATTTGAATTGTTCTTAATCTATCACACTACTTTTCTGAGTAATAACACATTTATAGTAGAATTTAACAAATTTTCATGTGTTTGTTTTTGCATTTATGAAACCTATCCCCATTCATTGTATACGACCCCGTTGAGCATGAATTGTTCTGAAAATGTTCTCTTGTGTAAAGTGAGGTATATCTGTACCTTGTTACAGCTGAATGAGCATGTCAGTTTAGACTGAAGCAAACCCATAGTAAGTGTATCTTGTGGCTTCTTCGTGCATTGTTTAAAAAAGGTGAAATCACCTTGACTCACTTGACTTCTCTCTGTTCTTATTGCATTGACTCAATTATCTTTGCCTCTGTACCTCTGACTGTGTTAATCGTATCACATAATTTCTATTCACAGCCTGGAAGTCCATATTCTACCAATTTTACATAAGGAGGTTTATATTTGCAAAGGTGTCTTTTTTTTCTGGAAATGCTACTTAAAATGCCTTCGTCCCAATATCATAATTCAAAAAACGCTTAACATAGGCAGAGTTTATGTGTGTTTTGACGTTACTCGACACAATATGCTCGAAATTATCCTCTCCCTCTCGGTGTGTTTTAGTTTATTGCACTTGGCATGAGCTGCTGTTTAGCCTACGTCATGCAAATTAAGGGCAAATCAGTAAATTAATATGTAAATTAGCCCAACGTACAGTTCTGTTTTGTGCTGTTTTTGCAGGAAAATCCCGGAAATTGTGGTTTACATGCGCAAGAACAGTACTCGAGACGCTTACAGTACCGAATCCATGGCTGTCATGAGACAACTTTTTCATATTAAACAGTGTACAGCTATGGCTTGTGCCTTGCATCTAGTTGTGTAATACTTTGTTTTACTGATTTTACTGATAGAGATAGCAAGCCATGAATGTTTTTTAAATCTAAAAAATACAACAATATAGAGGGCATAATGATGACAGCCAAAAAAATAAAAGAAGAAACAACTTTCCGCATTGCCATTAACCTGAAATACACCATTGCTAACCATGAAACGTCTGTCAGCAACTTTAACCCACAATAAACTGATTTATAGTGCAGTCATTTAAGGATATATATATATATATATATATATATATATATATATATATATAATTATTTCAGTAGCATTTAATCATGAAATGTGGAAATGGGTGTTTTTCCCCCGTGTTTTTGTAATTTTTTAATGTAATTTACTTGAGTATTTGAGATTGATCCTGTGCATCTCTGGGGCCAATTTTTGTCAGCAAACCCGATTCTTCCCAAGTTTTCAGTCCAAACTTGCAAGCGCATTATCACTTAACGAGTTAAAAACACTGCACGTAAACTCCCCCATAGACAGAATTTGTAACGTTATAGATAATTATTTGAGTCAAAATAATTGGATGTGTGTTGTATATAGGTACTGTTAAAGTCTTTATTGTGAATCTGGAATTCATTAAATAAAATTGAACCATCTTCCAATGGTCTCCAATGGTCTTCCGATGTTTAGAAATAATGTCTGCTGGTCAGTTTTTAACAAAAGGCTCTGTTACTGGAAGACACACAGGGGCATAATTTCTGCTGAATTGGAAGGACTTCTGTAGAATTTAATAGCAATTTTTTTTCATTTATTTCTATAAGCATTTGAAGTAAGCTCTCTGAACCATTTGGGGACCCTGACGAATACGCAAAGGTATTTAATAAATTCATTGCATGTTTTGTGCATTATAAATTATTTATAATTAATTCTCTCAAGGGTTTCGACTCCTCCAAACACTCAGC
The DNA here is from genome assembly GCF_036373705.1 of Amia ocellicauda. Classification (NCBI taxonomy): domain Eukaryota; kingdom Metazoa; phylum Chordata; class Actinopteri; order Amiiformes; family Amiidae; genus Amia; species Amia ocellicauda. Next base: position 16,558,235 of record NC_089852.1, read on the forward strand.
CTCTCTACACACTCACACTTTTGGAAGGGATGGACTTCACAACTAAGACGACTAGGGAAAATAGTGTTTGAAAAGATAGTTACCACACTGGGAACATAGTGATGTACTGAAATAGTAATAGATCAGCTATTGTTTTAGCAAATCAGCCTCAAAGATTTAGACAATGTATTTGCCATATCCAAAGTCATGGCCAAGTGTAAATATCAACAAAAGCCCTGGTTTAGTGTGTATTGCTTAGGGCTTTGATAAATTTTTCTTCTTTTTATAAAGGACCTGTGCAAAAAAATGCAAAAAAGAGTGTGAATCATTCCCTAAAATCTTGCTGGTATTGATGTAATTCGGATGTAAATCCAATACTTATCTTTTTTATTTGAATATCATAACAACTGTTCGTCCACTATTCCTCAACTTGAATCATGTGCTCAAATACAAACTACATACATGTTTAGAGAATATAAATTCTTACACCACAAAACCAATTTTTCAAGATGAGATGAATTATACTGGTGGTTTAGTATGTAAACTGGAGAAGCCTCATTAAATTATGCGGCAGAGCAAAGTCAAGATTCTTGTCATATTTAAAAAAGGAAAACTAAAAATGTGACACATGGATGAATAGAACTACTTTGGAGTAAACAAACAAACAAAAAAACACTAGTAACATTTCAAAGATATGCTACTTGCTGGAAGGGAACTTACTGGGAAGAGCCAAAGAACTTGGGTTTGATTTATTGGTTGCTATTTCATATCTGGGATGATAATTGTTCATGACTTGGCAATAATCTGTCTTCAGCAACCTCACATTGTTACCTGAGTTTGGCTGTTTCAGTTAATGATTGTGTTTCAACCTACATATTGAATTGATGATCATTAGCACCTGTTTAGTATAATTGTTTAATCATACACCTGACTATATGCCTACAAAATCCCTGACTTTGTGCAAGTGTACCTAGAAGAACTGATGCTGTTTTGAAGGCAAAGGGTGGTCACACCAAATATGGATTTGATGTAGATTTTTCTTCTTTTCACTCACTTAGCATTTTGTTACTTGATAAATATAATCTATTAACGTCTATTTTTGATAGCATTCTTAATTTACATAATGTTTTCACACCTGCCTAAAACTTTTGCACAGTACTGTATATATATATATATATATATATATATATATATATATATATATATATATATATATACATACAGTGGGGGAAAAAAGTATTTGATCCCCTGCTGATTTTGTATGTTTGCCCACTGACAAAGAAATGATCAGTCTATAATTTTAATGGTAGGTGTATTTTAACAGTGAGAGACAGAATAACAACAACAAAATCCAGAAAAATGCATTTCAAAAAAGTTATGAATTGATTTGCATGTTAATGAGGGAAATAAGTATTTGACCCCTTTGACTTAGTACTTGGTGGCAAAACCCTTGTTGGCAATCACAGAGGTCAGACGTGTCTTGTAGTTGGCCACCAGGTTTGCACACATCTCAGGAGGGATTTTGTCCCACTCCTCTTTGCAGATCCTCTCCAAGTCATTAAGGTTTCGAGGCTGACGTTTGGCAACTCGAACCTTCAGCTCCCTCCACAGATTTTCTATGGGATTAAGGTCTGGAGACTGGCTAGGCCACTCCAGGACCTTAATGTGCTTCTTCTTGAGCCACTCCTTTGTTGCCTTGGCTGTGTGTTTTGGGTCATTGTCATGCTGGTGGGGATGGTGTTCTTGGGGTCATTCCTCCTCCTCCAAACACGGCGAGTTGAGTTGATGCCAAAGAGCTAGATTTTGGTCTCATCTGACCACAACACTTTCACCCAGTTCTCCTCTGAATCATTCAGATGTTCATTGGCAAACTTCAGACGGGCCTGTACATGTGCTTTCTTGAGCAGGGGGGCCTTACAGGCGCTTCAGGATTTCAGTCCTTCACGGCATAGTGTGTTACCAATTGTTTTCTTGGTGACTATGGTCCCAGCTGCCTTGAGATCATTAACAAGATCCTCCCGTGCAGTTCTGGGCTGATTCCTCACCGTTCTCATGATCATTGAAACTCCACTAGGTGAGATCTTGCATGGAACCCCAGACCGAGGGAGACTGACAGTTATTTTGTGTTTCTTCCATTTGCGAATAATCGCACCAACTGTTGTCACCTTCTCACCAAGCTGCTTGGCGATAGTCTTGTAGCCCATTCCAGCCTTGTGTAGGTCTACAATCTTGTCCCTGACATCCTTGGACAGCTCTTTGGTCTTGGCCATGGTGGAGAGTTTGGAATCTGATTGATTGATTCCTTCTGTGGACAGGTGTCTTTTATACAGGTAACGAGCTGAGATTAGGAGCACTCCCTTTAAGAGAGTGCTCCTAATCTCAGCTCATTACCTGTATAAAAGACACCTGGGAGCCAGAAATCTTGCTGATTGATAGGGGATCAAATACTTATTTCCCTCATTAACATGCTAATCAATGTATAACTTTTTTGAAATGCGTTTTTCTGGATTTTTTTGCTGTTATTCTGTCTCTCAGTGTTAAAATACACCTACCATTAAAATTATAGACTGATCATTTCTTTGTCAGTGGGCATACGTACAAAATCAGCAGGGGATCAAATACTTTTTTCCCTCACTGTATATATATATATATATAAACACTGTGGGCAAATCTAAGGGTCTTCTTGACTCCCTTATTTTCTCCTCCTTATGTTACAATATATCAAATGGATACTTATATTGGCTACTATTCTTTATGCTATGTAGTAACTTTTCTGAGAAATGGTTCATATAAGAATATATATAGGCCCATGTTAAAACATTTGATTCCAAACCCAATACTTGATGGGAGGTTAGTTCTACACTAAGAAAGGTGAGAAATGTACCATTGATCAACTTTGGTGTAAAGTTAAGCTGCAAGAAACTAAAGACATCACGACCAACAAATCAGCATGAACAGACACTTTCACTGCTCTTCTTCAAAAATGACTGGAATATATTTTCTCAGCATACCTTGATTTAAGCTTAGGCACATTCAGTTATTTATGTACTCAGCAACTGTTTTATTAACATCCAGTAATTACTGAAAAAGCATGAAACTCAGTTCAAGTATGCACACATGCCTTTCACAGACTCATAATTACAACATGATATGTTCTATTTACAGAGAGACATGCACACAGTACTTATTCTTGGGTAGCATGCCACTAACATTTAATTTTTTCCAGTCACTTATCAGGATCAGTTTATGACATGTCACTGACTCGGACACATACAGAACTCACATTTATATAACCACATGGCTTTAATGCTACAATTTCCACACAGAAACACAGAGTTTCTACCATTCCTACACCTAAAACAAGAGAAGGGAGATCGGGCTGCAGAAAGTTATAAATTATACAGTTAAGGAAAGCCATCTGCTTCAAGTGACTGCTATCAAAATAAGTCATCCAACCCCTTATCTTCCTCAAGGGAGCCCGTCTGGGTCCAGTCTCTGAAACCCCTTCTGATTTATAGGCGCTTGGGCTAATGAAGCCCTGGAAGTGTTTCTCTTCGCACGCTGCATCTGCAAAACATAAGTGCCCTACATGTCATCGGCTGCATGGAGAAGATTTGTAGCCCAGAGCCACACGAATTTTACGTTGCTTTATGATGTACCAAAAAGGGGGGAGGAGTCAGAATGAAATCAGAATGGCGTAATCCCCTGCATGTCAATAAAATAAAACAATAAACAGCAAAAAAATCTAGCCACCTGGGGCCGATGTTTGCCAGTGCACATACAGTATGTGATGATAAGTTTAATGCTCTACAACTGTCTTTTACGATCTTGGGGTCGAACACCATAAAGTTGCAGCAATGCGTTTTTGATCGCGACTGACTTTCGAAGTGACTGCTCCTGGTAGATCTGCTGCTGACTGTGCGTCATATAGTACAGCTTGTATAAGTTATAAAGAGAGGAGAATGCATCATATAGGGGGCCTGATGACTGCTGCAGGAGTGCCAATCTAGAGCTTTGAGGTTCAATGTGTTCAACTGCCTTCATTCAGGAAGACACTGTTTTATGGATGTGGTGGAGAGGAATCTGTGATCAGTCAAGTGTAACTGTTTGAAGCTTTTATTTTTAGTTATGAGTGCATGAGGATAGTTGTGCAGCAATCCATCGTGCTGTTCACCATTTGATTTCTATTACACAGTTTAAACAATTATATCCTGAGGGTATTATTTATAGGACTTGTGACATGAAATGAAAAGGCTACTCATTAGACCTTAAAGATACATACATAAAAACTAAAGGGAAGTTTTCAACACAAAATGTGCACGTAACTTATGGCATAAGGAAGCCACTTACAAAAAATTCCATTCTTGTTTCAGAACTGATGACTGAATCGCAGATGACTTAATGAAACTCAATCACACTTCAACAGTCAAACAAAGAACATCCAAACAACGACTTCTGCTTTTGTGGATAAAATCAAGACAGCCTGATGCCTTACATTGTGACTGTGATTTTGATGTAAAAAAAAATATATAATTTAATCATTGTGGTTTCTTAAGGAATCAACATCTTGGATATACATCCAGAGAAGGTCCAAACATACATAAAAACAGATGTAAGACATGCACTCTAACTAAAAGACTAATACAAATGTAAAGATAATCACAAGTCCCCAATTCCACAAAATATCCAACTGCATCGTGTCTTGTCATACGTGCTGCCATCTACAATGAAGGAGTGCCAGGTAATCATTTAGAAAAAAACTACATTAATACAATAATAATAAATCACCTCAAACAGGCAGATGTCATTTGTACATGTTTTGTATCATTCTAACCATACAAGTGTATAGTGGAAGACTGGCTGTTCATTTTACCCATTTTACCCCATGTTAAGACTGTTCATTTGTATCACTGCAGGGTGTTTTATTTACCCTCAGTCTCTCTTTGTTGACATGCATGTGATTATTTAACACCTGTGGGAAGAGGCCTTTTGCTATCCATGGGTACAGTCAGCTATCCAGAAATTGGCCTTTTGTTCCAGCTCTTCCAATTAATTTGCTGCAGGGTCCTTTTTTATATATAGATTGACTTGGAGAGAACTGGATCTCGAGTTACATAAACATGATTGCTCATCATTCTTTGTGCTCTGTTTCCCTCAGGGATCGCACACATTAACTCACAATTAATGTCTGCAATCAGTGCCTTTCCAGTGTTTTATATGAGCAGAATGAAATATGAAATATTAATAGGTCTGTTATTGCTTGGTGTCTTTATTTGAAAGAGATATATGAATGATTCTGTCTTCTTCCTATGATTATTTGTTTATTGTATTTACAAATCCAAGTTGGATTATGACTAATTAAAAGCCATTTATAAGAAATTAACTATTCTTCAAGCTGATCTGGAAGTAAATAGCCAGGTGCAGCCTAAAGTAGTAAAAGAGATGTATTTAAATTTCCAAGTCACTTAACTACATATATCTAAGGTCATACTGTGAATATCCCGATTGAAAATACAAGTTATTATCTGTGGAACATGACTCAAGTTATTACCAACTTATCTAAAAGTTAGTAGTACTCCAGATGTGACTTTGCCCAGTTGTTTTTAGTATGAAGCCTCTTGTGTATTACAGATAATCTTCAACATCTAACAACTACATCTGCCTGCTCCTGCACCAAGTTTGTTCATTCCACCAAGTGGTAGGAGTGTGTTACAGACCACCCAACTCAGATATTCAGAAAGATTTTGCATTGTACATGTAATCAGGACTGCATGTAGCAAGGATGCGGCTGTTATAATGGGGGAATTAAATTTCCCAAATATAGACTGGGAAAGCCCAGTTGGGACTACAGAAGCAGAAATAGAAATGGTTGAGATGGTAAATGACTGCATTCTAACTCAATTTGTCAGGGAACCAACCAGAGAGAGTGCATGCATTGACTTGATCTTTTCAAATGGCCAAGATAGAGTCAGAGGGACACTAGTTAGAGAGCCAATAGCAAACTGTGCTCACAATATGGTTAGCTTTGAGGCATTCTTTCAAAAAACATGGACTAAGTCCAAAACAATGGTCTACAATTTTAGAAATGCAAACCTTGAAGGTATGAGGCAGACTGGAGAAAACTGGATACAGATTCAGTTGAAAATGGATAGTTATATTTTAAGAATATACTACTTGAGGCTCAGGATACATTTGTACCAAAACTTTGCAAATTGAAGACCAAAAAACATTAGCCAAAATCATTTAACAGAAGTATACAAAAAAAATATCAAGAGAAAGAAAATGTTGTATAGCGCATACAAAAAGAGATAGAGATTAAACAAAATACAAAGAATATGTTGAACTGCAAAGAGATCTTAAGGTTAACAACCAGTCCAGTCAAACCCCAAGAGAGATCAGGATAAATGAAGAGGGGGTACTAAAGGGACTAGCAGAATTAAAAACAAACAAATCACCTGGGCCAGATGGGATATTTCCAACAGTACTTAAAGAAATGAGGGAAATTATTTACAGGCCACTAACTCAAATATTCCAAATGACACTTAGAACAGGGGATGTGCCAACTGACTGGAAGACAGCAAATGTCATACCAATCCACAAGAAAGGGGACAAAACTGAGCCATGAAATTACAGACCAATCAGTCTCATCTGCATCACTTGTAAAATGTTGGAAAAAATGATTAGACAGAAAATAGAGGAGCATCTTAATGAAAACCATATTCTTGGAGATAGTCAACATGGGTTTAGACGAGGCAGATCATGTCTTACTAATCTATTCCAATTTTTTGAACATGCAACTGCAGCTGTAGATCACATGAAAGCATATGATATGATATACTTAGATTTTCAGAAAGCTTTTGATAAGGTTCCACACCAAAGACTGATCCTCAAATTGGAAGCTGTAGGCATTCAGGGTAATGTAAGTAGATGGATTATGAACTGGTTGATGTATAGGAAACAGAGGCTGTCGATTAGAGGAGTCGCTTCTAACTGGAGTGAGGTTGTTAGTGGAGTTCCACAGGGATCAGTACTAGGGCCTTTGCTTTTTCTAATCTATATTAATGATCTGGACTCTGGGATAGTTAGCAAACTTGTCAAATTTGCAGATGATACTAAAATAGGTGGCTCAGCAGATACAATCTCGGCGGCACAGGTTATCCAAAGGGACTTAGATAATATTCAGTTGTGGGCCGACACCTGGCAGATGAAATTCAATGTGGACAAGTGCAAGGTATTACATGCAGGTAACACTATACTATAATTACACTATGGGAGGAATAGAACTAGATGAAGTAATGCATGAGAAAGACCTAGGAGTCTATGTGAACTCCTAACTTTCTCCATCCAAACAATGTGGGGAAGCAATAAAAAAGGCAAACAGGATATTAGGGTATATTGTCAAAAGTGTAGAATTTAAAACAAGGGCAGTAATGTTAAGACTGTACAATGCACTAGTTAGACCTCATCTGGAATACTGTGTACAGTTCTGGGCTCCACACTTCAAGAAAGATATCACTGCTCTAGAGGCAATTCAGAGGAGATCAACCAGACTTATTCCAGGTCTGAAGGGAATGTCCTACTGAGAGACTGAGGGAACTGATCCTTTTCACCCTGGAACAGAGGAGACTACGTGGGGACTTGATTCAAGTCTTCAAAATCATGAAAGGCATCGACCACATCAAACCAGAGGAGCTTTTCTAGATCAGCAGGGACACACGCACCCAGGGACACAAATGGAAATTGGGCTTCAAGGCATTCAAGATGGAAAACAGGAGACACTTCTTCACACAGAGAGTTGTTACAATCTGGAAACAAATCCCCAGCGATGTGGTTAAAGCTGACAATTTGGGAACATTCAAAAATAGACTGGATAGGATCCTTGGATCACTTAGTTATTAATGGAGACCAAACAAGCACGATGGGTTGAATGGCCTCCTCTCGTTTGTAAACTTTCTTATGTTCTTCTTATGTTCTTAAGTGCTGATAAATGTCCTTTGGTAGAAAAGTTGTTAACTGTTTCACTAAGGGTTTTTTAAAGCACATAATTTAGTACCCACCAATTCAAAACTATCTACTGACTTGCACAGACCGAGATACCTTAAATACATTGAATTTCATACCTGTTGTTCTAAACCCTGTCCTTGGATTTAGATAATAGCTCTGACTGGCCACTCAAGGATGTTTACCTTTATGTTACTTAACCACTTCAGTGTAGTTTTGGCTGTGTGCTTCTGGTAATTGTCATGCTGAAATGTCAACTTCTGTCCCAGTTCCAGCTTTCTTGCAGAGGGCAGCAGGGTTTCCTATAAGAACATTTCTATATTTTGCTCCTTTCATTTTCAATTCTATCCTGACAAGTGCCCCAGATCATGCTGATGAGAAACATCCCCTTAACATAATGCTGACACCACCATACAGAAGGGATGGTGTTTCTTGGTTAATGCACTGTTATGGGTTTACACCAAACATAACGCTTTGCATTATGTTTGCATCCAAAAAGTTCCAATTTCCCCCTTCATTTGTATCTATCTGGCTTTACAACTCATTCATTGTCTCATTAAAAAGGCCTCTGATGCTCTTTTCCCTGTCTCCTCCGCAAGCACCTTCCCTTCCTCCGTCTTGCCCGCTGGTAGAACTGGCGGGCTAAGGGAGATGGATACTTTTCTGTAATATATATATATATATATATATATATCGTGTCACATCCCAACCATACTTAAGCGCAATTATATTGAGGTTGTGGATTGACCTTTCTGTTTCAGCTTACTCTTGCTTTGCTCCGCTTGGCCGACAGGAGGGACTGAAGAGGGCCCAAGTTCCTCACCTGTACATGCGGTTACCAAAGGGCACATAATGAGACCAGCTTCTACCGGTTTGTACCAGATGCATCTCTCTGCAGACACACAATACAAATTTAGTACAGAACGTACGTTCTAGTAAAACCACAAGAAGATGGGGAAGTGAGCACACAACCCCCTTTGCCTATCTAGACATGCGTTAGATACATGTGGAATATAAATAACAAAATGGTCACATATGTCTCCATATTTGGGCATAAAATAGAAAACACTGTGTTTAAACTTAATCAGGAAGATAGTGAGGATATCATAAGATAGGGAGTTGTCTCCCCCGTATTGGTTCAAACTCACCCTGTCCAGGATATCGCAGTATGTATATAATATCCTGTAAGCTCTATGATTTTAGGGAAGTAAGGATAGAGACCTGCGTGTCTGTGTGTATTTCTTTTCTCCAAGCGGCTTGAATAAAGACTCTGTTTGATTCAATCTACTCTACAGTCTGATTTTCTGAAAGCAATTTAAAGGGGATTCTTCAGACCACAAACCTTTTGCCACATGGGTACAGAATCTCCTAAGTGTTTTTTATATACTTCAAACAGGATATCAACACTTATCAACCAAAATATGTTCTATATGGTACATCCTTTAAAGATAATATGACAGTTAGTCAGTATATGTACAGTGGGGGGAAAAAGTATTTGATCCCCTGTTGATTTTGTACGTTTGCCCAATGACAAAGAAATGATCAGTCTATAATTTTAATGGTAGGTGTATTTTAACAGTGAGAGACAGAACAACAAAAAAATCCAGAAAAATGCATTTCAAAAAAGTTATAAATTGATTTGCATGTTAATGAGGGAAATAAGTATTTGACCCCTTCGACTTAGTACTTGGTGGCAAAACCCTTGTTGTTAATCACAGAGGGTCAGACGTTTCTTGTAGTTGGCCACCAGGTTTGCACACATCTCAGGAGGGATTTTGTCCCACTCCTCTTTGCAGATCCTCTCCAAGTCATTAAGGTTTTGAGGCTGACGTTTGGCAACTCGAACCTTCAGCTCCCTCCACAGATTTTCTATGGGATTAAGGTCTGGAGACTGGCTAGGCCACTCCAGGACCTTAATGTGCTTCTTTTTGAGCCACTCCTTTGTTGCCTTGGCTGTATGTTTTGGGTCATTGTCATGCTGGAATACCCATCCACGACCCATTTTCAATGCCCTGGCTGAGGGAAGGAGGTTCTCACCCAAGATTTGACGGTACATGGCCCCGTCCATTGTCCCTTTGATGCGGTGTAGTTGTCCTGTCCCCTTAGCAGAAAAACACCCCCAAAGCATAATGTTTCCACCTCCATGTTTGACGGTGGGGATGGTGTTCTTGGGGTCATTCCTCCTCCTCCAAACACGGCAAGTTGAGTTGATGCCAAAGAGCTTGATTTTGGTCTCATCTGACCACAACACTTTCACCCAGTTCTCCTCTGAATCATTCAGATGTTCATTGGCAAACTTCAGACGGGCCTGTACATGTGCTTGCTTGAGCAGGGGGACCTTGCAGGCGCTGCAGGATTTCAGTCCTTCACGGCGTAGTGTGTTACCAATTGTTTTCTTGGTGACTATGGTCCCAGCTGCCCGTGTAGTTCTGGGCTGATTCCTCACCATTCTCATGATCATTGAAACTCCATGAGGTGAGATCTTGCATGGAGCCCCAGACCGAGGGAGACTGACAGTTATTTTGTGTTTCTTCCATTTGCGAATAATCGCACCAACTGTTGTCACCTTCTCACCAAGCTGCTTGGCGATGGTCTTGTAGCCCATTCCAGCCTTGTGTAGGTCTACAATCTTGTCCCTGACATCCTTGGACAACTCTTTGGTCTTGGCCATGGTGGAGAGTTTGGAATCTGATTGATTGATTGCTTCTGTGGACAGGTGTCTTTTATACAGGTAACGAGCTGAGATTAGGAACACTCCCTTTAAGATAGTGCTCCTAATCTCAGCTCGTTACCTGTATAAAAGACACCTGGGAGCCAGAAATCTTGCTGATTGATAGGGGATCAAATACTTATTTCCCTCATTAACATGCAAATCAATTTATAACTTTTTTGAAATGCGTTTTTCAGGATTTTTTGCTGTTATTCTGTCTCTCACTGTTAAAATACACCTACCATTCAAATTATAGACTGATCATTTCTTTGTCAGTGGGCAAACGTACAAAATCAGCAGGGGATCAAATACTTTTTTCCCTCACTGTATCTTAAACCATATTAAAATGGTGTGTAATATAATGGGTGCAAAGACCATAAGAGAATTATGCATTTTTTCACCAGCATTATTCTACGGCTGCAGAACAGCCAGGAACAGACGAATTAGGCTTTCATTTTAAAAGGGCTGTCTAGGTGGAAGCAGGGCTGTGCATTACTATTCTGAGAAGCACTCCTTAAGGCAGCCATTCAATGTAACAAAACTCGCAGACACGGTCTATGGATGATAGCTCTCCATACCTGTGGCATTTTGTCTGTCTGAGTCACCTGCCAGCTTCATTAATCTGTTTTTATTTTATTTTATATTTTCTCAACCATTTCAAATAGAGATTGGTGCCATATTTTCTCATATAAGCTTTGGAATAATAAAGTGATAAGGGAGCCTTGTTAGAGCTTTACACATGTAGTGTTGCTTTTAACCTCTCTGTGTGGCTTTCATTTCATTTTCGATATTGGTTTTAATTTACTTTATATTATTTTAAGTTTCATTCACACATCCCTGCCTCATATTCTTTAAAAGAAGTGTCCATTTCTGTGCCTTCTGCACATGGACGTTTTCACCATGGAGATTAACTTAATTAATTAATTTCTCTCTTAATTATCATGTTGGGTTCACTGGACAAATTAAGATTCTCCTATTTTATTTTCCCCAGTGAAAGCAACAGATAACAGATATGTTGAAGACACCTCTGGAAACCTGAAGAACTGAAGGATTCCACATGACTGGATCAGGGCTAAATAATTACCTTTTGACAATTCAACAAATTGGCTTCATGAAGTTATAGAACACGGAAATTGCGGGAAATTGAGTTCAAAGAAAGGTGACTAAATTCTAATTCCTGCTCTCAACATCCTTATTTATTTTATTTTTTTGGACAGGACCACTCTACAGAGGAGATAATGATTATGCTTTTATTCTGATATTTAAAAATCCTCAGAGATCCTGGTGTTATGACTACCAATGGACCAAGACATGGTATTATAGTCTCATGAAGATGTTTTGAGTAGGGGCACTGCCAACCGAAACAAAAACATGTAATTTTGAAGAGCTGCTTTATCAGTTTGTTTGTTTATGTATTTTGAAGAGAGGAGCTTAAGAATAGTCATATAATACACCAACCAACACACGAATGAGAAAAAACAGATACTACTACTACCTACTACTACAAACTTGTATATTCAAAAATCATATATACTGCGATTCTCATCACTGCATTAAGCATTAGCGGGGGGTGTTGCACCACCCCCCTTCCCACGCCCCAGTGGAAATTAAAAAGAAAGTGCATGGCCCTGAAAATAGGGTGCACTTATCTACACAAAGATAGATCTAGAATAAACTACCTAGCCACATATTTTGAGACAACTAACTTAAGGAAACAACATAATTTGACATTGTTGAGTAAAATTAACAAAATGGCCTCCTCTTTGTAATTTTTCCTAATCTGTTAACCACTATCGTAGTATATGAATAGCTGTCCACACCCAGGTCAGTGGATGCATTGTTTCTTGTGCAGATGTGCTTATCCTGATTCTAAGATCTACAGACTTCAGTCCATGTATCAAAATTTAAACAATGAAGGAACTCACGCCAAAATAAAGTAAATACATTGGATGTACACTATGCCATCTGCATTTTATGCTTGGGTATTTAATTGGAACCCATGGGCCTGATTTTCCATTGAAAAGGAACTGCTCATCTAATTAACCACAGTGTTAAAATGGGCCCTCACATGTACTTCAAAGCATTCACTTGTGTGTGTGGGGACGACGACAAAAACATGTTTCCAATATTTCAAAAGCTTTATTCATTTAAATCTATTCTTCGACCACATGGTAATATCTCTCGGAAAATCTGTCCCCTTTTGGGTGAGAAAGAAGTTGAAGCTAGGGGCGAATTCTTTGGAAATGTTCAATATTGCATCTAAATTGTAAAGAGAACATCAGTGTTGTACATATACTCGGTTAATACTTTTAAAAGATTACAAAGATCAAATCCCCCTGAAAGAATGAAGCTTATAATGTTTAGCCCCCATCCTGACAAATTCCAAACAAAGTGGAGAAAGGCTTTGGGCCTTGCTATATTTAAAATTATATGTCTGAAAATCTGAGAACATTATAACAAATGTGGATAACTTGGCACTATACCCAGCATTTTATATGATACAGCTATTGAGCTAACCTTTAACTCGTGATTCACTTATCTTCATAATGTCCATCAAACTTTTGTATTGACAGACACTGTCAAATAGCAGTCTTAAATATGACTTAACTCCCTATAATATTCAGTACATGTTTCTTAAATACAAATATACAAATAGACATGTTTTTACATAAAGATGCCATTACAAGGGCAACAGTATAATTAGCAGTTATGTTAAAAACATTGCTTCTGGTATTGTCATGTGCAATTCCAAGGTCTTTCCTGAGATGACGAGCAACAGATTTAAACCCTATAAAACTATGAACAAGAAAACCTATAGTACCACATAAGGGTGCAGGGCATATCACTAAAACGATGCCACAGAGGAAAGCAGTTTGGAAAACCAGACACGAGCTTTAGGTAACCTAAAGAAATATCTTCTTTGAAAACCTGTAACCATAGCGACGAAACACAGTTGATATCAGTTCTAATCCATTTCACAGTAATGCACAGAGGGACAGGTCTATATCAGGAGCTGAGCAGAAACCAGAGTGCTGTTGCCTAATAAAACTGGGTCGGAACAGCTGTATTTTTCAGAAACAAGCCTCATGTTTATTAGCTTCCATTCCAATACTCATGGTATAGGCCTACAAATTTGTGCCTGTCGAGCCTAGAAGAGAAAAAAACCACCAACTTCCACTTTGGCTACCTCAGTCGATTCCCAATCCTCGAATTATTAGTTTACTTTAGCATGTTTAAATATGGGAAGTGCCAGAGAAAACTAAAATCCTGGTTATATAAACTGCCTGCTATGGGAATTGAAGTGAAAGTACATTGCTGCCTTTGTTCTTTTCATGGCTGCAGAAGTCCCCTTAAGTCTTTAAAGAAGATCAGCTGAAATCAAATGTGTGTGTGTATGTATGTGGAACAGCACTGTTAAGGAAAGATCTGCATAAGAAAGGAGACAGACCTTCAGAATGGCAGCCAAGTTAGTTAGCTGCATGTTATATATATATATATATATATATATATATATAGTTAAGATACTCACAAACAGATACAGGAACCAACCCTATGGACCAAATGCAAGTAGTAGGACATGTGACAACCTACAAAACACAGAACTACAGTAACAATAGTGGGTTGCCAAAGACTGGACAATAGGATGGTGATGGCAATATACAGTCTTCAGAGGGATATTTTTAATCTATAATCTGTTTAAAAATACAGATAGCAATGCCTGCAAAAATCTGCAACAAAATCCACCTGCACTTCTCCTACCAAGTAACAGTATCATATTATGTGGAGTACTTATTCTTTATCATATTTCTGTTTCATGTTCAAACAAGACTGTGGACTGGGTGTTGTGTGTTGATGATTGACTGATATTTACATATTATGCATTAATAACAAGTAAATCCAGATTGGAACCACAGTCAAGTCAATCAGGTTAAAATACAATTTACAGAGTATATGAAATAGACAAAATAGTGTGTATTTCCATTAAAGGCATAAAATGCTTTATTAAAAATAAATGTCTCATGGTGTTTGACACAACTGTATTGATGTAGCAGATGAAGTAAACATTATTATTATTATTATTATTATTATTATTATTATTATTATTATTATTATTATTATTATTGTTATTGTTATTGTTATATTAAGTTGCATAAACAGTTGCATTTTGTGGATTAATTAAAAATGAATAACTAATAAAACTGTCCACTGAACTACACATTTTTTCCAACAGTCCTTCCTTCCCAGGATGTATCAATTATATACAAGTTACAGTGAGGGAAAAAATAATTTGATCCCCTGCTGATTTTGTACATTTGCCCACTGACAAAGAAATGATCAGTCTATAATTTTATTGGTAGGTGTATTTTAACACTGAGAGACAGAATAACTGCAAGAAAAACCAGAAAAACGCATTTCAAAAAAGATATACATTAATTTGCATGTTAATGAGGGAAATAAGTATTTGATCCCCTATCAACCAGCAAGATTTCTGGTTCCCAGGTGTCTTTTATAAAGGTAACGAGCTGAGATTAGGAGCACTTTCTTATAGGGAGTGTTCCTAATCTCAGCTCGTTACCTGTATAAAAGACACCTGTCCACAGAAGCAATCAATCAATCAGATTCCAAACTCTCCACCATGGCCAAGACCAAAGAGCTGTCCAAGGATGTCAGGGACAAGATTGTAGACCTACACAAGGCTGGAATGGGCTACAAGACCATCGCCGAGCAGCTTGGTGAGAAGGTGACAACAGTTGGTGCGATTATTCGCAAATGGAAGAAACACAAAATAACTGTCAGTCTCCCCCTCGGTCTGGGGCTCCATGCAAGATCTCACCTCATGGAGTTTCAATGATCATGAGAATGGTGAGGAATCAGCCCAGAACTACACGGGCAGCTGGGACCATAGTCACCAAGAAAACAATTGGTAACACACTACGCCGTGAAGGACTGAAATCCTGCAGCGCCTGCAAGGTCCCCCTGCTCAAGCAAGCACATGTACAGGCCCGTCTGAAGTTTGCCAATGAACATCTGAATGATTCAGAGGAGAACTGGGTGAAAGTGTTGTGGTCAGATGAGACCAAAATCAAGCTCTTTGGCATCAACTCAACTTGCCGTGTTTGGAGGAGGAGGAATGACCCCAAGAACACCATCCCCACCGTCAAAAATGGAGGTGGAAACATTATGCTTTGGGGGTGTTTTTCTGCTAAGGGGACAGGACAACTACACCGCATCAAAGGGACAATGGACGGGGCCATGTACCGTCAAATCTTGGGTGAGAACCTCCTTCCCTCAGCCAGGGCATTGAAAATGGGTCGTGGATGGGTATTCCAGCATGACAATGACCCAAAACATACAGCCAAGGCAACAAAGGAGTGGCTCAAAAAGAAGCACATTAAGGTCCTGGAGTGGCCTAGCCAGTCTCCAGACCTTAATCCCATAGAAAATCTGTGGAGGGAGCTGAAGGTTCGAGTTGCCAAACGTCAGCCTCAAAACCTTAATGACTTGGAGAGGATCTGCAAAGAGGAGTGGGACAAAATCCCTCCTGAGATGTGTGCAAACCTGGTGGCCAACTACAAGAAACGTCTGACCCTCTGTGATTAACAACAAGGGTTTTGCCACCAAGTACTAAGTCGAAGGGGTCAAATACTTATTTCCCTCATTAACATGCAAATCAATTTATAACTTTTTTGAAATGCATTTTTCTGGATTTTTTTGTTGTTCTGTCTCTCACTGTTAAAATACACCTACCATTAAAATTATAGACTGATCATTTCTTTGTCATTGGGCAAACATACAAAATCAACAGGGGATCAAATACTTTTTCCCCCACTGTATCTATGACTATATTCATAGATATGAAGTTGTATGTGCTGTATTTCACAACACAGCATGGCATAACACTTAAAAAGACCATTAAAAACCGCATATAAACATCGAAGATATTGTAGGAAGGCAATTTTATATTCCAAAAGACATCAAAGGTCAGATCAAAGGTAGTAAAATACATTTTATTGAACCTCCTGAATTTTATTAATATTCTACACACACTTTCCAGCATTTAGAAGGTACCACAAACTGTCATCAAAGGAATGGAAGAAATCCATTGGAACTGGGATGGAGGTTAATGTGAGTTGCATGGGATTTGCCCCAAAGTAGGCTGTTGTCACAGTTCCATGAAAAGTGGTAGACAGGCTGCAGTCAATGGGACAATCCCATAACTATAGGTTTATTAAAGGTGATCTAATAATACTAGGACATAGTGACACACATTATGTTGTTCCACTGTTCAGTAAGGGCCATATACACGCAGAAAATGGAAATCCATAGCTGCATAATATAGTTCAAACCTTCAATGTATTTGGGGTTGTACAATAAGAGTTTGTTTGTGCATGGGACAGATCAATATGATTTTTAAATGTGCACTGGTTAGTATTTATACTTTCTAAAGCTTTGAGTTAGATCATTTTCATATTGTACTGCATTTAAATCCAGACAGAGACGAGGTAGATGTGGGAAACCAAAATGAAAGCAGTGCTTTTCTCATTTAAGCAGCTTTGAAATGTTCACTGGATCGTATTTGAAAATCGTAAAAGTGCTGTAAATTTCACACTAGAACAAAAAGTGCCTGTTAATGTCTTCAAGTTGCATGGAAAATCTGTTCAAATTTCTATTGGTTTCTCATTTCCACATGTAGTTTTTTTTTCTCTGGTAGAACAAAAAATAAATACATAATTGAATATTGTTGTTTTAAACTAAGGTTTCTATATGTTTTCCCTTACCTTTCCCATTCCTGGTGTTTATGTGTCTTGCACAACGCACCTTAACACATTGAAGCCAATATACTAGTCAAGAAAAGCTACTTTTATTCAAACCGTATGGTGTTTTATACACCTGGCTATGGAATTGTTGTGATAACCGAGAGCTGTCCTGTATTAGATAGCCTATTATTATGATGGTTTGTTCTGCCAAAGACATTCCACAACACCAGGTACAGACTAGTTTCAGGAGTAAATTATTTCCTCACACTTAACATCGCAAGAGTTTTCATGGAGAAAATCACGAAGAGGCTGCAGCCTTTTAATATTAAATGTTTAACAGGAAAGGAAACTCAGCTCATGCCAAACATTGACCCATTCACCCATATGCAAATTATAAACCTGGCAGTTTGATGGCAGCTTTTTGCTCACCAGAAGTTTCTTAATTCTTTGTAATGGAAAATTCACTGTCAACTACAGAGACTGTAACTTGTGTTTGACAGGGGGAGCAAAATGTTTACTTAATATGAGACCTTAACTTTAAAGCAGCCTGGAGGTTGGAGTCAGGAACAACAGTGATATATACAGAGCCAGTGCTTAACCCATTGGGGGCAGTAGCCAAAAGCCTAAATATTGCAGATCCGAGAACAAAACAACCACATAAAAGATAGGAAGATTAAATCATAAACTGTGGCATGACATAGAATGGACAGGCTTTAGATAGAAGTAAGTGGAAACATCTTGGGGGGGGCTTCATCCAGCTGTGGATCTATATGGTCTGATAGTGATGGTGGGGAAATGTATTCCACTGATCTATGTATCAGTTGCATGGAGTGGTGGACATTACAATATCTACTTGTATTAAAATAAGAAAAAATAGCCAGCACCAAAATAGCATTCCACAGTACAAGCATGGGCTCAAAGGGAGTTTGGTAAATAATAAATACATTCAAACAAATTGTTGCAATTTGTTGCATTGAATTATGTGTAGTGGTGGCTAGAAAATGTGCCAGGCTGGGGAAGTGTTTTAGAATTTACACCTGCTTGGTGGGACCTCACTAAGAATAAGTAAGAATCTAATTGTATTACTTACTAGTTTCTTTACATTGTCATGAATAATTGGCATTGGTATTTAAAACTCTAATTTAGTAAGAACTGGAGTTAAATTGGCTAATTGAAAACACAAAGCCATAGACGAACGAGTTATATCAAGAAATATAGCTGTTGTTTACATGACATGCACAAAAAACAATCATATACTTACACAGTACTGGGATTGGAGACATTTTATAAAGTTATAAAATGCAATGCAATGCGATGAAAACAAATGTGTATAATGATATGTTTCACCATGACACACCACAGAACTTAATTACATGGAGTCCCAGAGTCCCAAGTATGGTGATTCTATTTTGTGGTCTTGTTGATTAAAAAAAAATTATATATATATATATATATATATATGCTATTTGTGTGTATATATATACAAATCATCATTTTAAAAAATTTCACTACAGCCACTAGCAACAGGAAATACTTAACCTGACAACTACAATCTCACCATAACAACAATAATAAGTACATAATGAAAAACAAAACATACCCCTTTCCTTTAGTATGAATCCAACCTGTTGTTGGTTTGTTTTTTCCAACCTTGATGGGTGTGCTCTTCTTTAAATCATGTTTTTTCCCTCAATTGTGCTTGAGTTCGTGAGTAGCCAATCAGCACATGCACACAAGGTGTAACTGTAATCCTCTAACTGTTGTTAAATATTTAACCATTACCTCACAATATTTTCAGATTTTTTTAAAACAAGTTTTAAAATAAGTGTGTGTGGGGGATGGGGCTTGTCCTGCTTGAGACCCTTAGCAATTGCTTTGTCTGTTTATATCTAGCGCCATGGCTAAGGTCTGTGTGAAATCTTGTGGCAATATCTTATGAAATTCCAATGCAGAACTGTATGTGCTGGGAAAAATGTACATTTTCCTCTCAGGTTTTCAAATAAAATGTTACCCCACAAATGGAATAAATGAACTGTGCAGCTCTGTCTACTGGCCAAATCTGTCTCTTACCTACTAGCCAGTTTTCAGTGGGGTGACGCACATCACACCAAAATCAGGGCAATTTCCCAGAACACTTCTTGCTGGTGCCCCATAATGCTTCTTTGTTGATGAAGCCAATACGCAATTGCTATAGACTGGCTAGGAAAATAAAGAAGAAAAAATCAAACTTTACGCTAACCACACTGTCTTTGAATCGTCTATGATTAAAAAAAGGGAGCAATAACACTAACATGTCAAACAAATATTGACATTTTTTTTCTCCAAATCATTCTAAACACCCAAACTTTCCAAGGCCTATTTCATTGGAAACAGTAACAGACTAATGTATCAGACTCTGTTACTGAAGTTTACTTCAGTAACAGACTCTTCTTAAACAGGCCACACCCCAATATGTTTCTTCACTAATACTCCTATCTTAACCTAACATTAAACAAACATGATATCTCTTAATGTTTTGGCCCTTTGCCTTTGTTAAGCAAGATTTAAATAACCTAACTTAGCCCACACACAGGATGCCATTGAGAGAAATAACATAATTTGAGTTTCATGCATTTTTACACAAGTTCATTCCTAGGTGAAATAGTGTCGGGTAAAGAAGCTGAAACTGAAGCAGACACGTAGCTCAGTGAAAGCTGTGTATCACAGCATTTGGGTGGGAAGCAGCATCCTTAAGCTTCTTTGTGGGCCAAATCAATCCAGTCATTAATTAGCAAAGGCAGCTTTTTCATGGAAATCAATTACTTTACTACATTGAACAAGCTGACAATTAAAACTTTCTGATCAAAATGATAAACACAGCTTGTAAAGAGTTATGGGGTGATTATTAAGTTGTTTTGATTTATTGTTTTGTGCTTTTCTCCAGCGTAAAATGTGCTCCCCCATTTTTTTTAAAGTTAACGTTCAGCAAAAGAGGTTTACAGTTTTTAAAATAATTAGTTTGGTTAATTTGAAATTAAATTGAGCACAAACACACTGCCAAAGTGAACTTGTATGTAAAGTCAAATCTGTCTTGTATATACAGTGGGGGAAAAAAGTATTTGATCCCCTGCTGATTTTGTACGTTTGCCCACTGACAAAGAAATGATCAGTCTATAATTTTAATGGTAGGTGTATTTTAACAGTGAGAGACAGAATAACAACAAAAAAATCCAGAAAAATGCATTTCAAAAAAGTTATACATTGATTTGCATGTTAATGAGGGAAATAAGTATTTAGCCCCTTTGACTTAGTACTTGGTGGCAAAACCCTTGTTGGCAATCACAGAGGGTCAGACGTTTCTTGTAGTTGGCCACCAGGTTTGCACACATCTCAGGAGGGATTTTGTCCCACTCCTCTTTGCAGATCCTCTCCAAGTCATTAAGGTTTCGAGGCTGACATTTGGCAACTCTTGTTGCTTCTTCTTGAGCCACTCCTTTGTTGCCTTGGCTGTGTGTTTTGGGTCATTGTCATGCTGGAATACCCATCCACGACCCATTTTCAATGCCCTGGCTGAGGGAAGGAGGTTCTCACCCAAGATTTGACGGTACATGGCCCCGTCCATCGTCCCTTTGATGCGGTGCAGTTGTCCTGTCCCCTTGGCGAGTTGAGTTGATGCCAAAGAGCTCAATTTTGGTCTCATCTGACCACTACACTTTCACCCAGTTCTCCTCTGAATCATTCAGATGTTCATTGGCAAACTTCAGACGGGCCTGTACATGTGCTTTCTTGAGCAGGGGGACCTTGCGGGCGCTGCAGGATTTCAGTCCTTCACGGCGTAGTGTGTTACCAATTGTTTTCTTGGTGACTATGGTCCCAGCTGCCTTGAGATCATTAACAAGATCCTCCCGTGTAGTTCTGGGCTGATTCCTCACCATTCTCATGATCATTGAAACTCCACGAGGTGAGATCTTGCATGGAGCCCCAGACCGAGGGAGACTGACAGTTATTTTGTGTTTCTTCCATTTGCGAATAATCGCACCAACTGTTGTCACCTTCTCACCAAGCTGCTTGGCGATGGTCTTGTAGCCCATTTCTGGATTTTTTTGTTGTTATTCTGTCTCTCAGTGTTAAAATACACCTACCATTAAAATTATACACTGATCATTTCTTTGTCAGTGGGCAAATGTACAAAATCAGCAGGGGATCAAATACTTTTTTCCCTCACTGTATAGGACAGGTCAAACCATTACATTATGTAGTACTTCCCAAAAATTCCTCCCCATCTACATGGATATCACCAAAGTGACCTGACCATGAAAATAGTCCATAAACCAGGGGAAAGAATTCAATACATTTTCCAAGCTTTTAAGTTGAAATCTTTTATTTGTACAGGCCGAATCACTTTTAGCATTTAGTCTTTCTAACTGAAAATACAGAGGATCCTATCAGAGAATGCAGTCCAGTTTTGATATTTTTCCTCATATGAAAGCTCATTGCTAATTTGAAGCGCCTGGATATTTTGCAATGTATTATTTTCCTTTGATGTGAAAGGAAGATAGGCTTAAAATTTAGCTGGCTTTAAAATTGCTCAGAAAGCAGGTAGCACAAACAAATCGCAGTCACACAACCAGAAGGTTAGGTATGCAGGAGGACAACCAAAACCAAAATAGAGCTCATCCTAATAGCGCCAAAAGGGAACAAAGTAAATATCTAGAGCATGTTTGCTGGCTTTTCAAAGAAGAGGCACACGGCATTTCTGTTTGAAGTTCGATGATACAGTTAAACAAGGGCAGGAACAGTGGTCTTTCACCTGCTGTCTACAAGCAGAGGAAATCTTTGGAGTCATATTGAATCTGGCAGCCAGAGAAGGAATGTAAGACCGAACAGGAAGCAGTGTTGCGTCCATGCTATGGCTATGAAAATAAAGGATTAAGAAATCAAAAAATAATCGGATCGCAATGTGTTTGACTTTCACATAAGGACAAAAAGGGGAAGCAACAAAGTACCCATAAACACAAATTGTTCCGCTTTTCTTTAAATTTAGAAATGAAACACCACCAAATACACGTTTAGTTTAACACGATCACAAAATTATCTCAGTGCTGTAAAAGATGTGATAAAGAGGGACATTTTAATTTTAACATAAGCACAAAAGGAAGGTCACTAATGAGAGAAGGCCTCTTGACCCATACATCTCATTTGGGTGCATGCCAATGCGCAAACTGATCCTAGGATTTCATCTACCGGATAATTGAGGGATCCAAGGGTGTCTGTTTCAGCAATACGACTGGGTAACATGTTGCAGACTCCCCGCAACCTTCTGTCTGAAGAAGTGGCTCCTGATTTTCAGTTGACAGTTTCTCTCAACAATTTTATCAATCAGTATTTTGGGGATGCTGTCCTGTTGTCAGATCTGGCTATTTTAAGCTTAGGCTTCTGGCGTTTGCAAGGTGTCTGCTTACAATGTTTCCAACTGTGGCAATAGACTGCACACCCCATGGGTCTTGTCATCCTTAACCTGTGGTGTCAATGCTACCAGCATGCAATACACCACACATTCATGGAGGTCAAGTAAAAACCAGCATTCTTTCAAAGCAAAACTATAAAGGTTTTCAGTTTCTTATAAAGCAAATAATTAAACACTGTGAGCACATGAATGGCTTTCATTAGATTATTGCCCTTTCTAGTTTAATATACCTCCTATTATTTCATTTTATTTAGCATTTTAACGTGTATGAAGGCATAAAATTAAGCATGAATGGCATTTCTACCACGTTTTTCTTTCTTTGTTGGGGAATGTTGGAATGTGTTGACTTCCTCTTCATTAAGCAGTTATGAAATCCCAATGACATAATCCATTGGTTGCAGGAATGGGTTGATGCATGGCCTAACAAATCTGTGTGTGCACTGGGGCCTGATTAAAAACATCTATAGGTGCTGGCATTCTTATTAGGCAATGACTGTGTATTGGGTTCATTTGTCGCCCTAGCTCCCCATGAGAAACTGAAGGCTCCCAGCTTGTTCTTCAATTATATCCAGTATTGTGACTCATCATTGCAAATACATTAGGAGAGCTGATCTCGGGTAAACAATCTAATTATGTTACATAAGCTTTCGGGGGGAGGGGGGTTTCATCACTGGAAAATGTTGGTATTTTCCAAAAATGTACTTTTAGTATGATCAGATACACAAATTTTGTTCAAAACATAAATAGGAATTATTGTGTTCATGAAAACTTGTGGTTAAGTGTTTTATGCTTGTATGTTCTGTGACAGTGAGCGTGGAATTATCTGCTTTCACAGTTGCTGTCATTTTAATTTAATAATAATAATGAAACAGTATACTACAGTAAACAAACAATGAACCAATTGCCAGTATAACAGTTTTCAATTTAAAAACATCATATCTGTAAACTAAACGTTTGACTACAGTACAAATTCCAGGATACTTTCTAATATTATTTGGTGCATCCCAGAATTCATTCATACTTCAATTTCTTTTGAAACAATGGTAAACATTGAAAATATTCACACATACAACAGATGAGGTATTTGTGTTCATGTAAATGGGTGTGGCAAAGAGAAACAATTTAATATAATTATTTGTGAAGACCATAATCCATTATAAATCTATTTTCAGAAAGCAGACCTTTTTCAAAGATATATGGGAAATAATTGTCGCTTCAGGCAAAATTGTACAAGCTGTCTTGTTGAATGTAGCGACACCTGGCAGATGAAATTCAGTGTGCTCAAGTGCAAGGTGTTACATGCAGGTAACACAAACATGCACTATAATTACACTATGGCAGGAATAAAACTGGAAGAAGTAACGCATGAAAAAGACCTAAGAGTCTACATGGACTTTCCATTCAAACAATGTGGGGAAGCAATACAAAAGGCAAACAGAATGTTAGGGTATATTGTCAAAAGTGTAGAATTGAGAACAAGGGCAGTAATGTTCAGACTGTACAATGCACTAGTTAGAGCTCATCTGGATACTGTGTACAGTTCTGGGCTCCACACTTCGAGAAAGATATCGCTGCTCTAGAGGCAGTTCAGAGGAGAGCAACCAGACTTATTCCAGGTCTGAAGGGAATGTCCTACTGAGAGACTGAGGACCTGAACCTTTTCACCCTGGAACAGAGGAGACTACGTGGGGACTTGATTCAAGTCTTCAAAATCATGAAAGGCATCGACCACATCAAATCAGAGCAGCTTTTCCAGATCAGCAGGGACACATGCACCCGGGGACACAAATTGAAATTGGGCTTCAAGGCATTCAAGATGGAAAACAGGAGACACTTCTTCACACAGAGAGTTGTCACAATCTGGAACAAACTCCCCAGCGATGTGGTTGAAGATGAAAATGTGGGAACATTTGAAAATAGACTGGATAGGATCCTTGGATCACTCAGTTATTATCATTAATGCACACCAAACGAGCACGATGGGTCGAATGGCCTCCTCTCGTTTGTAAACTTTTTTATGTTCTTATGTTCTTCTTAAGTTGAATATGAATTTATACTTATACTTTTTATTTTAAGGAAACTGTTTAACAGGAACACTCGTACCCCTGCTTTGTTAGTGTTGTAGACCAATTGTAACTTCAAATGTAAGGTATTATACATCACGTATATATTTAGGGTTTTTGTATTAGAATCCATGCATATGTTCTTTGGCCTTCATGTTAAATAGGACTAAGTTGCATTATACACATGTACATAAGCTATTATACTGTATGTTAAGCAAGTTTAAATGTACCTCTTCATTTTAAAGAAGAGTTCATGATTCCATTAAAGAGATGCTTTTTGAATAACTGCATGTAAATTAATAGTGCTTTCATACACTATAGGCATCATATCAATCCAGAATGTCTTTGTTTTTTATTTATTTAGATGTATACTGTATTTCTAGTCACTCACTCTTCTGTGTACATATAAGCTTAAAATCCTAGAAACTGTTTAAGTTTTGGGCCTGTTGTTTATTAAATGTGCTGCACGCACACATCCACACAAGTAAATCATTTAGTTTTTTGTTGAATACCTAGTCCAATGGGCTCCACTTCAAAAGCTTTTGAAAAAGCCAAGAGCTAAAACTAGCAATTATTAAATTACACAGCCTTGTTTTGGTTTTTCCTGCCAACATTATCTGTAAGACACCACACAGAGCTCATATTTTCTATGTTTTAAAAAATAAAAAAGGGGGTTTTGAGTCACAGAAATAAACAAATCATTAACAGAGATTAATGTTGGAAAAGGGAAGCCATTTTGGTCATCAGCGCTGACAGAACAAATTAGGATTAGTACCACAGGGTCGGCCCTGGGCCAGTGCTATGCTTTCACTACAGGATTTTGAACTGGGGCCAGGAAATGGCTTGTGGCGATACATTCCGCCTTCCGCCCAGGATGCATGAAAATCCCTCAATAAAGACGGAAGATATCAGGAGTCAATTGAGAAGGCAATTCTCCTGTCTTCAGTTCTCTAGATGAGGTTTGCTTTCTTTAAGTTAGGGTACCACAACTATTGGGCAGGCAGTGGAATTCATTGATTGCTCATTATTTAATGATTAATATCTTTACAAGAAAGGGAGGTATGTCTGAAGGACAAACGTGTAAAATAATCAACAGATGACAAAATCGCTCTTCTCTCTGATCCAAAAAATAGTTAAGCTATTCAAAATATTTCACGCATCAGAGGTTCATTTGCACTTACTTTTGTATCCTACAAAGAGTCAGCAACTAAACACTATAATGTAATGAATCATCTCACATAAGGGAATGTCATCTGTGACGCTGAACTTCATTGCCTTATTGTATTGCACACCTCACTGCAAGACAGTGAGTTTGGAAATACACTGATGCCAGCCAAACTTAAGATCCAAGGTCACCCAAGTGGATTGAATTGCTGTCATGCTTTTCATGCTTCGAGCATGCTTAGCCACGAGGCTTTGCGTCTCATTCTGGCACCACATGTCCATCATCCTTGTCCATCTCATTGGTAGGATTAAATGACCCAGCTGCCAGAAGGTCAGGCAGTCACCACCTGAACTGCTGTCTGCTGCCTTCTGCAACTTGCCCTTCATTAAGATACATGTTAAGTATAGTAAAATAACTATTTAGTTTTTACCCAATACACAGAGGCGATTCTAGGGTATGTGGGGGCCCCAGGCAAAATAACT
Organism: Amia ocellicauda; assembly: GCF_036373705.1. Lineage (NCBI taxonomy): Eukaryota > Metazoa > Chordata > Actinopteri > Amiiformes > Amiidae > Amia > Amia ocellicauda. The sequence goes on from NC_089852.1 coordinate 16,584,839, forward strand.
CCTGACGATGATGCCTCGTGGGGGGTGGGTGCGTCGGAGTTTTCTTTCGTGAGAGCGGGGGGGGGCGGACCGAGGGGGGGGGTTCCCATTTGGGGGCCCCCCCTCAGCCCGGGTCCCAAGGCAATTGCCTAGGATGCCTACCCCCTAGCGACGCCCCTGCCAATACAACACTCCCGTATCACTTGTGTAGTTGACAATTGAATGGAATTGTTTTTTTAACCCCATTCTTCATGGGAAATCATTCATTACTCTTATTCTTTTGAATATCCATAACTTCAAAAAGGTACTCCAATGAACAATTCAAAGGAACAAACCTGTGAAACACTGATTACACAATGTAACACTTTTTTTGTTGTTGTTCCTGGGTAGTAAGTGTTATTTCCTAAGTGCTTATGCCTCAAAAGTATAGAACATGTCTATTATTCCACACAAACTTTACTTTTGTGACCTGGACAGTGATATTTTGAAATGTAACTATTTCCAATGAGGAAATCGGCAACTTTGTGTCTTTTCGTTCACATTGTCAGAAAAAAACAATATACTGTATTTACAAGTTTTTGTGTATTTTCATTCACATAAAGTCAGAAAAAACAACATATGAATCCAAATTAACATGTATTTATACTAAAGTAATACAAAAATTACTACAAAAGATTTAGAAGTGAGTAGTTTTTCGAGATTTACGATTATACTGGCACAACATAGACACAAATGTGTGAGTGAGAGCAAGCAACTGATGCCTTACAGTTAATACAATGAAGACTGCAAAAGTTGAAAAATATAGGGATATATAGCTCCCTAAAGTACTATGTCTCCTTAGTTGATCAGCTGGTACAATTCTCCATTGGGCTCCAATTGTCCAGACATAGCAAATTCAGATCTGCGATGTCATATCTAACTGGGACATCCACCAAGGCAGCTAACAAACAGTCATCACTGAACTGGTAGTCTACCATTCAGGTAAATTCAAAGGAACTCTTCACAGCATGCAGGAAACTATGCTTTGAAAATAATAAAGCAGCATAATCTCTGAGAGAAATGGGATCAGACTCAATTCCAGTGAATATCCTTCCACAAGCTTTGCTCTTACCATAGGTCTAACAGCAAATGCAGTAATACTGAGCCTTACATAAAACAATTACAAGCATCTGGGGTAGAATGCACAAATCTGATTACATAACAGCTACTGCTGCTCCTCATTTTCATACATTTTAATCACATGCTAGCCTGTTTTTCATTTACATCCCATGATGGAGTTGGTAAACAAGATATTTTCTATTGCTGTGAGCACAAGGGACCATTACATTAGGGCCTTTAATTTGCTGACCTAATACAACATACACAGTTTTGATTAATGCAAAAATATATGTTATCAAAGGATTATAGAAACATTAGGGCCTCCAGCTATTGTGATGCATCAAAAATTCAGCTACACACATGCTCTGACAGAGAAAGCTCCTAGATTTTACAGCTACAAATATGTCAGTTAGAACTCTCAGTATATTTGCATACAGTTATACCCTGCTTTACATGACCCCGCCTTGCACATATTCATTATAGCACAAATGTAATGAATTAGTTAAATACAAATATATATATCCAAGGTGAATTTGAAAATGGCTAACTTCAGGCTAGTTGTGGATCAAGCCACTGTTGTGCAACTGATTTATAGAAAAATTACTGGTAAGTGATAAAACATCAGCTACTGACTAATGATAAAATATCCTCTGAAAACAAATGGCAATTATGGACATTACATGACTGATGTGTTGAAAGCCAGTGAAAGACAAAACACATTACAACTGACATGCTGTCTCTCAATGAAACAAAATTAAGTGAAACAAAGGAGACAGAGAACAGGGAACAAACCCCTTCAGTAGCTCACATTGTAAACTGCATTTGATGTGGAGATCAACAATATCTATGGGGATTAGATTAATAACGCATACAATTACAGACTCTCAGGATAGCCAATTGCAATGCATTTAAGTTTTAATACCCACTTATTCAACCTTGCTTTTCAATGGATGCACAGTTTTAAATCCCTAAACTAGAAAATAAAAACATACAAACAGAAGAATGGTTGCAAACAAGAGGAGGCTTCTCAGCCCATGTTGTTCAGCTGCTTGTTAATAACTACTCTATCTCTGAACCTCCTCTAGCTGTTTCTGGAACAATCCCAGAGAGTCTGCATCAACTGCATGGCTGGTTAACTAGTTTCAAATTCTCATGGCTGATACAACTATTTTTCACTTGTGACTACATGTCCTGTCATTCATTTTTGAGCTTGATGTAGTCCTTTGGGTTTGCTTTAATTACAATAAAAATAACCATCTTAATTGTACATAACGCCTTTCATCCATTTATATGTTTTAAAAGCAACTAAAACAATGGCAATAATAGCAGAGGAAATAATATACAATAAAACTTACAAAACTAAATTAAACTTATAAAACTAAAATACTTGCAGCAACAGTAGCAGGTATAAAATGATGTGCTTAGACTGGGTTTAAGTGCTAACAAGATCACTGTCCCTTGTACAGACATCGATCAAATCCGCTCATAATCTCAGTTCTTTAAATAAAGCCTTTGAGACCGAGAATTATTTTGATCACTCTTCTTTGAACCACCCTCTCTGTAATGCGCAGACCAAAACAATAAAGTAATCCCTCGAGATTCGCACATTCAACTTATGTGGTTTTCGAATGCAATTTATGAATGGGCACCCAAGCAGCAGAATCAATTTTGAAATGCTCAAAATGTGAACAATGGATGCAAAGGGTTATGTTGATTGTATACGTTTTAATATAACATTTAACTCAAAATTAAAATGTCGTATTGTCTTGCCAGAAATGTATAACTCAAGAAAGTTCTGAAGCATCATCATACGTTCAGTCTCTTCGTACCCAAGCTGTGCCAACTACAAAACACAGTAATGCACGGCTTGGGTTTCTGGGGATGAAGCTGCAGCGCTTGCCCAGCCAATCCATTAAGAGTTTAGTTGTTGTAAAGCAACATCGTCTTGAATTATTGCATGAATTCATATTAAAGATCCTTGACATTGAGTTCCAGGTGGCCTGGTAGCAACCAATAATGATTAAGATTGTCCTTGATCTCAACAGAACATTTCATTTGATAGTGCTTTATATCTATGTCAATTGAAAAAAAATAACTGAACATGATATTGTAACTGTATAAGTAATGTACTAACTGAAATATCTTTCATGGTTTCCTTTAGTGTAATAGAGGTGTATAAAATATACTGTCTGAGTAACACACATCACCATTGTTGACTATGTGATAATGCCCTCAAGGTTACAAGAGTTTTCCAGGAATGCAACTGTCATGTATCTCAAGGGATTACTGTATTCTACATTATATCTTACACGTACATTGTATCATATTAATATGACTGCATTTAATTTTGATTCATCATGATTCCATGTAAGGAAACCCTCAACAGGTCAAGTGGACTGAGAAAGTGAAACGAAACTAAATTAAATTTTCAGCATGTATCTACGAGTTCTTGCACAGTTTTTCCTAACACTCTTCCAACACCACATTCAGCCTTACCGCAACATACTGTGAATCTGATACAGATCCATCAGCGTCTGTGCTGTATAACCCTTCTGCCAGAATGTGTGCAGAATGTATTAATACATTTTGCAAAAATACCACTTCTGATAAGTCGTAATTGTTTGGTTATATCTGATCCAGTTTTTATTTTTCAGTCATTTGTTGTTGAGCTTTGCCTTTAGACCCATTTATTGTGGTATGGCAATAAATAAAACTCCTTATTAGGGTGGTATTTTATTACTCATTATTACTGTTAATGTTCTTGATTATTGTAAAGAGTACATATAAAGTTTAATGAAGCGGATGGCAAAGAGGTGCAAACGTCAACGTGGACTGCGGTCTACCACATTATAGGTCATCTGTATCTACAATATTATTCTCATTGCTGAAATACTCAGATGTTAAGTATTTACTGTTAATAATCCTAACCGATACCATTATTTAGTACTGAAAACAATCCAACAATGCCTTTGTCGAAATCCCTTGATAATATCTGGCAGCAAAGAAACTTAAAATTTTATTGACAGCCTGCTCCCTGAAAGAGATGGAGAAAAAACACATGGAGGCTATATTGTCAAACAAACATTTACTGCATTCTATAGGTAACATAGCACTCCAGCCATCAGAAGAAAAACATGTGTATTACATGTGAGATCCCAGCTGCTGCAAGCAACAAGGCTTGAGAGAGGAGAAAAACCATAGTAACTGAGCATCCTTCAGTCCTATAGAATGTGAATCCCCGATATCCATACTTGCCCTTTCTGAGGCATGGGCACTAGGGCATTATTCCTTCAGTCATTTATGGCTTCACCAATTACATGTTAAAGGAAAACATTTTGCACAATTTGTGTCCATCAATATGTCATTCCAACAATAGAAATTTACATACAAAATTTAAAAAATAATATGAGGCTGTTTTTCTAAAACCATTTATTGCTTAACAGACATACAAGGTAATGTAAGGGAATGTCTCTGGTGCATCTTCTTCATATACCAAGGAAGAAATTATAGTTTGATCCAAATAGTTTGATTATCAGTCCATTCATCTGCTTCTGGTAACCAAGTGTGTATGCTGGTGATACCATCAGGAATGGACTGCTTAGGGCAGATGTTCACCCTAAGGGTGATAGTCTGGCACGAATGGCCACAAATTCCATTTGTGGTGCAGGTGGCCACATGTTCCTTGGTCCCTCCCCCTTCCCTTCCCTCCCCCAAACAGGGGAGTCAAACTCATTATTGCACAATATTAATATTATTTTTTCTTAAATAATTATACTAAATAAAGTAACATAAAAATCGAATTACGGGATGAGAAACCAATCATGTCCACTTGCATTGAAAATGTGTCTTGGGTAAGAAGCTTTTAACACTGATTGAAGCAAACACTTTTTATTGGTATAAGGTTAAGAATATCACTTGTGCTGTCCCTTTTCTGCATGTCATTTACACAAAGACCGTTAAGATAAAGTGAGCTTGAAAACAAATCTGAGATTAAAGGTATGTGTTTTGGCCTTCATCAAGCGCAGCAGGCAATTACCAAGAGGAATAAAGCTGGCATGATCACTAATGCATACATTTTGGTTCAATGGAACATGTCAAAGCTTTTTTTTTTTTTTTTTTTTTTTACTTTGCCTACTACATTAAGAAAGAGGAATAACAGTTAATGAGGTTGCAAAAGTGCAAGTCAGGCATATAGAGTTCTTTGCTGTGATTACATTTTTATGGTTAAAAAAATGCAAGTCCAGTTCCTTTCAGCAAAACAGCTCCCTTAAAAAACTTGAAAACAATTATACACATTTTTTATAATTTTGATTCCTGGACAGGCCAGGAAAAGAAAATTATTCACTATAACGATAAACCATGAAAAATGTTCAATATCATCATCTTACAACTACCAAAAGGACTAGAATTAAACACATCCCATCCACTTCATGAAACTATAATTCCAAGAGCCAGTTAACAGTTAACAGTTAACAGTTAATACAGTGTCAGTGTCTTATAAGTCCCACAAAAGTGGATTAATAATGAAAATAACTTACATTCCAAAGGGCCCATCCAACTCCATGTAAAATCACACTCTGCATTTGTGAGACTGGGTTTAGATTTCATGCCGTATTATTTAGCTCAGCAAAGAAGACTCTGAGAGAAATAGTTAGTTTATTCGTAACCTGTTCACAAGTTCAAATCTGTGTAACATACACAGACATAAAATGTCCTGATGTACTGCACTGATTATAACATGAGACTGCTAACATTCCTTAGATATTACACTGTGCTATGCCCTATTAAAATTAATGTCACCTTAAATTAGTGTTAGACTAAGACAACTTTTTTTTTTTTTTGGAATAAATTTTTAAGATTATGATCTTTCTAAACCTGTTATGTAACAACTGTTACACTTAGAAAACATTGTGAACCTCTTGGTGTCTCTTGTGTATGGCTAAAGACAAAACATACATTTAATTTCTTATGAGATGCACTTGCATTAACACTTTAAATCCTCAAATGGTACCAACCATTTCACCACAACAGACTATTTCAATCTCAAAACAAATTAGGACCCAGTGCCACAAGTGGAAATTAAGAGCATGTCCATTTAGGAATGAACACTGGTATTTTTCAACTGCACTAATTCAGAATCACCAAAATAGACAGTCGCAGTTCAAGATGGTACTAAGATACCCGAGATCCCTCCTTTCACCTGTGTATTTGGTAGAATTTCTTATAATAATTCAACTTTGGTGGTCCCTCACTAGTTCCTTTACCAGGACACGAAAGTCTGGACTCCAGCTAACAATCCTGCCTACCAGTGACTCTCTGCATTCAGCACATACATTTTGTTAGAAAATGTTCATTGTATTCTGGTGGGCATTTTGACATTGGATTTTCTGGAGGCCTTAATTATTGGGTTTAATTATGTAAAAATGTTGCCTTCTATATTAATGAGCGAAACAATGTTTTCTGTCACCACAGAACACAATTTTTAGGCCATTGCCATTTAAGGCCCTCTTCCCCCCCACCCTCACTGGACAGCGAGTGGATTGACAATTAATTTTTACCTCCTCTCTCAATCTGTAGATGGTGTCTTTGAATTTTAAAACTAATTGCCTGAAAATATAATACTGTATGTAGGCTAATTGTTCTGCACTTGTTGCAGGTGCTGATAATAGACTATCACCTTTTCAAGGGGCCTCTATGGGGCAGACATTTTCCACTCAATGAGAGTCCTGTGATGAAAGGAAATGTCAGGGAGGTGAGAGCTAGAGCAAGAGAGAGAGAGAGCGATTGCTCC